>NC_090385.1:60641051-60988551 GCF_036365525.1 Heterodontus francisci
GTCTGAGCTCAGTCTATTCTTGGTGAATGTTCCCCAAGCGCATCCCAATGTGCATTCCCAATTCATCCATAAATGCAATGTTTCTTTCCACATCGTGATGAGCTCCGCAGCATGATCCAGTTGCCTTCGTTGCTTGAATGCTGACCGTAAGTCTCGAGGATTGTTTTCTCGACGGCATGTTTTACATGAAAAGAAGAAAAGCAAATCAGAGTCAGAGCTTGCCTCCCTCCATCCACTGAAATTACTGTTGCGCACACCTTTTTAAGTTCTGCAGTGAAGGCACCAATTGATAACGTCGCCCATGAAGCACTTATTACCCACCTCAGATGCAGGAATCATCACATCCTTGCGTCATCTCCTGCACTGCCTCCTTTGCTGGAATGCCGTCCTTAAGTGTCAAGGATTGTTTTCTCAAGGGCACATTTTACACGAAAGGAAATAATGAAAGAACATCAGTGTCAGAGCTTCCCTCCCTCCAATGAAATTACTGTTGCGCATGCTTTATGCTCTGCAGTATAGGCCAATGAATCACTTAGTACCCACCTCAGCTGTAGGAGTCAGGATGATGTAACTGCCCCTATCTCGTGATGGTTCAATGCTGCTCTCAGGGAAAACATGAATGATGTGAGGGTGCTGGAAAAAGAAGCACATTTCTTTTGGACTATGAACATAAAGCAGGCCATTTGTTCCCTGCTAGTGGTTATGCTACTCGTGCGTCTTCCCATCCATTCCCATTTAATCCTGCCTACTACTATCAGCATCATCTTCCATTTCTTTCACTCTTATCTACCTTTGCCTTAAAGCAACACTGAGGATGGAGAATGGTGTGGCTGCACTCCCACCTCACCAGTTGTGCACGCAGCAAGAGCATTCACATTTGTGCTACCACTGGACACGGCATGCTTGTTTCTTTTAGTGCTCAGTCTCTTCTTGCTGAATGTTCCCCAAGTGCTTGACCCTTTTGGAAGCCTTCTCTGCTTGACAGGCGGCAGCTGGCAATTGCGGAGTCTCACAAGGCTCTGCATGGTTGTTTCAAGGGAATATGGGGAAACATGTGGCTGTGTGTCCACGTGCACTGCTTGGATGGGTGCAGGAACAGGTGACTGTGTAACTGAACAGCAAGGAGAAGGTACCGCAGGTGGGGAAAGTGGAGCTTTGAACAGGCAGGCGTATGTATGATCCATCAGATCATTAGGCCAGGGGGTGAAACGCTCAGGATCCATGGATTGTGGCACGCGACTGATGTCCAGCGCGTGGCCACCTCCATCCGAAGGTGCTTCCGGGCAATTGTTGGGCAAATTAATTGGCTCCATCTCATCAGCCAGTCCTTGTGTTTATGGCGCATGCACAGAAAAAGGCACTCCCCTTCCGCTCCGCTGCTCCCCCCCTCCCCCCCCTCCCTCCCGACCTCCCTTCCCCCCTCCCTCCCGACCTCCCTTCACCCCCCGTCCCTCCCTCCCTTCCCTTCTCTTCCCTTCCCTTCCCTTCCCTTCCCTTCCCTTCCCTTCCCCCCTCCCTCCCTCCCCTTCCCTCCTTTCCCCCCCGACCTCCCTTCCCCCCTCCCTTCCCTCCTTTCCCCCCCTCCTTCCCTCCCTTCCCCCCCCTCCCTTCCCTCCCTCCCTTCCCTCCCTTCCCCCCCTCCCTTCCCTCCTCCCTTCCCCCCTACCTTCCCTCCTCCCTTCCCCTCCTCCCTTCCCCCCTCGCTTCCCTCCTCCCTTCCCCCCCTCCCTTCCTCCCTTCCCTCCCTTGAAATGTATTTTCAGAGCAAATTACCTTGGAACAATCTCCTCTGTCTAATAAAAATGAAGCAAATGTCCAAAATGAAGAAATAATTGAGATAAAATGCCCGACGAAACCTCTCCTCCTTCCATTTTCAAAAACTCGCGCCGAAGCTTTCGGAAGATTGAAGCACATGCGCACATGGGCTCCGGTCATCTGCGCATGCGCTGCGGTCCGGATTGCCAGGACCAGTTTGCGCATGCGCAAAGGCCAACCTGGCGTGTTCCCCGAGGAAGATGACGTTACGCGATGACGTCGTCTGCGCATGCGCAAACTGGTCCTGGCAATCCAGACCGCAGCGCATGCACAGAGGGCCCGAGACCGTGTGCGCATGTGCGCACCGCGGCGCATTCTGATGACGTCGTGTTGTCATCAATCACTTTGTTTAAAAAAAGCTTTGAAGTGCTTAAAAAATTGATTTTTTTAAAGCTTCCATGGGAGAGAAAAAAGTGGGGAAAACCCAATTCCTCTCTCAGACAGATCGATTTCTGCACCATTACAGGAGGCACACCAACAAAAAAGCATGGGAATCCCCAAACGCTGCAGAGTATCCATTAAAGAGGTCAAGCTGAAAAATCATTAAATGACTCAACCATGAAGAAGATAAATAAACACTAGCAAACAAAAAAGCAAAGGGGAAAACCCTTGAACTGCCTATCAAACAGCTGTCTAAACATACAGCCTGAAGTGCTGAAAGCAAAATAAACAGAGAACAATTTCAAGCACCTGTTACTCTCCATCAAAGCAGCTCGTCTAAACAAAAGAGAATTTCTGAAAGGGGAAACAGTGCAGAATTAATAGAACAAGTTTTAAAACCAGTTTCAATCCACAAATAGAAAAGTCATCACAAATACAGTGCTGTAGGCACATGCAGAGCTGAACAAAGTTAAATACAGATCAGAAAGCAAAAGAACAGCAGAAAGATGGATATCAAATTTCCCAGCATGAACTGGTATCCTATTCGAGTTCAAAATTTTTAAACAAAGAATGCAATTATGATTCACAGACCAAGCGGTTGGAGAACCAGACAAGCAGGCTGTGAAAGTACTGATAGCAGTTGGAAATGAGGGATTATACAGAATCAATACCTCTGGCTTATTTGAGAAGGACCAGAAAGATCCTGCAAAGCTATGGAAAGTGCTAGAAGATCAGCTTCGGGTAAGAGTGAATTTTAGAATTCACCGCCTGGAATTGATGTCCTACAGGCAACATCCACAGGAATCAATAGATCACTTCATCAGTAGATGCTGTAGTAAGGGCAACGAATGTGATTTTTCAGGATTTGAACTGTTGGAGCGAATAATGGAGCTGGCAATTGCCTCAACACCTATTGGAGCATTTCAAAAAGACCGCTTGGGAAAAAAGAAAAGTCACAGCATTGATGCGCTGCTAGAGATGGCAGGAAATACAAAGCCATTGTAGCTGAACAACAGCATCTGCTAGCACTAGGTGTAGCTGGTGGTATCAGCACAATAACCATATCACAAAAAGCAAGCAAGCTGTTTGGTAAGTGTGGTTTGTCCCACTCACTCCGAAGTTGTCCTGCATTTCAAGACCTGTGCAAGGCGTGCAGTTTTTTGTCAATAGGCAGTATTTCTTCACGCTCCAGCGACTCAGAAGAAGAGATTGACAATGTAACCATTGAGAAGTAAAGGCTGGCAGTGGGAGCATTGCCAAGGGGAGATCTCCAAGGACCAGAACCTGCTCGCAGACTCTGGCCAGCATCAATCGGTGCAGTCTGGAACCCAGCAACAACACAACTATGCCACGCCCTCAACTTTGCTCTCTAGAGAACCGCCAGTGCAAAAACAGGCCTGAAGGGTCAGGTACCTCAATGATGCTGAGTACTCCTCCCTCAAAAAGTCCTCAACCTTGAGCCCCAGGCCTTCAGACGCAGAGGATGAGGAGAGGCGAAGGACACACAATGTCCTGAAGAGGCACAGGAGGAATAAATTGAAGCATTGTCTGTTGGCTGTTCGAGATGAGGTGCTGCAACTTTCCAAGACAAGGCCTCAAAAGTGGTCATCCTGAGAAAAGCAACAGAGTATATTAGCAGGCTGAAGGCAGAGCAACAGGAACTGAATGTAGAGTGCGAGAAACTCAGAAAAAACAGCAACAGCTGAGACGCAAATTCTCCGAGCAAGAGTTGTCAAAACACCAAAACAATATATGGACTATTAAGCTTCTGCACTCGTAAATTTCATAATCTCTATCCCTGTGTAAATAATTTTGATATTATCCAATTTTATGCATTTTTACTTAGAGCGGATGAGACTTATCTTTGGGAAGAAAGGGGATGTTGTATGATTGCTTCAAGAGTGATGTCCCTTTGAGGGCTCAGTATGCTAATGAGCTAAGTACCAGGACCTGGTCATGTGACTAGAAACCCTAGTCACTCTGTAACTGTAACACCCTAGACAAAGATTATGTACATAGTTTGCTTTGTATTGTGTATAATAGTTTAGCTGTTTAATAAACCTGTTTGAGATCTTCAAGGGACTGGAATGCACATAGCTCATTGTGTTACTTAAGATAACACATTACAGACTGAGGGTTGACCATTGGCGAATGACGTAGGCAGCTGCCTTTGGTAACTGAAAAGTTATCAGCGGCACCATGTTATCAGGACGGTAGTGGGCAAAGCCGATGTTGCTCAAGAGGCGGCAAAACCAAACCACTAAAAGGAAGATCGCACCACTCGCTATTGATAGGACTTTGTTACTTCCATATCTACATCCTGGAGGATGGAATTTGAAAGTCTACCTGAGGAAGATCCTGATTTTGTTGTACCATGGGACTTTGCAGCACCACCTTGCTGATAAGAATATTCTGAAGATCAGTAAGGACTATCTGCTAATTAAGGTGTAACCTTTAAGATTTTATATATATATATATATATATATATATATATATATATATATATATAGATAGATGATGATTTAATTGCTAGTTCATGTTTAATTTATGTTGGTTTTGGTTTGAGTGTTAATGTAAAATTTATAAAGGTGAAATCTTGCCCATTTGGTTTTTGGTTTCCTAAATTGGGGTCAGTCAGTGGATTCAATTCTTTTGGTTTGTTGATGGTCTCCACAGGGATCATAACAAAATTAGAGGCTCATCTGGGATTTGATCAGTTCCACAATAGGGCTGTAAAATGGGTTTCATGGAATTTTCCAGAGTTTAAGCAAACAAGATTTCATATTTACTTCAGCTGTGTTCAATGGGGAATCAAAATGAGTACCTTTGCTGCTCAGGCCTTTGTGAAGAAAGGGAATTTGTCTCTTAGTGCCTTGAAACAGTTGTAAAAAGAAAATCTGAAGGTTACAGCAGGGAACCTAGGAGTCAGCTTAAAATTAGGGGCTAAGAAAACAGGGATAATGCAAGAATTGGTTCCTCACTTGAAGCTTGAGGAGGAAAAGAATGTTTCTGTTTGTCTTAAAATAGAACTAGCCAAAATTGAGTTAAAGAAGATAAGATTTTAAAGAGAAGAAAAAGACAAACAGAAAGAAAAAGGTAGGTAAAAAGAAAGACAATTACAATTTGAAATAAGAAAACTTGAAAGGGAAGGGAAAGAAAAAGAAAGAGAACAAGAAATGCAAAAATTGGCATCGGACGACGAACTGAAAATGGAGAGGCTCAAAGCAGGTGGGCGTGCATTGCAGTGAAAATTGAGGATGATCCAAATGAAACTCCTTGTAATTTTGATTTGGCAAAGAATATACGCTTAGTGTTTGTAATCCTCTTACTCTGTGCAATAAATGTGAAACTGATAAAGATAGGCTCCAGCATTATCCTTCCATAACAAGTTTTCTGGAGTTTAACATGGTAGCAGAGGATGGTTGCCTAAAGCTGAAGGTTGGAAACTAGGAATTTTTTTTACATAGAAAACTAAAATCTCACGGGCTATTGTGGAAAATATGGCAGAAAGTAAGTGTAAATTGTTAGGGTATGATGACCCTTTGATGTTCTCTGAGTTTGAACCATATGACAGTGGAAGAATGAAGTGGATATGTGGACATGGGTTACAACTCTACCAAGAGGAAACAAGGTATGACCTTGGCATTGTCACTTCCTATCAAAAGTAAAATCAGAAGTAAAGTGTTTTGTGTGACTGGATACTCGTCAGTTGGATACTAATGAAGGGTTGGATCTTCTGTTAGAATTCTTGGATGAAATTTACACGAAAAATGACCTACTGAATGCATATGAGGCATGGTCAGACTTTGATCTGTTTTGGAAAACAGATGGTTATTCAATGGAGGGATATATCATGGGCTTTAACAAACTGCATAGAGGATTGAGGAAATTCAATTTGGAGATCCCTGGTTCAGTGATCGCATTTAAATTGCTAGATTGTGCTAGGGTATTGCATATGGACAGGCTCCTCATTCTAACTGGGGTTTGGTTCTTGGACAAAGACTCCTGGTTTGATCAAATGTCTGCTGCCTTAAAGAAATTCCTGGGGAAACAATCATTTCCTGCAACCCTGGTAGAGCAAGCAGGGCATTCACACAAAGAATGGAGGAGTGAATGCGTACTGGATTTCGAAATGGTCCAGATACTGGAAACAGGCAT
This sequence comes from Heterodontus francisci, assembly GCF_036365525.1. Classification (NCBI taxonomy): domain Eukaryota; kingdom Metazoa; phylum Chordata; class Chondrichthyes; order Heterodontiformes; family Heterodontidae; genus Heterodontus; species Heterodontus francisci. Next base: position 60,647,406 of record NC_090385.1, read on the forward strand.
AAGTTCAATAGAAAAGTTAAAGACAGGAGGAAAGAGGGTCAAAGCACCTTTAGCAGGTCTGACTATTACGGTGGAAGCCAGAATTGGAACAGCAATAATAGGAGCTTGGAATACCCAATGAACAGTTAATAGGTGCTTCAGCTATGACTCAAAGCATCATTCTGAACTGCCCTAAGTGGAGGGATAGAGTCCTCGAAATAACACATGACGTAAATTCTGATGCAGAAGAGGAAGATACTGATGAATCTGAATGAATTGTACTCATCATAAGGAGTTTTATTCCTGTGATGAATGTGTTAGCTGCGGATTCGTTCAACTGTGCGGAATTGGATCGTGCTTGTATGTCAACAATATGTAGAACTGATTGGTTACAATGTTATCTGGATTCACATATTAGTGAGAATCGAAGCAAGGTTAAGGAGTATAAAAGTACTATCAGCTTTAGGTTTGGTGATGACAACACATTGAAGACACTGAAGAAAGCAGTAATTCCATGTAAAATAGCTGGAGTAAGCCACTTTATCAGTACTGATGTAGTCTCTAGTGAGATACCTTTACTGTTCAGCAACTCTTCAATGAAAAAAGCACAAATGAAACTTGATATGGAGCATGATAAGGTTCTGGAAAGTCAGTGAATTTGCAGTTTACCCAGTCAGAGCATTATTGTATCCCCTTAACAAAACCTGATGCTTCTATTCAGAGTGTTAGAGAAGTGTTAATGGCATCAGGTGTTAAGAATCAGAGAGATAAAGAGCAAATTGTGTTAAAGTTAAATAGAGACAATTTGTTCACCCTTCTTGTCAGAGATTAAAAACCATGCTCAAGGATGTAGGTGTGATTGATGAAAAGTATATGAGGCTAATAGAAGGGATTGGGGAAAGTGTGAAATCTGTAAAAAGTATCAGAGGACACCATCACATCCTGTTGTAAGCATTCCATTGGCATGTAACTTTAACGAGGTAGTTGCCATGGATTTAAAGGTGTGGGACAAAGACAAGAATATTTTCATTATACATTTTATAGACCTAGCAACTAGAGTTAGTCTTTCTACAATAATAAATAGCAAGGACAAAAGGGTGATTATAGACAAAACTATGGAGAAATGAATAGGGACTAGACTTGGGGCACCAGCTAACTTTCTGGCTGATAATGGAGAGGAAGTTGCAAATGATGAGTTCAGAGATATGTGTGAAAACATGGACATTATGGTTATGAATATTGCAGCTGAAAGTCCTTTCAGCAAAGGGCTCTGTGAAAGGAGTCATGCGGTGGTTGATGAAATGCTGCATAAAATCTTAGCTGACCAGCCTAACTGCAAGTGGACAACTGCCCTGGCATGGGCGGCTCGTGCAAAGAATTTGCTTCAGATGGTTGGAGGATATTGTCCCTATCAATGGTTTATGGGTGAAATCCCAAATTGCCTTCTGTACTATGTGACAGTCCTCCTGCTCTCGAAGGTATTACAATTAGTTCCATTTTTTCTGCACATTTGAATGCTTTACATGCAGGGAGACGACCTTTCATCAAGGCTGAGATCTCTGAGAAAATTTGGAGAGCTCTGAGGCATCGTATAAGGCATCTGGAGGTTTGGTGTATTATAAAAGAGAGGGTCGTAGGGAATGGAAGAGACCAGGTAAGATAATCGGTCATGATGGTAAGAGTTATCAAGCATGGAAATCAAACTGTTAAGGTTCATTCTTCGTGATTGATTGGGGTTGATTACAAAATCTCAGAATCTGTGCAGTTGATAAAGGGAAATGACGCACCTTGTACCTCAAATACTCGTGTCTGAGGAACAGAATGAGATAGATCAAGAGTTGCATAGTAATGTGAGGGATCTTAACGCTCAAGAAAGACCTATCGCATCCAAAGGACAATTGCCCCGAGTAGGTATTTGGGTGACAATTTCCAGAGGGGTCTAATAGATGGAGGGATGCAATAATTGTGGGATGTGCAGGAGAATCTACAGGCAAGTTTAAGTATTGGTTAAATGTTCAAGATGATGGCCAAGAAGCAAGGTCCATGGATTGGCAGAATGCGGTGAAAGAGTGGACAGTAAGAAAGGCACAGTGCAAGTTCTAATAGTGGGTCTGGAAGTGACTCTTGTATAAGGATGTGATCATGTACTAGGGAAAGAGCCTCTGATAATGTGCGAGGGAGATCTTAATAGCAGTAGTCCTGAAAGACATCTAAGTGCTAATAGAGGTCATAGTTTGAGCAGATCCCACAATGAAACGAAGGCTAGAGAGCAGTTTTGGAACAGAACTAGAAATAGAAGTCCTCATGACAGTGAAGTTTTAGTGGACTTGAGGGTAAACTAATAAGAGAAGCTAAACATAAGGCATTAGAGAGTTGGAGAGAGTTTGGAGTTTATTCTGAGGTAACAGGGGACAGCTGGCCTTGCCACATAAAAAGTCCTTCCTGATGGAACTTAGAAGGCTAAAGCGAGGCTAGTTGTGAGGGGTTATGAAGAGCGACTGGGTGATACCAATTTTAGAGTGGACTCTCCCACAGATGGAAAAGTAATCTTGAAAATCATTTGAGCTCTTTCGGCCACTTATTCATGGGACTGTAGATCCATTGACATAAAAGCTGCATTTCTGCGGGGTGATACTTTTCAGAGAGAAGTGTTTCTGAAACACCCAAAGAGGCAGCAGATGCAGAAGGAAAATTATGAAAACTGAACAAATGCGTCTCTGACCTTAATGATGCTTCCAAGGTGTGGTATTTCTCGGTGAGATCTGTGTTGTTAAAAATTGGTTGTGTTCAACTAAAAGCAGATTTATTTCTATCATAAAGGGAAACTTTCAGGCATCTTCATGATGCATGTTGATGATTTCTTATGAGGTGGTACTGCGGATTTTGAGAAATATGTTAATAAGATTAGGGCAGAATTTAAGATTGGGAGTCAGGCTTGTGGGGCCTTTAAATATTAAACAGATATTAAACAGACTAGGTCTGGAATAACTTTAAATCAACAATCCTATTTAGAGAGTGTTACTCCCATTTCGGTTAATCGTGTTAAACATCAAAGAAAGATGCTGGCTGGAATTTTACACCCTGCCATAGACCGGGCAGGTGGCGGGGGGGGGGGGGAAATGGAGCGGGAGGCTCGGGGAGCTCTTCCTGACCTACTCCCGCCTCCTCCGCCACTTTATGTAGGGCGGTGGCGAAAAACAGCCTGCCTGCTCCAGGACAATCAAGGTCCTTAATTGGCCACTTAATGGCCATTTAAGGGCCTCCGCCTGCTGCGACAGGGATTTGACCTGTGTCAAGCAGGCAGCCCAGGCCCGAGAAAAGCTGCCTGTTAAATGCCGGCCTGGCATGATCAAGCACACTGTGCACTGCGGAGGGCCACCCCCGCTGCCCCAACCACTCCCAGCACCCATCATGCCCCCATCCCCCCAATCGAACACCCTTGCCTCGCTGGGGCCTGACTGATCACCCCTGGCGAGGCAACAAGAACTTACCTGCATTCCGGAGTTCCCCAACATCTTCCTCACAAAGCTGGGCTGCATTCCCAGCAATCGCCACTGCTCCCGGTGGCGTTGCTGGGACAGAGTGCTGTTGGCCCACTGATAGGCCAGCAGCTCTATTAGGCGGGACTTGCTGCTGCAAGTGGGTGGAAGTCCCGCCTCAGAACACTTAAAGGCCGGGGACCCGCAAAATGCAGGTTGGATCCCCAGGCCAGGCGGAAGCGGGTTTGCCACCGACTTTTCACTGTGTTCTCAGACTAGACCTGATGCTAGCTTTGCTGTGCTGGAGTTAAGCACGATGTTCAAACATCTGAAAGTTGAGACTGTTTTAAGAGCAACTAAAGCATTAAAGACACAAAAACAAGAAATGCTGGATTCACTCAGCAGGTCTGGCAGCATCTGTGGAAAGAGAAGCAGAGTTAACGTTTCGGGTCAGTGACCCTTCTTCGGAACAGATGGCAGGATCCCCAAAGACACATTGTACAGCGAGCTCGCCACTGGTATCAGACCCACCGGCCGTCCATGTCTCCGTTATAAAGACGTCTGCAAACGCGACATGAAATCGTGTGACATTGATCACAAGTCGTGGGAGTCAGTTGCCAGCATTCGCCAGAGCTGGCGGGCAGCCATAAAGACAGGGCTAAATTGTGGCGAGTCGAAGAGACTTAGTAGTTGGCAGGAAAAAAGACAGAGGCGCAAGGGGAGAGCCAACTGTGCAACAGCCCCAACAAACAAATTTCTCTGCAGCACCTGTGGAAGAGCCTGTCACTCCAGAATTGGCCTTTATAGCCACTCCAGGCGCTGCTTCACAAACCACTGACCACCTCCAGGCGCGTATCCATTGTCTCTCGAGATAAGGAGGCCCAAAAGAAAGAAAGAAAACTGCATTGTGACCCTTTGCTGGTCTTTGTATCGATCCCATTCGGCTGGATCTGTGCTGTGTTTTGCATTTTTGTAAGCCCTTTCTTTTTGTTTTATGCTATCGCTAATCTCTTTAGTTGTCCATGGCTGTTTTTTCTGTGAAGTGGAGCTTTTTCCTCTCAGGGGTATATACTCGCTCTGTATTTCGTTAAATGTTTCTTTAAATATTCTTCACTGTTCTTCAGTCATTTGACCCATTAACAGATCTACCCAGTTTACTGTGGACAGTCTCTGTCTCATCCCGGTAAAGTCAACCTTACCCAAGTCTAAAATTCTAGTAGCTAATTCGTGCTTTTCACTTTTAAACGCTACCTTGAAATCGAGCATGTTGTGATCACTATTTGATAAATGTTCATGCACAGTTAGGCTACTAATTAAATTTGGCTCATTACTCATAACTAAATCTAATATTGCCTGTCCCCTTGTTATATCTAGGACATATTGCTGTCGGAAACTATCCCGGACACATTCCAGAATTCAATATCTTTCTCTCCCAATCTATGTGTAAGTTAAAATCCCCCATTAATACTACTCTGCCTTTGTTACACACTTGCCTAATTGGTGCATTTATGCAATCTAACACCTCAGAACTGCTACCAGGGGGTCTATACACAACACCCATTCCAGTTTTAGATCCTTTTCTGTTCCTCAATTCCAACTCATGAAGAGGAGTCTTTGCCTGAGTGAGATGTAGTCAGAGTGTGAAGGTGGGAATTTGGTTCACGTGGTAAGTTCTTCTCAAGTTTCAATTTAGATTAAGAGTCAGGTTTTGACATAAAGCTTTCAAACTTCAAATTAGTTAAATTGCCTTGCTAAACAGAGAGCTGCCTGGCACTGTCAATTGTCTGTCGATCAGCTCGAAGTAGTTGATTCAATAGGTGTTAATTACTGTAGCAGCTAGCTAATGACTCATCAGAGGCTCTATAAAAGCAGTCAGGTTTTCAAACCGCATGGACTAAGGAGTGCACCGAGAGGAGACTTCACCTGAGTGAGTCATCGTCAGAGTGTGAAGGTGAGAATTTGCTTCACGTGGGAATTCAGTGCAGAGGAGGAAAGAGGCGCTCCTTTTTCAGCCTGTAGTAGCTGCAGAAGACGCAAGTTGCTTCCCAGAGATAAAGACTAAGCTAGAGACAGCAGTGAGAGTTTGAAGAGCTAGGGTGGGGAGTCTGTGGGTTCAGAGCATTCCAAAGAAAATTGACATGTGACCTTGCAGCAAAGAAGGTAAGTGATTCGTTGTTGGACATTTTCTCTTTTATAAAATCTAAATTAAGGAATTTTAATTGGGGTTAGTATAACATTAACTGAACTAATAAAAATAAGAAACAAAAACAAGAAATGCTGGAATCACTCAGCAGGTCTGGCAGCATCTGTGGAAAGAGAAGCAGAGTTAACGTTTCGGGTCACTGACCTGAAACGTTAACTCTGCTTCTCTTTCCACAGATGCTGCCAGACCTGCTGAGTGATTCCAGCATTTCTTGTTTTTGTTTCAGATTTCCAGCATCCGCAGTATTTTGCTTTTATAATAAAAATAAGAATCTTCTGAGACTCAAGTAATTTATTAGTAAGGTTTTATTAGTAGTTGTAAGCTTATTAATAGTAGCGAGGCTCAGTTGTAATGGGGACAGGTGATGTATTGCAGCTTCAGTATGTGGTAGCTGGTAGAGGCCAGTGTGATCCACGGCAAACACACCTGCAGTAAGTGTCTATGGCTTGAGGAGCTTCAGCTCAGAGTCAGTGAGCTGGAGGCCGAGCTACAGACATTGTGATCCACCAGGGAGGGGGTAAGTTATCTGGGCACTTTGTTCCAGAAGGCAGTCATAACCCATTGGATAGGGTCTTCTGATTTGGTAAGTAGTCAGAGGCAGGACAGTGTGACCTCAAGTGAAACAGGTAAGGGGATCAAGCAGGCAGAAGTGGAGGAGCCTCAGCCCTTGCAATTGTCAAACAGTTTTGAGGTACTTTCAGCTTGCATGGATAAGAGCGAGGGCTGCAGAGTGAATGAGTAAACTGACTATGGCACCGTGATACAGGAAACCATTCAAGCAGGGGGAATAAATAGGAATGTAGTGGTAGTAGGCGACAGTATATTCAGGGACATAGACATGGTTCTCTGCGGCCAAGAGCGAGTGTCCAGAAGGCTGTGTTGCCTGCCCGGTGCCAGGGTTCAGGGCATCTGTTCAGGGCTGGAGAGGAACTTGCAGTGGGAAGGGGAGGATTCAGTTGTCATGATCCACATGGTACCAATGACATAGATAGGACTAGGAAAGAGGTTCTGCATAGGGTGTATGAGCAGGTAGGTGCTAAATTAAAAAACAGAACCTCAAAAGGTAATTTCTGCATTATTACCTGAGCCACGAGCAAATTGGCATAGGGTAAATAAGATTAGAGAGTTAAATGTGTGGCTCAAAGATTGGTGCGGGAGTTTTGATTCATGGGGCACTGGCACCAGTACTAGGGAAAATGGGAGCTGTACCGTTGGGATGATCTTCACCTGAACCCTACTGGGACTAGTGTTCTGGAGAGTCATCTAACTAGGGCAGTAGCGAGGGCTTTAAACTAAATAGTGGGGGTGAGGGATCAAGTCAGAGAAGATGTGATCATTTAAAGAGAGAGGAGACGGCAAGAAAGAAAGGTAGCAATAAGGGTAACGATAATCAGAGTGTGACAGAAAGGGACAGTGCATATAAACTTAAGAGTGCACCAGCAGATAAGGCTAGAGGTTGTGAAAATAATAAAAAGACAGAATTAAAAACGCTTTATCTGAATGCACACAGCATTCGCAACAAGGTAGATGAGTTGACAGCACAAATAGAAGTAAACAGATATGATTTAATTGCCATTAAGGAGACGTGGCTGCAGGGTGATCAAGGCTGGGAACTGAATGTTCAAGGGTATTAGATGTTTAGGAGGATAGGCACAAAAGAAAAGGAGGTGGGGTAACACTGTTAATAAAGGATGAGATCAGTACATTAATGAGACGATCTTCGATCAAAAGAATCAGCTTGGGTAGAGCTAAGAAACAGCAAGGGACAACAAACATTGGTAGAAGTTGTTTTTATAGGCCAACAAACAGTAGAGGTAATGTAGGGCACGGTATATAATCAGGAAATTAGAGGTGCATGTAACAATGGTAATACTGTAATCGTGGGGTCTTGCATCTACATATTGACTGGGTAAACCTAATTAGCACTAATGCTGTGGAGGATGAATTCCTGGAATGTATACAAGATGGGGCGGCACAGTAGCGCAGTGGTTAGCACCGCAGCCTCACAGCTCCAGCGACCCGGGTTCAATTCTGGGTACTGCCTGTGTGGAGTTTGCAAGTTCTCCCTGTGTCTGCGTGGGTTTCCTCTGGGTGCTCCGGTTTCCTCCCACATGCCAAAGACTTGCAGGTTGATAGGTAAATTGGCCATTAGCAATTGCCCCTAGTATAGGTAGGTGGTAGGGAAATATAGGGACAGGTGGGGATGTGGTAGGAATATGGAATTAGTGTAGGATTAGTATAAATGGGTGGTTGATGGTCGGCACAGACTCGGTGGGCCAAAGGGCCTGTTTCAGTGCTGTATCTCTAAACTAAACTAAACAGTATGTTGAGGAACCAACTAGAGAACAGGCTATTTTAGATCTGGTATGGTGCAATGAGAAAGGGATAATTAATAATCGCATTGTAAAGGAGCCTTTAGGAAAGAGTGAGCTTAATATGATAGAATTTTACTTTAAGTTTGAAAGTGATGTAGTTCAATCTGAAATTAGGGTCTTAAATCTAAATAAATGAAACTATGAAGGAATGAGGGGCAAGTTGGCTGTGGTAGATTGGGAAACTACATTAGAAAGTATGACTGTAGACAGGCAATGGCTAGCATTTAAAGAATTAACACATGATTTGCAACAAATTTACATTCCTTTGAGGCACAAAAAACCCAGCAGGAAAAGTGATCTAACCATGGCTCCCAAGAGAAGTTAAAGATTGTATTAGAGCAAAGGAAGAGGCTTATAAAGTTGCCAAAAAAGTATTAAGCCTGAAGATTGGGAGCATTTTAGAATTCAGCAAAGGAGGACCAAGAAACTGATAAAGAAAGAGAAAACAATATGAAGGTAAACTAGTAAGAAACAAAAAACTCTAAAAGCTTCTATAGGTATGAAAAAAGGAAAAGATTAGCAAAGACAAATGTGGGCCCATTTGTTATGACCGACCGCTTCAGTCAAAGCCCCCAATCAAAATATACAATTCTGATTGCGGTGGGAGAAACGCACTGTTGATTCAATCCTGTCCCTCTACAGATCACCTAACATATCGTTTTAAACTTTCCAAATTAAAGAAAGTCCCAGCCAAATTGTACCATCTATTAACCCCTGAATGAGGCTAACCAAACCAGGTGTCTTTAAATCAACAAATTAACTGTTTAATTAGAAACACTAAACTCTTAAACACGACTAAGATATAAACAACATTTAAAATAGAAAAATTAGAGTCCTTGCAGATTTATGCTCCTGCCGGATGTGGAACAGTCCAAGGTTGCTTGAAGTCCTCACAGCCATCCGATGGGGAAAAGAAGGTTCTTCAACAGTAGAACAGCCCGTAGTCTAATTCAAAAGTTGAAAAAGTTGCTCCTTCTCCAGCGATGAATTTCAACAATTAACAACTTGCAAACACTTTATAATATATCAATTTGGCTTTAGAATTTTTGAGGGATAAAAGATTGTCATAGACTAACTTCCCTTCCTTCAGTTTAAATTATCAGTGATCTCTGTTTTGACTTGACCTTTTAGAATTTTGAGAGAGAATAATAAATAAACAGACTAAATTATCTTCCCTCAGTTAAAATGGTCTGAGTGCTCTCCTTTCAAGTGCTAACGCACAGCTGTCTGTCTGTTTCCTCAGTTAGAATAGTCTGTTTTAACTAAAAAGCCAGTTCAAACGATAATTGCAACATTGTATATCCGGTCCTTGGTCTCTGAATGGCTGTTGCCGGGTAACCAGGATGCATTCTTTGAAGCTGTTTGGTTCCCTTTCTGTATGGTTGTTTCCAATGGCAACCAAAATGGACTTTCTTTAACTCCTGAGACTTGCTGGTTCTTAAAGCTGTACGGCTCCTTTTCCAGCCTGACAGCACACCACATTCTTCCCAAAAAAACCGACAGGATCATAACACATTACCGGAAGACACAGAGGAAAAAGGAAATGCAGAGAAACTAAACAAATACTTTGTGTCTGTCTTCATGGAGGAAGATACAAAAAGCCTACCAGAAATATCAGAGAACCAAGGGTCTAGTGAGAATGAGGAATTGAAAGAAATTACTATTAGTTAAAAAGTAGTACTGGAGAAACTAATGGCACTGAAAGTTAATAAATCTCCTGGACCTGACGATCTACATCCCAGAGTGTTGAATGTTGTGGCTGTAGAGATAATGGATGCATTGGTGATCATCTTCCAAAATTCTATAGACTCTGGAATGGTTCCTGAAGATTGGAAGGTAGCAAATGTAACCCCACTATTTAAGAAAGGAGGGACAGAGAAAAGGACAACTACAGACCTGTTAGCTCTGACATCAGTAGTAGGGAAAATGCTAGAATCTACTATCAAGGATGTGATAACTGGACACAGAAAATAATGGTAAGATTGGGAAGCATCAACATGAATTTATGAAAGGGAAATCATGTTTGACAAACCTGTTGCAGTTTTTTTGAGGATGCAACTAGCAGGATAGAAAAGAGGGAACCAGTGGATGTGGTGTATTTGGATTTTCAGAAGGCTTTCAGTAAGATTCCACACAGGAAGTTAGTAAGCAAAATTAGAGCAGATAGGATTGGGGGTAATATACTGACATAAATTGAGAATTGGTTAACAGACAGAAAACAGAGTAGGAATAAACGGGTCATTGTCAGGTTGGCAGGCTGTGACTAATGGGATACTGCAATGATCAGTGCTTGGGGCTCAGCTATTCACAATGTATATCAATGATTTGGATGTGGAGACCAAATGTAATATTTCCAAGTTTGCTGATGATACAAAATTAGGTGGGATTGTGAGTTGGGGAGGATGCAAAGAGGCTTCAAGGGGACTTAAGTGAGTGGGCAAGAACATGGCAGATGGAATATAATGTGGAAAAATGTGAAGTTATCTACTTTGGTAGGAAAAACAGAAATACAGAGTATTTCTTAAATGGTGAGAGATTTGGAAATGTTTATATCCAAAGGGATCTGGGTGTCCTTGTTCATAAGTCACTGAAAGCTAACATGCAGGTGCAACAAGCAATTAGGAAGGCAAATGGTACGTTAGCCTTTATTGCAAGAGGATTTGAGTGCAAGAGTAAAGAAGTCTTGCTGCAATTGTATAGAGCCTTGGTGAGACCGCACCTGGAGTATTGTGTACAGTTTTGGGCTCCTTACCTAACGAAGGATATACTTACCATACAAGGAGTGCAATGAAGGTTCATCTGGGATGGCGGGATTGTCCTATGAGGAGAGATTGAGGAGAGTGGGCCTGTATTCTCGAGAGTTTGGAAGAATCAGAGGTGATCTCATTGAACCATACAAAATTCTTACAGGGCTCGACAAGGGTTAATGCAGGAAGGATGTTTCCCTTGGCTGAGGGATGTAGAACCAGGTACCACAGTTGCTGAATAAGAGATAGGCCATTTAGGACTATTATGAGGAATTTCTTCACTCAGAGGGTGGTGAATCTTTGGAATTTCTTCACCCCAGAGGGCTGTGGAGCCTCAGTCATTGAGTATTGTTGCTGTTACAGAGACGTGGTTGAGGGAAGGGCAGGATTGGCTGCTAAATGTTCCAGGCTTTAGAAGCTTCAGGCGGGATAGAGGGGGATGTAAAAGGGGTGGGGAAGTTGCATTACTGGTTCAGGAGAATATCACAGCTGTACTGTGGGAGGACACCTCGGAGGGGTCATGCAGCGAGGCAATATGGGTGGAGCTCAGGAATAGGAAAGGTGCAGTCACGATGTTGGGGGTTTACTACAGGCCTCCCAACAGCCAGCGGGAGGTAGAAGAGCAGATATGTAGACAGATTTTGGAAAGATGTAAAGGTAACAGGGTTGTGGTGGTGGGTGATTTTAACTTCCCCTATATTGACTGGGACTCACTTAGTGCTAGGGGCTTGGATGGGGCAGAATTTGTGAGGAGCATCCAGGAGGGCTTCTTGAAACAGTATGTAGATAGTTCAACTAGGGATGGGGCCATTCTGGACCTGGTATTGGGGAATGAGCCCGGCCAGGTGGTCGAAGTTTCAGTGGGGGAGCATTTCGGGAGCAGTGACCATAATTCCATAAGTTTTAAGGTACTTATGGATAAGGATAAGAGTAGTCCTCGGGTGATGATGCTGAATTGGGGGAAGGCTAATTATAACAATATTAGGCAGGAACTGAAGAATTTAGATTGGGGGCGGCTGTTTGAGGGTAAATCAACATCTGACATGTGGGAGTCTTTCAAATGTCAGCTGATTAGAATCCAGGACCAGCATGTTCCTGTGAGGAAGAAAGACAAGTTTGGCAAGTTTCGGGAAGCTTGGATAACGCGGGATATTGTGAGCCTAGTCAAAAAGAAAAAGGAAGCATTTGTAAGGGCTGGAAGGCTTGGAACAGACCGAAGCACTTGAGGAATATAAAGACAGGAGGAAGGAACTTAAGCAAGGAGTCAGGAGGGCTAAAAGGGGTCATGAAAAGTCATTGGCAAACAGGATTAAGGATAATCCCAAGGCTTTTTATACGTATATAAAGAGCAAGAGGGTAACCAGGGAAAGGGTTGGCCCACTCAAGGACAGAGATTGGAATCTGTGTGGAGCCAGAGGAAATGGGCGAGGTGCTAAATGAGTACTTTGCATCAGTATTCACCAAGGAGAAGGACTTGGTGGATGATGAGCCCAGGGAAGGGAGTGCAGATAGTCTCAGTCATCTCATTATCAGAAAGGAGGAGGTGTTGGGTGTCTTGCAAAGCATTAAGGTTGATAAGTCCCCAGGGCCTGATGGGATCTACCCTAGAATACTGAGGGAGGCAAGGGAGGAAATTGCTGGGGCCTTGACAGAAATCGTTGCATCCTCATTGGCTACAGGTGAGGTCCCAGAGGACTGGAGAATAGCCAATGTTGTTCCTTTGTTTAAGAAGGGTGGCAAGGATAATCCAGGAAATTATAGGCCGGTGAGCCTTACATCAGTGGTAGGGAAACTATTAGAGAGGATTCTTCGGGACAGGATTTACTCCCATTTGGAAACTAACGAACTTATTAGCGAGAGACAGCATGATTTTGTGAAGGGGAGGTCGTGTCTTACTAATTTGATTGAGTTTTTTGAGGAAGTGACGAAGATGATTGATGAAGGAAGGGCAGTGGATATTATCTATATGGACTTTAGTAAAGCCTTTGACAAGGTCCCTCATGGCAGACTGATACAAAAGATGAAGTCACATGGGATCAGAGGGGAGCTGGCAAGATGGGTGCAGAACAGGCTCGGTCATAGAAGACAGAGGGTAGCAGTGGAAGGGTGCTTTTCTGAATGGAGGGATGTGACTAGTGGTGTTCCGCAGGGATCGGTGCTGGGACCTTTGCTGTTTGTAGTATATATAAATGATTTGGAGGAAAATGTAGCTGGTCTGATTAGTAAGTTTGCGGACGACACCAAGGTTGGTGGAGTTGCGGATAATGATGAGGATTGTCAGAGGATACAGCAGGATATAGATCGGTTGGAGACTTGGGCAGAGAAATGGCAGATGGAGTTTAATCCGGACAAATGTGAGGTAATGCATTTTGGAAGGTCTAATGCAGGTGGGATGTATACAGTAAATGGCAGAACCCTTAGGAGTATTGACAGGCAGAGAGATCTGGGCGTACAGGTCCACAGGTCACTGAAAGTAGCAACGCAGGTGGATAAGGTAGTCAAGAAGGCATTCGGCATGCTTGCCTTCATTGGTCGGGGCATAGAGTATAAAAATTGGCAAGCCATGTTGCAGCTGTACAGAACCTTAGTTAGGCCACACTTAGAATATTGCGCGCAATTCTGGTCGCCACACTACCAGAAGGACGTGGAGGCTTTGGAGAGGGTACAGAGGAGGTTTACCAGGATGTTGCCTGGTCTGGAGGGCATTAGCTATGAGGAGAGGTTGGAAAAACTCGGATTGTTTTCACTGGAACGACGGAGGTGGAGGGTGACATGATAGAGGTTTACAAAGTTATGAGTGGCATGGACAGAGTGGATAGTCAGAAGCTTTTTCCCAGGGTGGAAGAGTCAGTTACTAGGGGACATAGGTTTAAGGTGCGAGGGGCAAAGTTTAGAGGGGATGTACGAGGCAAGTTTTTTACACAGAGGGTGGTGAGTGCCTGGAACTTGCTGCCAGGGGAGGTGGTGGAAGCAGATACGATAGCGACATTTAAGAGACATCATGACAAACACCTGAATAGGAAGGGAATAGAGGGATATGGGCCCCGGAAGTGCAGAAGGTGTTAGTTTAGGCAGGCATCAAGATCAGCGTAGGCTTGGAGGGCCGAATGGCCTGTTCCTGTGCTGTACTGTTCTTTGTTCTTTGTATATTCAAGACAGAGAATGATCGGTTTCTAGATATTAAAGATATAAAGAGATATGGGGATAGTGCAGGAAAATGGCTTTGAGATAGAAGATCAGCCATGATCTAGTTGAATGGTGGAGCAGGGTCAAGGGCCGAATGGCTTACTGCTGCTATTATTTCCTATGTTCTTAATGGCCCGTTAGCTACTTGCCTAGAACGCTCAATAAATATCAAAGGAAGTAAGTGACCATTGAAAAATAAGTTTTTGGTCTTGTACTGCCTCTGCAACAGTTTGAGGTATATGTAACTAATAGTCAGGGAGAAATATTAATTTATACAGATCACAACCCACTTGTGTTTCTCTAAGTTCAGAGTAAAGAACGTCAGATTGTTTTGCTGAAGTTTAATGTTAGAACCATTTACATTATAAATTGTACATGTTGTAAGGAAAAGCAATATAATTGCTGGTGCTCTTGTCTAGGGTTTAAGAAAAAGGTGTAAGAGAAAGGAAAGCTCTAAAATGTGAAAATTTTACCATGTCTATATCTTGTTAATCTTAATTTTGTTATTGGTTAAGCCTTACGATTCTGTGAATATAATGTGTAATTGTAGCATAGGAAAATGTTACCTGTACAGTATATAATAAGCTATTTGTTAAAAAGCTTTATGATATTAAGAATTTATTGTATTTTTGAACTGTTTTAAAGAAGACCTTATTACAGTGAGGTCTTTTTTTCTGGTGGGGTGGGGGGAGTGTGATGCACTCTTCATGTGTAAATTCAATCCTATACAGCTTGTCTTTGTCTTTTTGAGATAGTCCCTGATTTGAAATTGAAATTGGAGGTTTCCAGGTTTTTGGGGAATCAAACCCAGGTTGGACAAATCAACAGTCCTGTGACTGAGAAAAAGGCAGTTTTTTTTTAACCAAAGGCATGTGACCGGGGATCAGGTTTCAGTTTGACCAGCAGACTTTTGGAGAAGGTAGGAACCAGCTCAAAGGATGTGGGTGCTTTTTAAAAAGGCTTTTGGGGAGTTGTGAAGAACTCTGCAGTGGATGGAAAAATGAACCAAATAGTTTTATAGAGACAGGCTGAGAGCTGCAAGTTTTTGAGCTTCTGGAGAGGCTACTTGGAATAGAATCAGACTAAAAAGCAGCTGGATGAAGCAGTTTGCAGACTCCATGTGTCCCATAAGCACAGAAATCCTGAGCTCAAACAGCTGGAGACAATTCCTACACCAAGACAGATGAATTGTCCTGAAGTTCCCACATGGTGCAGGAATTGCAAGCTACAGGTCTCAGTTGCCCATCCATGTTAAGGTTAAAGTTAGGTTAAATACTACATGCAAAACTTAACAAAATTTTAGAAAGCGATCAACCCTTAAACTTCCCTCACTCACCAAATTCAATGAGTTTAGTATTCTGTAGAAGGAAGGAGTACTCCGTAGAATTGGACTCCGTGTTACTTACGTTAGCAAAAGCCTCCTGTATTTATTTGAGCAAGAATTCAAATTGTATATCAAAATTGAATAAATGAAGGGTTTACGATTAGTCAAAGCCTCTGGAACCCAAAGCAGCTGAATTCACAACAAATGCACTAGTTTCATAAACTTTGTCTGCTGGAATCTCTGTTACTTGCTTTGCAAATTTTAATGCTAGTTTTATAAGTAAACATAAAGCATAGCAGAATATGCCAATTTTGGGTCAGAAGCAATACCGTGCACGGAAAAATCAGAGTTGCAGTAGGAGTGATTTGAAAGTTACATTAAATAAAGGACAATCAATTTTCCTGTAATGAATAGACTAGTTTCATGCTAAAAAAAAAATTCTGATAAATTCGTGAATTCGAGTTGCAAAATGTAATAATTGAGATTTAACGTTATGAATAAGACAGTTTTTTTTTTATCAAATTACAAATAAAGATTTTGCAACTTGCTTGAAATAAGCAACAGCAGTTCAAAACTCAAGAGACCACTGTGTTCAGTGTTGGATGTCATTATTTCACCTGCTTTAGTATCTCAACCGTGGAATACAGCCTGGGTCTGCCTCTATTCTGGTGGCCACGGTTCCGCTTCAGTGCGTTAGCTGCCTTTCAAAGTCACAAGCATCATGTTCATGGAAAGACGGCTTCACACATGAGACCATTTTGAGTTGAATTAAAAAAGCCAACCGAGCCTGTAGTCACAGGAGATTCTGACAACTGTTTTCTCTTTTTGCACGTCAGCATCGTTTTGTCTGCGAATCATTCGCATTAGTTTGCCTGCAGACTTTACATGGATACATAAAGATCCTGCATTTGTCAGTCATAATTTAGATGGATCTTGGAAAGAAAACTAGAAAAGTGCTGTAATTGTTCTTTTTTGATGCCATATGATTTTTGTTGCTCCTCTCATACACCAAGCAACAGTCCCTGATTTGACTAAATAGGACAATACTGTCATTAAAAATATATAACAATTCTCTTTTACTAGAACTCCCTCTCAAGAGGGTATGAAACCAAAATCACTGTGTGTAATTAATTCAGTCATAAATGAAATTTGGTAAAACGCCCGTCCATATCCAGAGCTTGGTCAAGCAGCAGATTACGTCTAAAATATTAATCAGCGCGGTTCCACATTTCGCCATTAAATCGGTCCAAGAAAAGATGCTTCATTTTAATATTTTATAAACAGCACAGGCCCAGCCACATTTATACACGCTCTTCTGGTCATGTTAAACTCGTCTGCAGTGCGGTGGGTGGCGTTGGGTGCGGGGCAGTGGGGTCAGGAGGCAGCGATTCAGGATCTAATCGTTAAAGGGGAGTAGAAGTCATTCGGTCCTGTTCTGGACGTCGCAGATGCAGGTTGGTACAAGTGCTGACTCCAAACTGGGAGTTCCCTGCCCACTCAAGTTGCTGGGGTCCTATGGACATTTACTCCGACATTACTAGAAGAGAGAGAGAGAAATGCAGTCAGGTATTTAACTCTTCCCAGGGCAGAGGCAGCCATAAGTTGATCGCACTGACCCTTCCAGGTGCAACTGTACAGCATAGTGTAATAATTCGAGGCAGGGCTTGAGACATTGATTTTGTGGAGTTACCGAGAGGCACCTTTGATTGCAATTCAAAATTTAGAATGCCATGCAAACTTTCCTTTCTTATTGCAGACAAACATAAATTGTTAAAGGCTAGGAGGACTGAGGTGTGGAGGCCAGTTCATGTTACTTAATGACGGTGTCCAATCTAATTTTATGAAAGGACTCACTGAGATACAGCGATAATGGTAATACTTCACCACTGCTGTACCTGCGAATCAGCTACAAACCTGCTGAAGTTTCTGGAAGATCCACAGTTATGCATATTTGCCTTTAAACTTCTCAGTTGATGCGAAGATAGTCTCATATGATGTATTACAATCATCAATTATGTCAAATGATTTAATGGCATACATTCTGATGGGAAATCTGGAATCTAATAAAGATCACTGGAGCACATTTTGTGCCTCACCTGGACAGATGCATACATCAGTAACAGCAAATTGCATTTATATAGCAACATTAACCTCCCTTTACAGGCATACTTTACAGGCGCATTATCTGACAAAATTTGCATCGTGTCACATAAGGAGATATTAGGGTAGGTGACCAAAAGCTTGGTCAAAGAGCTAGATTTTAAGCAGTTTCATGAAGGTTGAGAGGATTAGGGAGAGAACTTCAGACCTTAGGGCATAGACAGTAGAGGGCATGGCCACCAAAGGAGGAGGTGAAAAGAAATTGGAGATGCTGAAGAAGCAGGATTGGCGGAACGCAGAGGTCTTGAGGATTTTAGGCCTGGAGGATGTTGCAGAGATGGAGAGGGGCACGTCCATGGAAGGATTCAAGCACAAGGATAAGAATTTTTAAATTGTGGCATTGCTGGACCTGGAGTCAATGTAGGTCAGTGAACACAGTGGTGGTGGGTGAATGGGACATGGTACAAGTCAGGATACAGTAGCACAGTTTTGGATAAGCTTAAGTTTCCAGAGTATGGAAGATGGGAGGCCGGTCAGAAGAACATTGGAATTGTTAGGTCTGGAGCTAACAAAAGCATGGATGAGGATTTATACGGCAGATGAGTTAAAGTAGGGGAGGAGATGGGGTAGACTTAAGGGAAAAATGCCTCACAGTTTGAGAACCCCTGGCTTATAAAAATACCATAAACATCATATACAGAATAAGAAAATGTGCAACAAGCAAAGGCCATTCTTCCTATGAAGGATAATCTGTCCCACAAACTATATACCATTTGCACTTTTGTACACACTAAATTGCAAATTTATTTAAGGGTAATTATATTTAATTATGTACTCTGAGCACACAGTATTTCCTAACTGGGACCATATTCTGGGAAATCATACATATGTAGCCCATGATTTTCCATCATTAAGAAAGGAAAAAAATCATGACCTGCAGGGCTGCAGGTAGTTAAAGGAGGACATCACTATTTCAACAGCAGGAAGCACAAGTGTAAGATGTCTGAAGGAGCAGCAGTCTTGAGGTAGCAGCAGGGAAGTTTCCCATATTCTCAGATACATCTATAGAGGTGATGCAAACAGAATTAAGGGCTAAAGAAGCAGCTATTGGACACTGAAGCTACACAACAGGGTGGTCGGGTCATATGGAGGGAGATCGCTAAAGCAGTCTGTGCAACTCACCACGCCTCCTTCGACAGCACCTTCCAAACCCATCACCCTTTCCACCTAGAAAGACAAGGGCAGCAGACGCATGGGAACACCACCATCTGCAAGTTTCCCTTCAAGCCACATACCATCTTGACTTGGAAACATATTGCCATTCCTTCACTGTTGCTGGATCAAAATCCTGGAACTCCTCCCTATCAGCACTGCAGCAGTTCAAGAAGGCAGCTCACCACCACCCTCTCAAGGGCTATTAGGGATGGGCAACAAATGCTGGCCTTGCCAGCAATGCCCACATCCCATGAAATGAATTAAAATAAATCTCTACCATCTAAGAACTGCCACACAGTGCAGAAAGAGGTTTAAAGACTTCAAGGTTGGTCAAGGTACTGTCATGCAGGCCACCACCTGCCAAGAATGAGGCATATTAATTTTGTCATATGAACATTGATTTTAAACTGTTCTTGGGAAGAAGAGAAGGCCTGATACAAGGGCTGCCAGACACTTAGCTGAAACACATTTGCATACTAACAGACAGTGCTTGTGGAGACAAAAGACCATTCCCTGATACATTCAACCCACAATGGATTTTGATTACCAGACATTGAAGGTGTAAGGAAGAGCATTCCAGAGACTGCTAAGGTGATACAATCCACAAAAGCCAGGACTGGTTAAACCAGCTGGTCCAGGGTCTTTTGAACTAGCCACAGAGTTTTTGAACTCAAAGACTGTTTGCTCCTGGAGTGAGAAGATCTCTCTTGTCTGCTCCCATCTCTTTCTCACAAGCCTCTGGACCCACTGACGACACATGAACTTCAAGAGAGAAAAGTCTCCTCCATCAAACAAGGTTTAAGAAGAATACTGGGCCCCAACAAAAAGCAAGACCTACCTACAATCAAGGACTTTACAGCAAGCTCGAAGAACAGTAACCAAAACCATCTTCAGATATTTCAAACTTTTCCACTTTATTTCTTCCGCCCTTTTCTGTCTCTATCTGCATGTGTGTATCGCGTATGCATGCTAGCGTGGGCGCGTCACGTATCCGTAGGCATTAACCAAATTAGAGTTTAAGTTTAATAACGTTCAACCTTTTTTCTTTAAACCTAAGAGAACCTGTTTGGCTCGTTTCTTTGCCTTATAATTGGAGGTTAGTGAACAAGGATTCACTAAGGGGGAGCAAAAAACACCAGTGTGTTTAAAATTAAACCCTGTTATGGTAAGGCCGGGTAAAGGCTGAGAGGGAACCCTAGATCCCTTTCTCACCTGGTTCTAACAGTACCATGTAAATACTATTGTCAATCCAGATCCTGTGCAATCAATACAGGCTTCACTTACCTGCTTGCTTCTCATGCTATTTCGGTATTAGCATCTTGGTATCAAGGAAACATCATGCAAAGAGAAACCTCTGAAAACACAGAGGCACCATCTTAATTTACAGGTGCTCTGCCAACTCATGTACCCATTTATAAGTTTGACTAGTGTTGGAGGACAAAGCATTTGAAGGGACAAAACACTGATACTGTGATTATTATGGATGGTATGCACTTATTTGAGGGTAAAGAAAGGTTCATGCCAGTCACAGTCTTTTATTGTTGCATTCTCTTCCATCAAAGTAAAGGGTCATGTTTAACTACCAACAGAGAACAGCAACTGGGGGAGAAACCCTGAGTCTGCACAAAGATTAAGCTCTGCAGGTGATAGGCAGCCAGAGGGGGAGCTTGTGGAATATGGCAAGGTTGGAGGCATGATGGCAAGAGAAGGTTGGTAAAGGCACGACTCATGATATGTAATGTCAGCTTCATGTGCTTTCTCAAAATATTGCAATGCCCTTTCACACAAACATTATTTTTTCAAGACTAAATGCCACTGTGTCACTAAACAAGCTATTCTAGTTTGCATTTCATATAAGTGGGTCCCTTGATGGAAGAGGCTGGTCATTCGAATGATAACCTGGGCACTTCAAGATACACAACTATTGTCACATCCTCACCAACTCTATTATGGCATTTCACTTACTCTAGCACCAGCCCAGAGACACCGACTTAGAAGGAAGTAGTTAATGAGTTGGAAGGATTTTCACAGGGTGAAGCACTGATCAAACAAATGGGATTCTGGATTATTAAAAACCTACCAAGGAAATACTGTCGATAGGTGGGCTAGATGGACCAAAAGTTTTTTTCCTGCCTTTAACTGGCTTCATTAAGGCCTACTCCAATTCTTGCATACGGGGTTTTTCAGATGTGGACCTGGCACCCATTGAAACAGATAGAAGTGGGTCCTTCTGGAACAGCAAATGAAAAAGTCCATTCAATGTTTCATTTCAATGTGAGATAGATTAGGTCTTTCTCCTATTCCTGTATTTATGTGTAAAGCACATGGCGTTGTTTTCATTTCATCATTCGGAGTGTGGTCGGTCATCATGAGACTGGAGTACAGAGTTATCAGATAATGGTTGATTGGAACTCTGTTCTGAACTAGCGGCTAACCTGTTTTGACAGATCAATATT
Source organism: Heterodontus francisci (assembly GCF_036365525.1). NCBI lineage: Eukaryota > Metazoa > Chordata > Chondrichthyes > Heterodontiformes > Heterodontidae > Heterodontus > Heterodontus francisci. The sequence continues at coordinate 60,668,470 of NC_090385.1, forward strand.
CTAATTGTTGCAGAATACAGCACCACCTTTGAACTGTACACCTACCAACAATGCCCTCCGCTATTAATAATGCATAGTTTATTGACTAGGCCCAGCGGAAGTTTCTTCATTGTATTACAATAATAAGTAACTCAACTGAATAGGAATCAATAATTTTGAAAGTGATTCTCATTTCCTCAAACCAGTACTCACAAGGTGGGGCTAAAAGTCTTCCTTTTCCAAGCAAAATTTCAAAATTTTCCCTCGCTGTTCATATGATTATCAATATCTAGCAATGTCCCTAGGATTTCTGAATTATTTTAGAGGTACCGTGCTTTATATTTATACTTAATACTTTCCTAAAGTAATAGCATTTTTGCAAGTCTTTAACGAGGAGCGTGACTTGCTAGATATACATTAGATAAATGCATTATGTGTCTGGATATTGCAGAGTTAATGCAAATATTTACACTAAAGGAGAAGCAATCGCAAACATGTACACTTCAACAAATGAAGATGAAAACGACACACAATATTTAATTTTCAATTATAAAAACAGATGTCCAGTTTGGTAACGTTTAAGGATACATGAGCCAATGTGATTTACAGCATATGCCCATAACAATAGAAAATATTTCAATTCTGGAACTTTCCAAGATTTTCCATGCTTTGTTCACAGTCCCAGACTTAATTTGAACCTGTGTGACAATCCAGCCCATCAGCTGTATTTCGGTCCTGCTGTAACCTGGCATGCTCGCAGATGAGTTAACATGAATCATCTAGCAGCTCACAGATGTTTCTTGGGCAAATGGAAAGGCATAGTTCTGCTAGATTCCCAGTAGATAAACTATTCATTGAGTTGGATCCTCCTTTAGTAGCTCATTGATAGTGTACAAGAAAAAATTGATTGTAGTTTAATCATATTTATTGATTATGTTTCAGTTTTTCTTCTGACCTCCAATTTTTTGCAGTAACTCAAAGAAGGGCTATGGGGAAAAGGCAGGATAGTAGGACTAACTAAGTAGCTCTTACAGAGAGCTGGCATGGACAGAACACACCAAATGGCCTCCTTCTGTACTATAACCATTCTTTGATTCTATGAAGTAATTGGAGGGGTATAAAGAGCACCCTGGTCCTGCAAATGTTTATCCTGTTAATGTTATGGAGCCAGCTCGTCTTATGTCAGCAACATTACCAAGAAAGTTCTTCACTAAACATGGGAGAGGAGAACCTTGCAGTAGTCTTAGAAAATGATGTGTAAGTTTACACACCTTCATTAACTTGTATGAGACTTAACTTGCAGCTGTCCCATTTTGGGTTTTTTTGGGCTGTTTTTCAACACAAAGTATTGGGGGGGGGGGGGAATTGCATTTACAAATTTTGTTCTAAAGTAAATATATTCACACTCCTTAAAGGCACTGAGACAAAAGGTGGCTAAAGTGCTACTTCTCTCATGATTGTAAACAATAAAGAATATGTTAGTTTTAGGAATCTATAAATAACTCACACTTACTGAGTTGGGAAGTCCCAGATTCCAACCATTCAGTAGATGTGTTATGGAAGGTTCTCCAATTCTGGCCATGAAGACAGGGTAATACATCCAGAGGCAGAAATACAGTCAGGTTTTAAATAGAAAGCTATGAGAAAACCTTTGGCCAGGCTTAGAAACAGAATGTAGTATAGTAGCTAGGTATTATTGTTAGTTTACACACAAGACAACTTGCTGATGTGGGAAAACATAACATTTTGTATTATTAATTGAAGATAAGTTGTACTGATTCAATTGAGTCCAATCATTACTTTTGTTATGTATATTCAATTGCTATGAAATAAAGCAGTTTAATGGTTCATATCTGATGTCAACTTACCAGATGTTTTCTTGGCCCCCTACCTGAAAATATTGAAGAGCTGCATGGGGACACAATCATCTGGTTCAGACCATTATTACATCGCTGGGTTACACGTCTTAGAAGTAGATAAAGGTCTATCCAAACGCATGGGGTGTGGGATGCACTTCTGCGAGTGACTGATGTTCTATACACCAAGAAAATATCTATGGAAGAACCATATTTTTCAAATTCAATTCATAAGGACCATGTTTAAGGTAAATGGTGCATCTTAATGATACCCAAGATTGCGAGATAGGAGTGGCACTAAGTAAATTGCTCCTTTCGAGAGTCAGTGCACACACGATGGGCTGAATGGTCTCCTCTGTGCTGTAACAATTCTGTGATTCTGTGGAAAATTCTGGGCAGTACTACACTTGCTGAATGCTCCATTGCCTGGAATTTACAGTGCCAAAAGGATGAGATGATAATATTTGGAGCATTTGAGATATAAAATGGCCAGTCAAGATATCTTGATTGACTGGGTGTCCTCAACAATTTGATATATCCAGATATGAGCAATTATCCAATAGTGCCTGAATGAGAAAGGGACTAGGAAAACAGTGAGGAATACTTAGGATTTTTTTTTAAGTTTCTCTCGTGGAAATGAAAGATAACATACAAAGTACAGTTTAATATTCATCTGAAGATTCCTTCAATAAAACATTTATTTCTGTTTATACCAGACCATAGGAGGGAAAGAGTGAGGAATAGTCCTTGATAGTTAAAATTTTAAATGATGAACAATCCTGTCTTGTGTATAGAAGGAGTCATTAGGAAACATTATCAACGGTTCCATTGTCTGCACTGAGGAAGGTTTCAATCACATCCCAATATAAGTGCAAAGTACTGCACATGATGGAACTCCGAAACGAGAGCAGAAAGTGCCGGAAATACCCAGCAGGCCTGGCAGCATCCGTGTAGAGAGAAACAGAGTTAATACCCCAGGTCTGCGACTCTTCGACGATCCGGAATGGGTGGGAAAAGCTAAGGAGCGAGGAACAAAAGATGTCGATCACATAATCCTTATTTTGAAATTATCTTTTCTATTTCATTTTTATGTTTTCACATTGATGATTTAAAAGCTCATAAGATATGAACTGAACCTGAAGCTATTTTTCAATTGAAGTATCGGACAGCTTGTAATTTTGAAAGGTTTATTTAGTATTTATTTATTTAGAGATACAGCTCTGAAACAGGCCCTTCGGCCCACCGAGTCTGTGCCGACCAACAACCACCCATTTATACTAACCCTACAGTAATCCCATATTCCCTACCACCTACCTACACTAGAGGCAATTTACAATGGCCAATTTACCTATCAACCTGCAAGTCTTTGGCTGTGGGAGGAAACCGGAGCACCCGTCGAAAACCCACACAGTCACAGGGAGAACTTGCAAACTGCATTATAAGAGTTAATTAGTTGTTCATACATAGATGTTAAGATTTTCTATCACATCTCAGTTAGTTATAAATTAAAGACAACTGTATAAAACACTTTTTTAAAATCCAGCCACGTACACAATCCCAAACTGCTATAGCTTATTTGAAAATGCAAAAAATAGCATATAATGACTAAAGCAGAGAGTCATTTTGGATTTTGCATTGTATAGAGCAGTTACCTTTTATATGTTGTTGTATTTATGAATGATGTACAGAAGAAAAGTAGTGGAATGATAGAAAAGACTTGAGCTGAGGCTAATTTTGATTCAAATGAGTTATAATTCTTATAGACACACCTGATGCAGCCCCTCTTTGCTAAATTAATTATCTTTATAAGTAATCTTGGTTTAAATTTTCCAAATAACTGCATTCTTAAGAGAAGAGCAAAATACGGTGGATGCTGGAAATACTCAGTAGTTCTGGCAGCATCTGTGGAGAGAGAAACAGAGTTAACGTTTCAGGTCTTTCACCAGAATCCTTTTGCATTTAAATGAGGCCAAGTGGGCTTGACTAAGCTTGTTGCTCCATTTTCCCCGACTTCTCTCCCAAACCAGCACCATAATTAATACTGCCACTCTACAAGTGACAGTATGAGTATCAAAGCACTATTACTGAGATGAATACCACATTAAGCGACCTTTCTCTTTAAGCTGATGGTGTTACTCTGCCTTAATTATCAATTTTTGCTGGTGCTCTGGAGGTTCTGTCAAGACTTTTCAGGAGAAAATTGGACAGGAATGGTGATGCTGCATTGTGTTGCCTGCTAATTGAAATGATTTCAGCGTGTAGCCAGCGCTAAGTGCACTGTTGAGAGGCTGGCACAAGTTAATGTTAGCTTTTACCTTTTAAAAGGGAGGTGCATTGTGGCTGGAACTGGTGCTGGAAGTCATTCTAAAAGTGATTTTGATGTGTGGGATACTCAATAATGGCACAACATGGTCTAAAGCCAGCTCCAAGATTTTCTGACACTGCACTGAAGGACTTGATGCAAGAGTTAGAGAGGAGTGATGTGATCTGCTATGGGAGGCCAGGAGGCCCTCCGGACAGAGTTTGCAAAGGAAGTGGGACCAGAAAGCCATGGCAGTCAATGCCAGGAGTCAAGACCTGGGAACCTGGATGCAGTTCCACAAGAAGTTCAATGACTTCAATGTACCTTCAAATGCCATATCCCACAAACTGCATCACTAGCATCACACATTGTTCAATGCACCCACACTCCCATCATTTACCTACCAGCAATCTGTCAATCATATAGCTTCACCTCACCCTCACACATTTGGCACTGCTCGCACCTACGTCTCACATCTTGCACACACTGCCGGCTATTCAACTATGACAGCCACATCAACTAAATTATTGCACCACATGCACTTGACACACTTTCCTCTCTCTTGAAGGACAATGTTGTTCATAACTAGAAGCAGAAGGACCCAACCAGCGGCAGACAGGCACGGCTGTATGTCCTTACCCCACGGGGGAGATGGTGCTGGCCATCATTGGAGTGGCCAGCAGTGGGACCAGAACCATAGAAGATGATGGTATGCTCATAACTAAATCTCATTCTCTCATCCCACTTCCCGTCATTCCACCATGTCATGTCATTTACAAGCTACAGAGGTTTAAGGTTGCACCGCTTACTTGCTTCCGCACCTCCCCTACCCTCATGCCTTTCTCCTTTCAACCACCCAAGAACTGCTATGTGATCAAGCAGTGGTGGAAGGGCAACAGGTGGAAGAACAAGAAGACAGTGCTGAAGAAAAACAGTCACTCTATTTCACCAGCAGCTCAGATGCTGATACTGCACTTAATTTAGAGGGAAGTAATACAGCCAGGTGAGGAGGGGTCTCAGGCTCCCCTTTCGCCCCTTCTCTGGTTTGACCACAATCGGGTTTATCCTTTTTGAACACAGTGATTGAACTTACCACCTCAGTGAGCGCTTGCTCCTGTTCCTCTAATGTAAATGCAAGAGAACCAAACAGACAGGTTTTCTTGAGTTTAACAAGAAAGATGTAAGCTTATTATTCTTAACACTCTAAACCAGTTAAAATTACTAAAATACACTAAGCATTCGTGCATACATTCACACGAGAGTCTCTCACACACACACATAGATTATAGAGGGAAACCAGATTTTGTGGTTGGATAGGAATCAATTTGGTTTCCCAATTCCAATTGGTTGGATTAAAGTCCAGAATAAATGGAATTAAAATACGGTATATGAACTCAATAGTTCTCAGTTGAAATTGTAGTCCTGAAGTTCTCGCTGGGCCACGTGCAATGTTGTGGGCTTGCTTTGCTCAGGTCTCCTGAAGGCAGAAGAGGGGTTTGATTCTTAGCTCTTGGTTGCTGGCTGTGGTGGTCTGTAGGCTTGAGGGGCTTTCCCAGTTGCAGCCGGATCTTCTCTTGATCTTTACTGGGGAGAGAGGGAGAGAGAGAGAGACTTGCTTCGTTCATGGCTTTTCAGTTACGCTTATCTGCTTTCTGTGAGACAAAGCTTACAGTCTCTCCAGAGCTGCGCAGACAGTCACATGACACTATCAAGCCGTTTTGTTGTTCTAATGAGGTTTTACTGGAATCTTCTCCGAGATTCAAGGTGCTACACCTTAAGCTGTCCAGTCACACTTGGAGGGGGATTGGCTCTTTCAAAGTCAATGGGTACAGATGGCCCTGACAATCATGTTGATAAGGCCATTCCAGATAATTTAATCATGGCGAGCACCCCATTATGCTGGCCAGGTTGAACCAGACTAGTCGTCTCCAGTCTGATCTTTTGGCGTTTCAAATGTAAATTGTAGTGGCCATCTTGGCTGCCAGTAACTGTTTTTTAACTTAATTGTAAGAATTTCCAGTAAAAATCTACTGCAAGGTTCCAATCGATGAAATTAATATTTTTCATTTGGCATATAGGGTTTTCATGACAGTTCTATAGAGACAGAATCTGCACATGGTGAGACACTGGGCACTAGCAGCCTGCAGCCAGGGTAGGGGCAAGGGTTTCACAGGTGCCAGCTCACTGAAAGGTGAGGTCGCACACAAGTTCTGCTGTAGAGGATTCAGATAAGCACTTCAATGGTACAGGTTACCGAAGAAGGCTGATGGGTGTGCACAATTAAATGCTTAGTACATTGGCAGACCTGTCAGAAAGCCTGCAGTCAATGTCAAGGAGCCGAGCACAGTCTAGCACCAGGGTTGTAAAGGGCTTTGCACAAAGCTTGGAGCCCATCCTTTCCACCATAGAAGTGGTGGCCAACTCCATTAGCACACTTGTGGACCCAACCATGATGCAGAGTGTGATGGCTGACGTCTCAGCTTCTATTGCAGCATGAGCAGAAGCCACCCAATGTCTGGTACTGCAGTGGAAGCTTAGACTGCTCCCATGCAGTACCACATGTGAAGAAAACCACACCTGCCAAGAATGAGGCATATTAATTTAATCATATGGAACATTAATTTTAAACTCTTACTGGACTGAAAAACATGGCTGCACCTGCATTCTAACAGGACATTGGTTGGAAACATTTGCATTCTAAGAGACTGTTGCCTGGAGAAGACAATGGAACTGCTCCCTGATTCAATTTACCAAATGGATTTTCATCACAAGACATTGACTGTATGAAAGCCAGCATTCCAGCCCCCTTCTAAGGATGTCTACTAAGATTGAAAGAATTTAGAAAACTCGCCGGGCAGGTTATTTTTTTTAAAAGCTAGTCACATGAATATCTTGCTGGCACAGGTTTGGTTTGAATTGTGTTCACAGAACAGTTTGAGGTCAGACTGCGCTGAACTTGAAGAGAGAGCATTTCCCTCTGTCTCTCTCAAAGAAGAGACTGCAACTGGATTTCAAGAAGATAGAAAATCATCAAAACAAGTTTGAAGGTGTGTACTGGGCCCCAATGAGATGGTAAGATTTACCTGCAACCAAAGACATTCCATCAAACTCCACTTCATTTCATATTTCCTCACTGTTCCCTTCGTTAGCATGACACACCATATGGAAAACAAAATGAAGTCCTAAAATGTTTCACCGCTAATGAAATATTGTGAAGTGTGGTTACTGTTTTAATGCATTGAAATGTGGCAGTCCAATTTATGCGCACGTTTCCACAAACAGCAGTGAGATTAATGACTAGTTGATCTGTTTTAATTATGGCAAATATTTGAAAGGACACCAGAAGAATTCCCCTGCTGTTCTTTGAATAATGCCATGGGATCTTTTATATCCACTGACATGGCAGATAGGGCCTCAGTTTAACATCTCACCCAAAAGATGGCACGTTGAACAGTGCAACACTTCCTCAGTTGATTATGTTTTCCTCACTGGAGTGGGACTTGAACTCATGACCATCTGACACAGCGAGAGTGCTACCTCTGAGTCAAGGCTGACACAATCAGCAGACAGAATCCCACTATTGCATAAAGATCACTGATGCTTTCTTCAACCAAACTATTGCCATTAGAACCAGAGAAACAAAGAGAGAGCTATCCAATTCTACAGGCTGACTGAGCTTCTGACTCCTAGCTTTGAGATGTTGAACTCAATGAAGGTTGAGATCACCTTAACTCAGTACTGACCACCAGTCAAATTTGGATCTTACTATTGCTTTGTATCACAGCGGGGTGATGGCATTTACCGATTATGACATTGAGAGGGAAGTCTTCATAATTTAAAAAAAAATCCAGAACAAAAGGTATTGGCTTGACCTGATGTGATGTCATTAAATTAATGAATTCCTGATTACCTCCCTTTCCAGTCCTTTTTTGTTTACATAGTTTTCCATAGAAAATCCATCAATATATGATTGAATATTTAGATCAGACAGGATTATGTTTTAGAACCAACATCTTAGGTTTCTATTATTTAATTGACAATAATAAATTAACAATGCATTTTCTTCATTGGTATGGTCTCTCTCCTGCTCTTTGCTGGTAAACCAAATGTTCAGGTATACCTGTGCTAACCTCATCAGTGCCCACTCTCTTTCACTTATAATCCTGAGGGTGTACACCTTTTTAATTCTTACCTCAGTGAACTGAAAACTTTGATGGTAACTGCAGCCTATGGAAGAACATTAAAATCAGTCTCATGAATCACAGTTACTCAACATGCAGTTTTATTTTTTACTGTGGAATTTAGAAGGAGATATGCAACGCTTTGATCTGTCAGTTTTACCAGAGGGAACTGGAGACGGAGTCCTGCTTCACTGTTAATTAGAAAGGGATGGCTTCCAGCTGCGACAGGGGAAGCATTTTGTTGCAACACATATCTTCAAGGAACAAGCAGTAGGGGAAACATCTAGTGGAGCTTCTTTTGATGTGACAAAAAGTGTCCTTGCTTTTTGCGGATGAGCTTTTGTTTGTCTAAGTGACAGTTGAAATATGAATAAAATCCCTGTGGCTGCCTATACAGTCATATCAAGTCTGGATAAGATGGTTGTTATGAAAATGCTTCTGTTTTTGTTAAAGAGGGCATCAAGAGGACATTAAAAGGACTTGTTTGACAATAACATTTACTGGTTGTCACATGACTCCAGTTAAAAATAGAACAGAAACCCTGGTAACTAGGGAAGATGTGTGCAGAGAAGTGACAGGTCAGAAGGTGCACTTTTTGTTTCTGGTTTGAGTTTTGAATTGTTTGGAGTTGGGAGTGAACTGTTTAAAAGGGATTGGAGTTTCAAAAATAAAACTGAAGGCCAGTACCCCAGCTCAGCCCAGCCTGTTCAATCTCTTTAAAAAGCCAGCAGAAAAAGGAAGAGAACTTGCAATGAGAGAAGAGAACTTGCAAGAGGAGAAGAGAATTCCCACAGAAGGATAGAAGACCACCACTCAGCTCAGTTTTCCAACACCATTCTAGAAGAACATGAGAGGTCCGCTTTGTTAGCTCATTTTGCCTCCTGTTTTTGAAGGAAAGCCTGCTAAATTAATTCTCAGCACCGCCTGAATAGAATTGTTCTAAAAGATCCCAGTGACCCATCTACGTGTACTTGGAGGCCAGACTGTATGCCATTTTTGGAACACATCATATCTCACCTGCTGTTTCTTCAAGAATGAGAAAGTATTCAACCCACATGTTTTTTTGTCTATAACAGAGCTCTAAAAACAAAAATCCCTTTATTTTTCCAGTTAACCGATGTATGTGTATATGTGTGTGTGTGTGTGTGTGAGAGAGTGTGTGAGTGTGATGGGGCTAAGGTAAAAAGGGAACTTCACTATTTTAATCTGTGTGTTGATGCTTTACTTCATTACTGGTTAAAACTTGTTTTATAAAAAACTGATAATTTTTTTGTTTATTAAAGAAACCTGGTTGGTGTGTTTTATTCTGGGATAAAAATAGAGTCCATGATTGACTGTATCAGTAAGTGGGAAAAATTTTAATATATGTTGTGACCCATGGAGAATAAACAATGTATTCCTCCTGCCTTGGTTGTAACATGGTGTACTGATTAGAGCTGAACATATATTATTAATTAATATATCAAGGGAGCTTTAAAAAGAAACAAAATATTTTTGTTTCAGTTTTGACTCATGATTTACCCACTTTTAGGTCCATCACCATCACATTCCATCCTTATAAAAGACCTAGAAATCCTGCATCAGTGATCCTATAACTCATATCAGCACTGCTTTGTTTCTGTGCATTAATGAATGTTATTCAATTGGGATGAGTTGGATTATTCTTGTTCTTCTTTGATTTGAGTTGGAATGTCATACTGTTGTTCTAAACCATTTACACAGTTGATTGAACATTGACCACATTCATTCAACTGAAGGAATCAGGTTCAAGGAACCAGAAATCTGGACCTTGTCACCACCTAGTTGGGTACTAACCATGATAATCTGAGGTTCATGAACTTCCATTTGGGATCGCTTGAGTTACTGATTAGTCCCTTTCTCTTTTGGGGTAAATTTGAAGCAAAATGAACACTATGGTCTCAATTCAAACATTTAATTTAGTCTTAGACTTTGATGTCAAATTTTCAGATGTGATTTGAACTCTGATTAGATTACAGCTTTGTTACTTATTGCCAACCATTTGCTAAACTGAAACTATTAAATCAGAGTCCTATCTCCTTATTAAATTTAGATGCCAAATAACAACAAATCAGTAAAATACAGTCAGAAAGCTGTTGAAAGTCTATATAAGAATATAAGAAATAGGAGTCGGAGTAGACCATCTGGCCCTTCGAACCTGCTCTGCCATTCAACAAGATCATGGCTGATCTACTACCTCAACTCCACCTTCCCAAAAATCTGTCGATCCCTATCTTGAATACGTTCAATGACCAAGCATCCACAACTCTCTGAGGTAGAGAATTCCAAAGATTCACAACGCTTTGAGTGAAACAATTTATTCTCATCTCAGTTCCCTTATTCTGAGACTGTGATCCCGTGTTCTAGATTCACCAGCCAGGGAAAGCATTTTTACAGCATTTACCCTGTCAAGCCCCTTAAGAATCTTCCATGTTTCAATTACATCACCTCTCATTCTTTTAAACTCCAGGGAATATAGAACATAGTCTACTCAATCTCTCCTCATACGACAATCTCCTCATCCCAGGAACCAATCCAGTGAATTTTCGTTGCACTCCATCTCAGGCAAGTATATCTTTATACGGCACAGTGGCGCAGTGGTTAGCACCGCAGCCTCACAGCTCCAGCGACCCGGGTTCAATTCTGGGTACTGCCTGTGTGGAGTTTGCAAGTTCTCCCTGTGTCTGCGTGGGTTTCCTCCGGGTGCTCCGGTTTCCTCCCACATGCCAAAGACTTGCAGGTTGATAGGTTAATTGGCCATTATAAATTGCCCCTAGTATAGGGAGGTGGTAGGGAAATATAGGGATAGGTGGGGATGTGGTAGGAATATAGAATTAGTGTAGGATTAGTATAAATGGGTGGTTGATGGTCGGCACAGACTCGGTGGGCCGAAGGGCCTGTTTCAGTGCTGTATCTCTAAACTAAAATCTTTCCTTAGGTCAGATCAAAATTGCACATAGTACTCCAGGTGTGACCTTACCAATGCCCTACATAATTGTAGTAAGACTTCTTTCCTCTTATACCCCAATCCCTTTGTAACAAAAGCTAACATACCAGTTGCCTTCCTAATTGCTTGCTGTACATGCTTGTAAACATTTGTGATTCATGTACAGGGACACCCAGGTCCCTTTGAAAGCAAACTTTTCCCAGTTTCTCACCATTCAAAAAATATTCTGCTTTTTATTTTTCCTACCAATTTGGATAACTTAACACTTCACCACATTGTATTCCATCTGCCATGTTCTTGCCCACTCACCCAACCTGTCTATATCCCGCTGCAGCCTCTTTGCATCTTCTTCACCACTTGCCTTTCTACCTAACTTTGTATCGTCAGAAAACTTGGATATGGTACAGCTAGTCCACTCATCTGAGTTGCTAACATAGATTGCAAGTAGCTGAGACCCAAGTACTGATCCTTGAGTAGATTGTATCGTTTCTGGAAACACATTGAAAAATTGACTGGAATGTGCATTTATGTTTACATCTATCATATTCTAAATTACATTGATAGCTGACCTAACACAATGTACACCAGGTAGAATCTTCAGCCAAAGGATGCCATCCCAGCCTTTTCATATAGACTTTTGTTATATGCATCCTCCACCCTTTTGAGGTGGCATTCCTACCTATGCCAGTTGCATGGTTGCACAGAAACCAAGCTTTCCAAAAGGCTGAAAATCTATTTTCAGTCACCCTAGGAGAAACTTGGAGGCTGAGCAAGGAAGGTAAATACCTAAATGCCTCACTCATTGGGCTGAATTTTACCGGTCTCTTGATGCTGCGGATCGCGGCGCGGGGGCCGGTAAAATGCTGTTGGGGGAGGTCCGCCTTGACCCACAACATCAAGACAGGCCCGTCGCATTTTACCGGCAGCGGTGGGACCTCGGTGCGGCTCCCCCGCTGCACGGCGGCGGGACCACAATCAACATATGGTAATGATTACTTACCTATGCTGAGTATGCAGCCCACCACCTCTCCACCGACACTGCTGGATTTTTCGTTGAACGGGCGGCCGTCATGTGCTGTCCCATTCACAGTCTGAAAAGCCGGCGGGTCCTCACTCTGCATTACAGAAGGGAGGAGGAAGGGGGGGATACGCTGGGGTCTAAGTCTGCATTCTGGAAAGGAGGAGGGAGGGAGGGGGATCTAACTCTGCATTCCTAAAGTGAGGAGGGAGGGGGGATACGCAAGGGTCTAAATCTGCATTCTGAAAGAGAGGGGGTCTGGGATTACTGGAGGGAAAGCTGTGCTGGCATGAAGGGAGGTAGCGTATACCATCCCTCCATTAACAGTGTACGCTCTGTGTTTGTGAGAGGGCAATGGCACACTAGGCACCCTGTGTGTGAGGAGGGTGCCAGAAAGGGCAGGAGCATTAAGGTTTTATGGATGATGGAGGCAATCGATTCAGCTTGTAGGATCTTGATGTGGTCATGTTGTGCCACTCTGAATGTTGGCCAACGCCATGGCACACCACATAGTTGATCCAGGAAAGCAGCTGATGTACCTGTCAACACCAATCCATGCCCTGTTAGGAACCAGGGTTCAACTTTATTTATCACATGGAAATAGGTGTGACTTATCCTACATTGTGTGATCCTCTGCACGTGAGGATCAGTATACGCCAGAGGCAATATCAACAGGCAGGTGTGATCCAGTACAGGCCCTCCGGTCGTGAGCCGCAGCCCCCAAGGGGAGCTCGCCATTACGGTTGCCATGCATCTACAGGCTCCACATGACATGTCATTGGATGTCAGAGCACCAGTGTCAGAGGAGATTGCGCATGTAGAGAGGGTGGTGACACGTCTCCACCTTGCTCAAGGATGACTTTCAGTCCATGGGCTCCGGTAGACATCCCATGCCTTTGTTCCTCAGAGTGGCAGCGGTTCTCAAGCCTGACACCTCTACAGCCTTTTAGGGGCCCACAACAGACCTTTGTGGGTCACACAGTCAGCAGTGCACCGCTGCATCTGGGAGGTCACCAATGCCCTGCAACGGAGGGCCAGTGAGTATGTCTGCTTCAGGATGGACTCTCACAGCCAGGCCCAGAGGGCCATTGGTTCTGGCACCATTGTCGGAGAACCATAAGTTGTAATGTTCATAGACTGCACTCATGTGGCCATCAGGCCTCCCGCCAGGCTACCACCTGCAGACGTCACCGTTAAAGGAGCCCTCTCAATCTAGGTGAAGCTGGTATGTGAACACCGCAGATGCTTGCAGCGAATGTGTGACCGCTTCTTAGGCAGCTGCCATGACACCTGGGTCCTGTGCCAGTCCCGGTTGCCACCGCTGTTCTGGCTCAGATGGAGGGGTGGCTTCTTGGAGATAAGGGATATCCTTTGCAGACATGACTCCACCACTGCTGCAGAAGAGAGATACAATGCCAGCCACTGAGCTACATGAGCCACCATTGAGCAGGAGATAAGCGTGCTGAAAGAGTGTCTTCAATGCCTGTATGGATAGGGTGATGCCCTGTACTACGGGCCGAAAAGGCCAGCTTCTTTCTTTGCTGCTCTGCACAACTACGTACCCAGTAGGCCTGGTTTGATGAGGAGAGACGTCAACAGGATTCCTCCTCGGACTATGAGGACGCTGAGGACCTACAATATGAAAGACTCATGGGAGGGCAGATGGCACCCAGGCTCGGACAGCGGCGCCCCAATAAAATTGTGGAGTTTAGTTACATTGCTGTCAGCTGGCACCGTTAAGCAAATCATGCACATAACACACATTTCACACAGAATTGGCGGGCCGAACAGATATATATATATATATATATATATATTTGCACTTTTTAATTCAGTTTAATTAAAATTATGAGGGAAAATTGAAGCAGCGCTACGCAAATGAATTTTTCCCCTACATCTGCAGATACATTGCTCTGGAGCTTACACCATTTTTACAGCTATGCTTTAAGTTTCAGAGCAAATAATACTGCCTGCCATAGTGTGTTTGCATTTTATATATATCATTTGCCACCATACAAGGCATTTCACGTGATCCCTCTATAGACAACTTTACAGAGCAAGCTGTTGGTAGAGATGGGATAGTCCAAAATCTCTCCTATGCAGTGGTACTATCATCTCAAATAAGCATTATTGCATTTGCTCTGCTAATTGAATGGAATTCAGGAGGCTAAGGAACCTCAAAAAAGTACACCAAATGAATTAGGAATCCCATTTACTCAGTTTTAATTTGTATATTAGTTTATCCCCTGAAATACTACAATCGTGATCAAGTGCAGTCTTCAGGCAAAACACAGTTAGAGAGTAGGGCTTCTTAGACCAAGTGCGATACAATCCCAATTTTAAAGTCATGCGTTCTGTTCTTAACTTTCATATTTCCATTACACAAATCGATATGTTCACACTTATAATGGAAACTCCCTGTGTAAACATAGCATTAAGCTGTTGTAGCACTGTGAGAGGGTGTAATAACAACATGGCAAGTTTACATAGTCAGTTTCAATTATAGATGTGGATTATAGCAATTTATAATGGGAAAAGTTGACAGGAAATCCAACCAGACATAATGTTTTTGATATAGATATAGGGGAAAAATTTGTTCGCATAGTGCTGCTTCAATTTGCCCCCATAATTTTATTTAAAATGAATTAAAAAGTGCAAATATATATAGTCAGAGAGTCATTTACAGCATAGAAGGAGGTCGTTCGGCTCATCGAGGGCACATAGGGCAGAAGCTTCCTTCTGGGTTCGGGACTAAAGAAGTGCGGACCCAATTTAAACAGACCACAGCATCCATTACTGTGGCTGCCATTTAACTTCAAGGATGCAAGCACTAGGGATCCCAGAAGAGAGGCAGGGGTCTGGCACCCGGGGTAGGGCTGCCCCATGTTTCGCAGACGTTGACCTAGAGGTTCTCTTAGAGGCAGTGAAAGAGAGGAGAGAGATCCTCTTTGCGGAGGGTGGTAGGAGAAGGCCAACCTCCCAAACCAAGCAGGCATGGATGGAGGTGGGTGAGAATGTGAGCAGATGAAGTGCAGTCAGGAGGAACCGGGTCCAGTGCTGAGAAAGGTTCAATGACCTTATTTGATCTGGCAAAGTGAGTGCAATGCCGGTCCCTCATGACATGTCTCTGGGTATTCAACCTCTAGCAGACACATCAGCTGAGGAGCCTGAGGGCGTTTGCTGCTCCTGAACATGAGAGGAATGTGTGCCCAGAGTACTTACTGACCCCTCAGCAAGGCGTTGCTGAGGACCTGTCAGCACTGATAAATGCAGCTTCCTATCTCAATGAGTTGATGGCATTGGCCATAGAGGCCAGCAGTGCCTTATCTCTCTCTCTCTCTCATCCTTGCAGGAGAAAATGGCTCATAATGCCTGAGAAAGGGCAATGACAGGAGAAAGGGTGCCTCATTTGCACATCGTGACCACTATGGAGGAGGGAGCTATGGAGATTGCCAGGGTGGCCACCCAGGAGCAAGTCGGGGAAGATGAGTTGGGCATTCCTTGGGGAGAGGGTGAAAAGATATTTTAATCTGCAGATGGGGGTATGGAGTGCACTCTATCCTGTCCTTTGCTGAAAACATAACCAGAAACCATGATCCAATTAAGACTTAATGTGTCTTCATTCAGTGTTTTCTGAAAGTTGTTTTCTTCTGTATATGAAAATCCAAATTTTTACCATGTCCTGGGTAAACTATGATTCTGGTAGTCCCTCTGGCTTTTGCATGCCAATAGATGTGAATTGTGATCCATTTAGTCCTTCTGTAAGTGGAGATTTCTCATGGTTACCACTTGCGAATTTACAAACTTAGTCTTTAAATCAGTTTGTTCAGATTTCTCCTTCTGAACTTTATTCCCTTCTTCATTGTTTAAGTTCAAAAAGAATGTCCCAATTAATTCCTCAGTTACACCACCTTCCTGCCATTTAACTGCAGGTGTATCTTCATTTTTAAGTTCATTCCCCAGGCTCAAACATTTTGGATTCTCTTTTTGAGAAAACGAGTTTAAAATTACTTCTTTCTGTGCCAGCAACTCATTCTTTTGTTGGTCAAAATTTTCTTTAGCCACTTTAAGAAGATTGTTTAAATGATTTGTATGTTCAAGTAGAAATGTTTGATCCTCTTGTTTGATCTCGCATTTAAACAGTTTGTAATCATTTGGTTTTTCTTGATACCAGTCGTAAAGAGCCTTGTTCAAAACTCTGTGAGTGCAGTCAATGGCTTCTTAATTTTGGATTTCCAGTTTCCGTTCTAGCACTTTGAGTCTTTCATGCAATTTGTGAATAACATCATCCCAATTACTTTGGGGTTTCAACTGACCTTTTGCAAACTGTCTAGTTGTCTGGATTCCTGCTATTATACCTGTGTTGTATCAGCTTTGGCCGACACCTTTGATTCAGTGTCAGGTCTCATTAACCCTTCAGGGTTAGTCTGAAGTTTCAGTCCAGCCTGGGGATAATTTTTAATTTGCGATTATTCAGGCACTTTTGCTGCCTCTGTTAAGTCCATTAATGAGGTGATACATCTGTGTCTTTACTTAATTTACTCTCTGGCCCAAGAGGATTACAAATAGGTAAGGGGTTTTTATAGACAGGAAAAGTTTCTGTACTCTTGCCCACCATCTCAGATAACAGCAAAACCATATTCCCCGTGAGATCATATCCTAACATAAAATCAACCTGATTAATGGGTAGTTTAGACAGAACACCAACAATAACAGACCCTTTTACCAAATCACAGTTTAAATTCACTCTATACAATGGGATGGGCACACAATCCCCATTGATATCAGCAAACTCTTTGAAGAAAGGCCTAAATATTTTTCTAACATTAAGCTCTGAGCTGAACCAGTATCTCTCAGGATAACAATCTTTCTGGGTCTTTCCTTAGACAAAATGGAGTGACTTCCCCTTCAGATATAAAGCCCTCGTAATCTTTCACATCCCTATTTACACCCATGGTAAATACATTAGACAGTTTTTTTCTTCTGCCTCCTTGGTGCAGTATTCTTTAGAGAAACATACCCATGCTCGCTAAAGCCACAGCTTGCGGTTTTAACTTCCAACACTCTGCTTTTAAATGTCCGACCTTATGGTAATGAAAACATGTTGGTCTTTTTGACTTGTACCTATTCTCTATACTGTATTTTCTTTTACCGCTTTGAGAAGCATCTGTCTTCTCATTTCTGCCATCACCTTCTTTGTAATCAAAAACCTGTTAACTATCATTTTGCCTATCCCTCCAACTTCTGTGTGGGTTTGCAAATGAAGATCTACTGCCCCCTAGCTACTTACGGGATAAATGATAGCTATCAGCCAAAACAGCAACTTCTCTTATATTAGAAACTTTACGGTCCTCTAGGTGTGTCCTAATAGCTATTGAAATGCTGTTCCTAAATTCTTCCTTGATTATTATTTCTCCTACATTTGCAAAAGTCAGCTCTTCAATGAATGAAACCAGCGGTACCACATTTCCTTTTCCCTAGCAAATTCTACAAATGTTTGATTTGGTTTTTTCGTTAAAGTCTGAAATTTTATTTGATATGATTCTGGGAAAATTTTACATGTGTTAAGTAGTGCAGTCTTAAGTGTCTCATAATCTGATGTTACACTCATGTAAAGTGCTGCAATTGAAAATACAAGAACTCAACCTGAAGAATTATAAAAATTGACTTTTCTTTTAAAATAGTGGACAATGCGCTCAAAATGGCCACCAAGGATATTTAAAGTTTCTACTGTCTGGCAAGGACAGAATGATACATTCAAAAGCTAAGAGGTATCAATTACACCCATCCTGAACCCATCAAGAGACATTTTTGAATTCAATGGGTTCTTATGAAACAAAGAAGGTGCGAAGTAGCCACATCCTAGGCCATTGTTGGTCACCACAGGGAGGAAGATCTCTGTCTCCCAACAGAGGCGAGATGTGAGATATGTTTAGCTTAAAAGGCAGCTCTCCAGAGAGAGCAAGACTCAGGAAAAAACATCACAAAAGCTTGTTCAGCTAAGAGCAGCGAGAAAATCAAACAAACTGAAAGGAAGATGCCCTGCTGTGAATTCTAGATTTCAATTTGGGCAGCAGAGAACTGGAAGTGATCCCCGGTCTTCAAACTGAACTTTCAGCCAACAGAGAAATCTATAAACGCCCCTGGCCTGCAACTAAAGAGAAATTGATCTCTGAGAAAATTCAGCAGGTTTACTGTGAACCCCGAAACCCTACCTCACTTCAAACCACTTACCCCTTTTCCTCTCTATCTGTCTCTTTTGTGTGCTTGTGTGAGTGAATGCATGAATGGATGCGGTTGTGAAAATTTCAGGATTAGGCATATAGCTCTTTAAATAATTAATCTTCTATTTCAAACCTACAAGAAAATCTGTCACTGTCTGTTTATTCGACAAATCAGACACAAAGGGGTTAAACCCTAATAACAAAAAATACTTGCTGTGATCAGGTGGAAGTTGAACATGGCCGTAACACTGAAGACTGTTTGTCCGAAAGACTTGAATAAACATCCTTGCTTTTCCGAGTAAAACACTTTGCAAAAGAATGGTCCATGTTTCACATAGCCAAGCTAACCTTGTAGCATTTTTCTCAAATGTGACAAAATACCTTTCAACCCCTTCCTCACTGAATTTAGGCACTAGATGAATATTCCTTGTCAAATCAAAACTCAGAGTGCGACTTGACTCATCATCTGAACTACTATCCCCTCCTTCATCCTATAACTTAAGCTTTTCTTTATCCAGTTCAAATTATCTCACTTTCCTTTCTCTTTGAACATATAATTAAAGTTTCTGCATTTCTCTTTTTTAAATCTTTTTCCTCTCTGTGAGTTCAAGCTTTTTCATTTCCATTTCTTTTGCTCTTTTGAGTTCAAGTTTTTGCATTTCTCTATCTCTTTCCAATTCGAGTTGCTTCATTTCTTTTTCCAATTCAAGTTGCTTCATCTGCAACTGAATCCTAACTAACTCAATCTGTGTTTTATCTGAGTCAACCTTTTCCTCTTCAAATTCCAAATGCTGTGCTAAAATCTCCACTGTTTCTGCTTTTTTTGCCCCTGCTTTTAACTCTATCTTCAACTCGTCTGCTAATGCCATCAACCTAACATTTGTTGGTTGTTGCAAAACGCTCAGGGATAAATCTTCCTGTCTCAGAAAAGTCTTATTAATTGTCAAAGCTATTATGCTTTTCAATAAATACAGTAAATGTCACCATGAAATCTTGTTTACTTAAACTTTAGCAAATCCCAGCATTCTAGCCTCAGTCTGTGAATTTGAAATCCTGCAAAGAGCCCCCAGTTTTGTTATGATCCTGTTAGAGACCAGTAACATTTTAAAAAAGAAATTCAAACTCCCAGCAATTACTGAAAGAATTATGCCACAAGATTTCATGTTTTAAACAAAAAGACTTTACTGTAAAAGAGTTAAACAAAGTAAACCCTATTAACTTAACAATTTGAAATCACTTATTCTTTAAAATTAAAATCTTAACAGAACACGAAGACGTATACTTTAAATCCTAAATCTCACCAGAACACTCCTGTTTGACTTCTACTTCCAGCCCAAGCATTCCCCTATACTTTCCAGTATATTGGTGGTTTGTTTACTTCTCGTGGGACCAATCCAAAGTGTACCACAATTCTTAGGAATTCACTTCAGTTTCCTTAATTGCTCAACTATCTTCCGAGGTATGAGATTTCCTGCGGATTCTCCCTCTAGCATTCAGCTGGGCAACCCTCCAGCTCTCTTGCAACACCTCACGAATCTGGATTTCCAGCCGGAGCATGGGCCTTACTTGAATCAGAAACATCCCATGTTCCTGATGGCCTTCCTGCTCCTGAGTCCAGCTGCTCCCGAGTCCAGCTGCTCCCGAAGCCAACTGCCTTTTCTGTGACAGAGCACAGAGATAAAACACCTGACCAAAAAGCATCTCCCTGCATCATCTATCTCCATAGAAATTGGTACATGTGGGATGTCCCAGATAGTAATTGAAGCTAATTACCTGTAACTCCAAAACATCTCTTTGATTTTGGATACCCACATAAATAATTAATACTGCTAACAATGACAGGACAATTCCTTCTTGATTTTCAGGCTACATTTCCCCAACTAACTGAGTTCACCTGCTGTTTTATGGCTCTCACCTTTCTAACTTTGTCCTTGTAAGCACACATGGATAGTTCTTTGAAATAAAATCTCTTGGATTGTCCTGCAACCTTCTGAAATTCTGCAATTTCAATTAACTTACAGCTACACATTTAATTTTCCCAAAACTAAAAGTGACCTCTTGCATATTAATACAAACCAAGAACTAGATAATCATAACACTATAAAGTGTCTATTTGAAAGATGAATTATTGATCCTCAAGCTCCTATTGAGCTTCATTGGAGCAGTGTAGGAGGCCGAGAACAGAGACGTCAGAGTAGGAGTAGGGCGGAGAATTAAAATGACAAGAGCCCTCTGAATGGAGCTGCTCCATAAAGCAATCACCCAATCTGCATTTGGTCTCCCCAGTGTAGAAGAAATGCTGTTGTGAACAGCGAATAGAATCATAGAATAGTTACAGCACAGAAGGAGGCTGGTTGGCTAGTTGTGTCTGTGCCAGCTTTCTTGCAAGACCATCTGACAGAGTCTCACTGCCCGCCTTTTCTCCGCATCCCTGCAAAACTTTTCTCTTCAGGTAATTATTCAATTCCCCTTTGAAAGCAATGATTGAATCTGTCTCTATCACATTCATAGGGCTGAATGTTCCAGACCCCACTGACGTCGGGTGTTGTGGCGGGGGGCTTGAATATGCCTCCAGGAGAGGGCCGCCACGTACCCCTACGCCAAGAAGGCCCAGCCCGATAGTGCCACTGGCAGCCGTTCCCCCCACCCACCCGCACCACCCCCCCCCCCCCCACCGGCCGCTCAGCGACGGGACCGCCATTGAAATATTTAAATTAATTAAAATAAATGAATTAATAAGACCTCCATTTCCGCTCACTGTCCCAGTGTGATCTTCATGCCGCTGGCTGGCACTCCTGCACCTTCGGATCCCTGTCCGGGGACCGAGGAAAAATATTGGTGGGGAGGGGGGGAGGAGATAAATTTCTCAGTGCAGGGGTTGGGGGGAGAGGGGTCAAAGTACTATCATTGGTGTACAGGATAGTAGGAAGGGTTATAGTTTAAAGTTGATGTACTTGGGGTTGGGGGGGTGGGTGTGGAGAGGAAGGTCAGGTGGACAAAGCAAGTGTTTTGAGGAGGGAGAGGGCAAATAATTAATTTATTTGTTATGGGGGAGTGGGAGAGGGCAGAATAAATGTATTTAATTTTTTTATTAAATGTTTCTTTAAATATTTAAATGGCACGGTGGAGCTCAAAACCCTTAAAAAATGGCGTCAACACCTGTGCACAGGCAGCTGATGCCACTGCCGGGGACCGATAGCCTGCCCCATCCATGTTATCAGGAGGTGCGGCCCTCCCCAGCCATTTAAATGAGCCACCATGCTTAATATCGTGGTGGCTCTGCGACGTGTGGCCCGCTCGGGCAGGCCGCCATTGTTTTCGCTGACCACCGATTTCGGCAGCAGGAGTTTAAATCTGAGCCCATAGTTAGTGCGTTGCAGATCCTAACCACTTGCTATATAAAAAAAGTCTTCCTCATGTCGCTGTTGCTTCTTTTGCTAATCTCCTTAATCAGTGTCCTCTGTTTCTCGATCCTTCTGCCAACAGGAACAGTTTCTCCCTATCTACTCTGTGAGGGCCTGACATGATTTTGAATGCCTCAGTCAAATCAAGGAGAACAGCCCCAGATTCGCCAATCTATCCATGTAACTGAAGTTCCTCATCCATGAAATCATTCTCGTGAATCTAATGCCTGTTACAGAGAGGTGGTAAGGGATGTGGGTGGTTTCCACTTCTCAGCTCCCAACTAACCGCAATTGTGTTTTGTTTAAAATTATGAGTTAGCCCCGAGTGTTTCAGGATCAAAAAAACAGACAAATGACAGAGTTTCTTGTAGGTTAAACAAAAGATAACTATTTTTACACAATTCCTGAAATGGTCGCAACCTCACGTTCACTCACACACAGTGGGGCGACACAGTGGCGCAGTGGTTAGCACCGCAGCCTCACAGCTCCAGCGACCCGGGTTCAATTCTGGGTATTGCCTGTGTGGAGTTTGCCAGTTCTCCTTGTGTCTGCGTGGGTTTTCTCCGGGTGCTCCGGTTTCCTCCCACAGCCAAAAGACTTGCAGGTTGGTAGGTAAATTGGCCATTATAAATTGCCCCTAGTATAGGTAGGTGGTAGGGAAATATAGGGACAGTTCGGGATGTAGTAGGAATATAGGATTAGTATAAATGGGTGGTTGATGGTCGGCACAGACTCGGTGGGCCGAAGGGCCTGTTTCAGTGCTGTATCTCTAAAAACTAAAAAAAAAAACACATAAACAAGAATAGATAGATAGGGAGAAAAGAATAGGATGTAGTTCAAAGTGAGGTAGGTGTTAGTGGTTTACAATAAACCTGTTGAATCTTCTTGGAAGAACAGTCTCTTTTAAAGGTACAGGCTTGGGTGTTTGTAGTCTTGAACTTGTTGGGGTGTTGTCGATTTCTGGTAGTTGAGACTTCAAACTGGAGGTGGTGGTCATTTTCAGTTCTCTGCTGCAGCAGGCTGAAGTGCAGAATTAGCAGCAGGGCTTCTTCTTTGTTTTGGCTGGATCTCTTTCCATAGTCTTTCGCTGGACCGCTTTCTGTGATGTTGTGATTTCCCCTCTCTCTCCAGAGGGCTACCTTTTAAGGTCAAAATCCATCACATTAGCATTTCTGTTAGTTAATACATGGCCTTCTCCCCTGGTATGACAACACAACTGACCAGGATGTGGAATCCATCGGTATCTATTGACATCTGAATGGGTACCATTCTGTTGTGATGTGGCTACTTCACACCTTCTTTGCCTCAGAAGAAACCCATCAATTCAGGAATGTCTCTTGATGTCTCATGGGTGACACCTCTTAGTATGGAATGTATCATTTTGTCCTTTCGAGACAGTGGGGCAGCTTTTGAATGCACAGGTCAGGTCATCTGACCTTTGGTGGCCATTCTTGCAGCACTTTGTCCCCTTTATTTTAAAGGAAAAGTCAATTTCAAATTGTCCATATTGATCAAAGTTTGTATCTTAAAAGTTAGGAATCTTCTTCCTCTTCTTCTTCTTTGGCCTCCTTGTCTCGGGAGACAATGGGTAAGCGCCTGGAGGTGGTCAGTGGTTTGTGGAGCAGCGCCTGGAATGGCTATAAAGGTCAATACTCGAGTGACAGACTTCCACAGCTGCTGCAGATAAAATTGGTTGTCAGGGCTGTTTCGCAGTTGGCTCTCCCCTTGCGCTTCTGTCTTTTTTCCTGCCAACTGCTAAGTCTCTTCGACTCACCACACTTTAGCCCCGCCTTTATGGCTGCCCGCCAGCTCTGGTGATCGCTGGCAACTGACTGCCACGACTTGTGATCAATGTCACAAGACTTCATGTCGCGTTTGCAGACGTCTTTAAAGCGGAGACATGGACGGCCGGTGGGTCTGATACCAGTGACGAGCTCGCTGTACAATGTGTCCTTGGGGATCCTGCCATCTTCCATGCAGCTCACATGGCCAAGCCATCTCAAGCGCCGCTGACTCAGCAGGGTGTATAAGCTGGGGATGTTGGCCGCCTCGAGGACTTCTGTGTTGGAGATAGGGTCCTGCCACCTGATGCCAAGGATTCTCCGGAGGCAGCGAAGATGGAATGAATTGAGACATCATTCTTGGTTGACATACATTGTCCAGGCCTCGCTGCCGTAGAGGAAGGTACTGAGGACACAGGCTTGATACACGCGGACTTTTGTGTTCCGTGTCAGTATGCCATTTTCCCACACTCTCTTGGCCAGTTTGGACATAGCAGTGGAAGCCTTTCCCATGCGCTTGTTGATTTCTGCATCGAGAGACAGGTTACTGGTGATAGTTGAGCCTAGGTAGGTGAACTCTTGAACCATTTCCAGAGCGTGGTCGCCGATATTGATGGATGGAGCCTTTCTGACATCCTGTCCCATGATGTTCATTTTCTTGAGGCTGATGGTTAGGCCAAATTCGTTGCAGGCAGCCGCAAACCTGTTGATGAGATTCTGCGGACACTCTTCAGTGTGAGATGTTAATGCAGCATCATCAGCAAAGAGGAGTTCCCTGATGAGGACTTTCCATACTTTGGTCTTCGCTCTTAGACGGGCAAGGTTGAACAACCTGCCACCCGATCTTGCGTGGAGGAAAATTCCTTCTTCTGAAGACTTGAATGCATGTGAGAGCAGCAGGGAGAAGAAAATCCCAAACAGTGTGGGTGCGAGAACACAGCCCTGTTTCACGCCACTCAGGATAGGGAAGGGGTCTGATGAGGCGCCGCTATACTGAATTGTGCCTTTCATATTGTCATGGAATGAGGTGATGATACTTAGTAGCTTTGGTGGACAGCCGATCTTTTCTAGTAGTCTGAAGAGACCACGTCTGCTGACGAGGTCAAAGGCTTTGGCGAGATCAATGAAAGCAACGTAGAGGGGCATCTGTTGTTTGCGGCATTTCTCCTGTAGCTGACGAAGGGAGAACAGCATGCCAATGGTGGATCTCTCTGCTCGAAAGCCACACTGTGCCTCAGGGTAGTCACGCTCAGCCAGCTTCTGGAGCCTGTTAAAAGCGACTTGAGCGAAGACTTTCCCCACTATGCTGAGCAGGGAGATTCCACGGTAGTTGTTGCAGTCACCGCGGTCGCCTTTGTTTTTATAGAGGGTGATGATATTGGCATCGCGCATGTCCTGGGGTACTGCTCCCTCATCCCAGCACAGGCAAAGCAGTTCGTAGAGTGCTGAGAGTATAGCAGGCTTAGCACTCTTAATTATTTCAGGGGTAATGCCGTCCTTCCCAGGGACTTTTCCGCTGGCTAGAGAATCAATGGCATTACTGAGTTCCGATTTTGTTGGCTGTACGTCCAGCTCATCCATGACTGGCAGAGACTGGGCTGCATTGAGGGTGGTCACAGTGACAACATTCTCCCTGGAGTACAGTTCTAGGTAGTGCTCAACCCAGCGGTCCATTTGCTTGCGTTGGTCAGTGATTGTGTCCCCTGATTTAGATTTGAGTGTGGCGATCTTCTTGATTGTTGGCCCAAAAGCTCTCTTAATGCCATCATACATTCCTCTGATGTTTCCGGTGTCTGAGGCCAGCTGAATATGACTGTATAGGTGTTGCCAGTAGTCATTTGCGCAGCGCCTGGCTGTTCTTTGTGCAGCTCTTCTGGCTGTTTTAAGTGCTACGGATGTTAACTCGCCGGGGGCTTTCTTGTACTTCAGCAGTGCGATGCGCTTAGCGGCTATGACAGGTTCCAGCTCTTCAAAGTGAGATTGAAACCAGTCTGCATTCCGCTTCACGCGTTTGCCATAGGTTGTCATAGCTGACCCATAGATGGCGGCTCTGATGTGGGCCCATTTGGTCTCAGCATCCCATGTGGGAGTGTTTTGAAGGGCTTCTTCAAGTGAATTTAGAAATTTTTGTAACAGCTGTGTTAGGAATCTGATATGTCTTTCCTGGGCATAACATGCTTTAGCATCCTTCCTAAAGTGTGGTGCCCAGAACAGGACACAATACTCCAGTTGAGGAAGAACCAGTGTTTTGTGCAGGTTTATCATAACTTCCTTGATTTTGTAGTCTATATCCCAATTTACAAAGCCCGGGATCTCATATGCTGTATTAACCTCTTTCTCAACCTGCCCTGCCAACTTCAATGATTTGTGCATATATACCCCCAGGTCTCTCCACTCCTGCACCCCTTTCGAATTGTATCTTTTATTTTATATTGCCTCCTTATTTCTCTTACCAAAACCGATCCATTGGCAAACCCCACTATGTATCTTTTCCAGTCCAAAAAATAACCGTTCACAACTATTCTGTTTCCTGTCACTCAGCCAATTTCATATCTATGCTGCTATTCTCCCTGTTATTCCATGGGCTCTAACTTTGCTGAAAAGCCTGTTATGTGGCACTTTATCAATTGCCTTTTGGAAGTCCA
Source organism: Heterodontus francisci (assembly GCF_036365525.1). Taxonomy (NCBI): domain Eukaryota; kingdom Metazoa; phylum Chordata; class Chondrichthyes; order Heterodontiformes; family Heterodontidae; genus Heterodontus; species Heterodontus francisci. The sequence continues at coordinate 60,694,825 of NC_090385.1, forward strand.
TATATATCGCAATAACAGTAGTACCCTGATCAACCCTCTCTGTTGCCTCATCAAAACAACTCAAGCATGTTAGTTAAACATGATTTTCCCTTAACAAATCAGTGCTGTCTTTTCTTAATCCACATTTGTCCAAGTGACTGTTAATTTTGTCCCAAATTATTATTTCTAAAAGCTTTCCCACCTCTGAGGTTAAACTGACTGGTCTGTAGTTGCTGAGTTTATCCTTACAACCTTTATTGAACAAGGGTGTAACATTTGCAGTTTCCATCCCTCTGGCGCCACATATGTATCTGAGGAGGATTGGAAGATTATGGTCAATGCTTCTGCAGCTTCCACACTTACTTCCCACAATATCCTCAGATGCATCTCATTCAGTACTGGTAACTTATCAGCTTTAAGTACAGTCAGCCTTTCTAGTACCTCTGCCAATTTTTGGCCCATCCACATGCCAACTACCTCCTCTTTCACTATGACTTGGATAGCATCATCTTCCATGGTAAAGCCAGATGCAAAGTGCTCATTTAGTATCTCAGCCATGCCCTTTGCCTCGATGAACAAATCCCTTTTTAGGTCCCTAATTAGCTCCACTCGTCCTTTTACCACCTTTTACAATTTATATAGCTATAGGAGACTCTTGGATTCCCTTTTATGTTAACTTCCAGTCTCTTTTCATACTCTCTCTTTGCTTCTCTTATTTGTTTTTTCACATTCCCTCTGAACCTTCCATATTCAGCCTGGTTTTCAATTGTATTATCCACCTGACATCTGTCATATGCACTTTTTCAGCTTCATCTTACTCTCTATCTCTTTTGTCATCCGGGCAGCTCTGGATTTGTTTGCCTTACCTTTCCCATGGTGAGAATGTACTTTGACTGTACCCAGCTTATCTCCTCTTTAAAGGCAGCCAATTATTCCTTTACAGTTTTGCTTGCCAATCTTTGACTCCATTTTATCTGTTCTCACCCCATTGAAGTTTGCCCTCCCCCAATTAATTATTTTTACTCGAGTTTGCTGCTTGTCCTTTTCCATAGCCAATCTAAATCTTATGTTACTATGATCACTGTTTCCTAAATGTTCAGATGGCTCTTCATCCACATGACCTACTTCATTTCCCAGATCCAGATCCAGCAATGCCTCCTTCCTCATTGGACTGGAAACATATTGATGCAGAAAATTCTCCTTAACACACTCTAGAAACTCTTGCCCCTCTCTGCCCTTTACTCTATTACTATCCCAGTCTATTTTAGGATAATTAAAGTCCCTATTATAACTTTTTTTTGACCCTTTAATTCTTGCACCTCTCTGTAATTTCCTTGCAAATTTGTTCCTCTGTATCTATCCCACTAGTTGGTGGCCTATAGAATGCACCCAGCAATATAAAGGTACCTGTATTGTTTCTTAGCTCTCACCAAATATTTTCTGTCCTTGGCCCATCTAGGCCATCCTCTCTTTCCAGCACAGTAATGTTTTCCTGTATACTGCTACTCCTCCATCTTTCTTTGCTCTCCTACTTTTTCTGAATACCTTATGTCAAGGAATAATTCATACCTAGTCCTGCCCTTTTATGAGCCAGGTCTCTGTTATCGCTACAACATCATATTTCCACGTGGCTATCTGTGCCTGCAGCTCATGAACCTTATTTATCACACGCCCCGCATTGACATACATGCACAGTAAACCTAATTTAGATCTTATTGCGTTGCCTGTTACTTGGACCCTAATACGTTACAATTTCCTACACTACTGCTAGCTGCCTCTCCCAATTCTCTGTGTACCTTGGTTTTCCTCTCTAATATTACCTCCTGGTAATTAGGCTGGACGGCTACTTGTCGTCCAGCGCAGATATGTTGGGCTGAATTGCCTCCTGCAGTGCTGTACGTTTCTATGATTCTATGGTTTCCACACCCCTGCCAAGTTAGTTTAACCCCTCCCCCATAGCACCAGTAAATCACCCTGCAAGGACATTGGTCTCGCCTCTGTTTAGGTGTACCCGTCTGGCCTGTACAGGTCCCATCGCCCCTAGAACTGGTCCCTATGTGTCAGGAATTCAAAGCCCTCCCTCCTGCACCATCTCTCCAGCCATGCATTCATCTGCTCTATCCTCCTATTTCTATACTCACTTGCATGTGGTACTGGGAGTAATCCTGAGATTACTACCTTTTGAGGGCCTGCTTGCTAGTTTCTTTACAGCTCCCTAAACTCTGCCTACAGGACCTCATCCCTCTTTCTGCCTATGTTGTTGGTACCGATATGGACCATTACTGCTGGCTCTTCACTTTTCTCTGCAGCTGATCAGTGGCATTGTTAACCCTGGCACCAGGGAGGCAACACATCATCCTGGATTCATGTCTGCGGCTGCAGAAACGCCTGTCTGTTCCCCTAACAATTGAATCCCCTATCACTATTGCTTTTCTAATCTTCCTCCTGGCCCCCTGTACAGCTGAGCCAGCTGTGGTGCTGTGGTCTAGTCTCTGACTGCACACTCTAGAGGAACCATCACTGTCATCAGTATTCAGAACAGAATACTGGTTGGAGAGTGAGATGCACTAATGGGACTCCTGCACTACCTGCTTAGTCCTTCTTGACTGCCTGGCAGTTACCCATTCCCTCTCTGCCTGCATACCCTTAAGCTGCAGGGTGACTACATCTATAAACATGCTATCCACAAAACTCTTACCCTTGCAGATGCACCGCAGTGATGCCAGCTGTTGCTCAAGCTATGAAACCCAGGGTTCAAGCTGCTGCAGCTGACAACACTTCCTGCACTTCTGGTTGTTCAGGACACAAGACGTGTCCTGGAGTTCCCACATGCAGCAGGACGCACACTCACAGGTTCTGAGCTGCTCTGCCATGCCTCTATTTATTTCACTATTAAACTTATTACTTAAATAAATAAAGACTCACCAACACGAATCAGCTGCTTCTCTTGTGCTGCTGTCACTTTATTTTATAGAGAAGTTAACTGAAATGTTTTTATTTAACTCTTATTATCTAAGTACCTTCGATTTTAATTTACTGAAACGTTCAGAACCCTTTAGTATTACTATCCGTGGCAATTTAATTTTAACTTTATCCCGTAGATTTGGTTAGTTCATTGAACACTGATTGTAAATTATCAAATTGGTCTTAGTTATATGCTAATTAATTGATTTAGTCTTACTTTAAAGCTGATTAATTCAAATAAAATTATATTAAAATAAAAAGTTAAAGCTTACCAGTGTATTTACCCCATGTGACTCCTTGTTCTGTTATGTCACTTCACAACATGTCTCTGCCTCTCGCCCTTGCTCTTCTCTCCTGTTGTGTTTTCCTGCTGTGTCACTGCCAGCATTTTCTGCGCTGTTTATAAAGGCTCCTCTCTCCTGCTGTGCTTTGCGGCTCTGCCGCTGGCAGTATTTTCCACACTATTGATAAAGGCTCCTCTTTCCCGCTGTGTTTGGCTGCTCTGCCATTGCCGCTGTTACCTGTGCTATTTATAAAGGCTTCTCTCTCCCACTGTGCTTTCCTGCTCTGCTGCTTCCAGTGCTTCCCGCACTGTTTTTTTAAGGCTGCTCTCTTCTGCTGTGCTTTGCTGCTGTGCTGCTGCTGCTGTTGGTGTTTCCTGCACTGTATTTCAAGGCTCCTCTTTCCTGCTGCTTTCCAGTATAATATACAGTATACTAAATCAGAAGAAGGACATGTAAATTGCTGTTTCACCTGGAAGGATTGTTTGGGGCCTTTGACAGTGAGATGAGAGGAGGTAAAAGGACTGGTATTACATCTTCAGTGCTTTCTTGGGAAGGTGCTGTAGGAAGGGGAGGGGTTATTGGGGGTGAGTGAAGAGTCGGTGTTGTGGAGGAAAAGGCCCTTTCAGAGTGATGAAAGGGGAGGGGGGTTAAAGGGACGATGTGTTTGGTGGAATTGCACTGGGTGTGGTAGAAATGGCAGAGGATGATCTTTTGAATATGGAGGTTGGCAAGGTGGAAATTGAGGGGAACCCTATCATGGTTCTGGGAGGGAGGGCAAGGGGTGAAAGCAGAAACTCAAGAAATGGGTCAGACAAGATCAAGGGTCCTATCAGCCAAGTGGAGGGAAATCTTTGGTGGAGGGAACAATATGACATATTGGAATTGATAGTATGGAATGTGGCATCATCAGAAAAGATGTGTCACTGGGAAATGGAATAGAGCCCTTCCATGAAGTGGGGTGAGAGAAAGTGTAATCAGGGTAGCTGTGGGAGTCAGGGGGTTTATATAGTAGATGTTGTTCAACTACGTATCTCCAGAAATGGAGATCGAGAAGTTGAAGCACTAAAAGGAAGAGCCAGAGATTGACCATGTGAATGCAAGGGCAGGATGTAACTTGAAATGTTTCCACTATGGGGTGAGAACAGGAAGCAGGATTGATACAGTCATCAATATATTGGAAAATGAGGTGAGGGAGGGGACCTGAGTAAGTCTGGAGCAAAGAATGTTCTGCATATCTCACAAAAACACAGGCATAGCCATAACCCATAGCAAGACCTTTCATTTGGAGGACGTGAGTACAGTCAAAGTAGAAGTTGATAACTGTAGGAACCAGTTTAGCCAGGCAGAGGAGAGTGGTAGTGGATGGGGACTGGCTAAGCCTCCATTTAAGGGGGAAGCAGAGAGCCCTCATGCAGGGTTTTGGAAAAGTTGAGGGTATAGGTTAGTAGAGGCTGGATCAGTGGAGAAAAGATATAGTTGGTGTAGGAAGAAATCAGTTCCATGGGGCAAGAACAGGCTGAAATGATAGATCTACCAGGGCAGTCTTGTTTGTGGACCTTGGGAAAGAGGTAGAAGTGGGTCTAAGAGGCTGTGGAGGGCAGAGTGCCAGAGGAGATGAGGTCAGTGGCAGTTTGGGCAATGATGGCTTAGCATTTGGTGGTGGGGTCTTGGTCCAGGTGAGGTAAGAGGAAGTGTCAGAGTGTTGGTTCTCAGCTTCTGCAAGGTGAAGGTTGGTTCACCCAACAACAACAGCACCACCTCTGTCAGCAGGTTTGATGACAATGTTAGGGTTGGACCTGAGAGAACGGAGCGCTGCAAGTTCAGAGCAGGGTAGGTTCGAATGAGTGAGCAGAGTAGAGCAATTCAGACAGTTGCTGTCACACTGGCAGTTCCCAATGAAAAGATTTAGAGAGGGTAAAAAGCTAGAAGGAGGGGTCCAGGTGGAATGAGAATTCTGAAGACAGGACAAAGGATCCTCTGTGAGGTTAGAGAAGACTCCTGTTGAAAGAATTGGGTGCGGCGGTGGAGGCGGCGGAAGGAGAGCTCAGTGTTGTGCTAAGCTTGAAATTCATTGAATTGGGGACGTAAGGGAATGAAGCTGAGACCTTTGCTGAGGACTGATCCTTCAGGGTCAGAGAGGGGAAGGTCAGAGAGGATGGTGAAAAAACAGCAAAACATGAGCTTGGCAGGAGGGGAGGTAAAGGGGCGATGTTCTGTCAGAGGAAAGTGAAGGAGAAGAAGGATCTGGAGGGGCCTTGGTATCTAAGAGTCGTTGAAGCTCTTGCATTGTGTTCATGCCAGAAACATTGTGCTCTTTGGGTTCAGAATGAGTTGACAACATCCACGAAGGTTTGGGTCGGGAAGCATCAAGGGCCTTGTAGATTATGATAGTGGGTCTTGTAGGTTTTTTACTTTGACCTTTGTCGAGCACAGGAGATGTTGTTAGCTTGCAATCATTTTTTGACTTGCTTGAGTGGCCTATATCTGTGTAGAAGCTGTGTGAGTTGTGTTGGTTCCCAGGATTAGGTTTCAGACTGCTTATTATTTTCTGAGCTCCAGGAATCCGTATATCAGCTTACTGATTGAGATATGTCCCACAACTTGTGCTGTGTCCTTGTAGGAAGTTCAATACCTTGCAGCTAACAATAACAGTTGTGCAAGTTTGTCTGTTATTCAAGGAGATGGAGTAGTTAGGCTCTTACTGATTAAGCCAAGTCTGCATTTTCTGCATGTTTATGCACTTGCAGGAACACTACTTCTCCTATTATGGGATTTGTAAGATTCAAGTCATAGGTGTTCCAACAAATGCAGTTCAGAGGATTTGGTCAGAACAAACTACAAGAATGCTCCTGAATCACTAGCTAATCATGCAAATAGAAATGTAGATAATAATAACACATGGCAAGACAATCCAGCTTTGAGTGCAGCAAACATGCTAATGTTTCTGAGTGAATATCAAGGTCGTAAAATGCACTTCACAGCGGGTTGATGTGAGAAAATGGCAAACATGCCCTCTGTGTGGCAGAAAGGTAACTAGATAATAAACATATGGTCTTACAAATGTGGGAGACAATCTGGGGATGAACACAATGTTTCCAACTCACCATACAAAAGAATGTATGTAAGAAGGTATCTGATTTGAAGAAAATGCTAAAGTAAATAATTATGATTATTGTCAATTATATCACTCTGCTATATATGGGTATCTGAGGAAATTGCCACTATCAAACATGTATGGCAGAATAGCTTCACAAAAGAATATTCTTAATCTGAATTTAACCAGTAAGGTACTGAAAGTGGAGTGCAAAAGAAAGATAATGATGATATTTGACAAATGTTGGAAGAGGCTATATGTAAAGGAAAATGTGAGCTCATAGATGATAAAGGTGGAGGACTATCATTGTGTGTTAATGGAATTGGCATAGTGAAAGTAGTTATTCAGCTCTTCAAACATTTCCCAGTAACATATTTGGAATTTTATTGTACTATCCTTAGCAACATCAACTGTGCTGCAGTTTGTAAGATGACTTCTTATGCAGTGCTAATTTTTTTGCTTGCTGAAGGAACTGGCCAACAACAGAGTTGGAAGACTTCTGGTGAGATTCAATAATTAAAACTCCTTATCTGCTATGAGGAGACCATTATGCAGATCATAGGCCAAGAGATTGCTAAAGTTTGTTGGTATGACGATGCCTCTAATTTGTGCAATGATAATCACATATGTTGGCTGCAGCAATAACAATCATTAACTAAAAGCAGTTTTTCAGCTTGTCACAGGTTTTGTACTTTTTGCAAGATATTGTCTCAGGCTCAGCATCACCAGTCACTCCGCATAAGTTAATCTTATGGAGTCTATGATCCAGATTGTACCTTTTACCACCGAATGTCTAGACAGATGCTAGCATGAGGGATCACACAGAGAACCCTTACAAATTCAAAATATTCCCTGTGAACATCTGGATACAGGATACTGCTGTTGGGTTTGCTAAAATTACAGGATTTCAGGAAGTAGCTTTCAAAAAGGAATTGAATAATACTTGAAGGAGAAAAAATTGCAGGGATATGGGAAAAGATCTGGGGATTGGGACTAACTGGATTGCTCTTCGAAAGAGCCGGCACAGACTCGATGCGCCGAATTGCCTCCTTCTGTGCTGTATTGTTCTCTGATTCTACTATTCCCCCAAGTCCAAGGCTGCACATTCATTATCTGAGTACTTCTTCCCACAATGCTGCTATTTTCACAAGGTGCAAAGGATACCAGTCAATAAATAAACAAACCAGACCACTAACGCATCATGCAAGTCTGCCTGCTTTCTTGGAAACTGCCATATGCATTTATTTTGCATCAGTCTTTCATTCCTCCACTGCTTGACCCTGCACAGCATGTTCAAGGCTGGTCATATTGAGATAAATGCTATCTGCTGTACACCTGATATCATTTAGAAATCTACTCAGCAGCAGAACTCCAATACAATCACATACATGCTTCAATGCAGTACGCAGACTGGGTTATATTTCATTGTAGTATGCTGTATGCTGCTTTACTTTGCTGTGCAATGACTGGACTTGGACCTACTGTTGGAGGAGAGCCTTCAGCATGATGAGGGAGAGGAAGCTGAAGGGTTGACCAGAGCTTTTAGCCAGCAGCTTCATCTGAGGACCTTAAAGTTGATAAGTCACCAGAACTGGATGGGATGCATCCGAGGATGCTGAGGGAAGTTAGGGTGGAAATTGTGGAGGTACTAACCACAATCTTCCAATCCACCTTGGGTGTGGGGGTGTTTCCAGAGGACTGAAGAATTGCAAATGTTAGACTAAAATAAAAGCAAAATACTGCGGATGCTGGAAATCTGAAATAAAAACAAGAAATGCTGGAAATACTCAGCCACAAGCACAAACATGAAAAAAGCAGTGGGTAGGCAAACTGAACAAACTAAGATAAAATAAAATAAACACACAAAAAAATCTAAAAATAAAAGTAAAATGGGGGGCCCGTCATGCCCTGAAATTATTGAACTCAATGTTCAGTCCGGCAGGCTGTAGTGTGCCTATCGGTAAATGGGCTGTAGTGTGCCTAATAGGTAATTGCTTTTTTTCATGTTTGCGCTTGTGGCTGTTCAGTTTTCAGTCCATTAACACCCTATCTGTACTAATGCTTTGTCTTTCAACACACCATTGACATATTGTTTGCCTTTGCTCCATGACCTTCTGGTCGGCTATTCTTTGTGACCTTGTCCTATCTACACCTTCTCCTTTGTTATCTCTTGCCCCACCCCCACTTTACTTGCTTAAAACCTTTCACATTTCTAATATCTACTAGTTCTGAAGAAGGGTCACTGACCTGAAACGTTAACTCTGCTTCTCTCTCCACAGATGCTGCCAGACCTGCTGAGTATTTCCAGCATTTCTTGATTTTATTGCAAATGTTAAACCCTTGTTCAAAAAAGGGTGTAAGGATAAGCCCAGCAACTACAGTCCAGTCAGTTTAACCTCGGTGGTGGGAAAGCTTTTAGAAATGATAATCTGGTACAAAGTTAACAGACACTTGGACAAGTGTGGATTGATTAAGGAAAGCCAGCACGGATTTGTTAAAGAAAAATTGTGTTTAACTAGCTTGATTGGGTTTTTTGATGAGGTAACAGAGAGAGTTGATGTGGTGCATATGGACTAACCAAAATGTGTTTGATAAAGTGCTACCAATAGGCTTGCCAGCAACGTTAACGTCCATGGAATAAAAAGGACAGTGGCAGCATGGATGCGAAGATCACAGAGTGACAGGAAACAGAGTGGTGGTGAACAGTTGTTTTTCGGACTGGAGGAAGGTACACCGTGGTGTTCTCTCGGGTTCGGTATGGGGACCTTGGTTTTCTTGATTTATATTAATGACCTAGACTTGGAAGTACAGGGCACAATTTTGTAATTTGCAGATGAAGTATAGCGAACTGTGAGGAGGATAGTGATAGACTTCAATGGGATGTAGACAGGCTGGTGGAATGGGTGGACTTGGGGCAGCTGCAATTTAATGCAGAGAAGTGCGAAGTGATACATTTTGGTAGGAACCACGAGTACAGGCCACTATAAAATAAAGGGTACAAATCTGAATGATGTGCAGGAACAGAGAGACCTTGGGGTATATGTGCACAAATCGTTGACAGTGGGAGGGCAGGTTGAGAAAGTGGTTAGCAGGCATACGGGATCCTGAGCTTTATAAATAGGAGCATAAGAGTACAAAAGAAAGAAAGTTATGATGAACTTTTATAAAACACTGATTTGGCCTCAACTGTTGGAAAAATATGATGGCTTTAGACAGGGTGCAGAAAAAATTTATGAGAATGGTTCCAGTGATAAAGGTCTTCAGTTTATTTTTATTTCATGGGATGTGGGCATCGCTGGCATGGGCAGCATTTGTTGCCCAACTCTAATTGCTTTTGACAACTGAGTGGCTTGCTAGGCAATTTCTGAGGGCAGTTAAGAGTCAGCCACATTGTTGTGGGTCTGGAGTCACATGTAGGCCAGATTAGGTAAGGACAGCAGATTTTCGCCCCTAAATGGACATTAGTGAACCAGATGGGTTTTTACGGCAACTAATAATTTCATGGCATCACTACTGAGACTAGCTTTCAATTCCAGATTTTTATTAATTAATTAAATTTAAGTTCCATCAGCTGTCGGTACAGTGGCGCAGTGGTTAGCACTGCAGCCTCACAGCTCCAGGGACCCGGGTTCGATTCCGGGTACTGCCCGTGTGGAGTTTGCAAGTTCTCCCTGTGTCTGTGTGGGTTTTCTCCGGGTGCTCCGGTTTCCTCCCACAAGCCAAAAGACTTGCAGGTTGATAGGTAAATTGGCCATTATAAATTGTCACTAGTATAGGTAGGTGGTAGGAAAATATAGGGACAGGTGGGGATGTTTGGTAGGAATATGGGATTAGTGTAGGATTAGTATAAATGGGTGGTTGATGTTCGGCACAGACTCGGTGGGCCGAAGGGCCTGTTTCAGTGCTGTATATCTAATCTAATCTAATCTGTCATGGTGGAATGTGAACCTGTGTCTCCAAGGTATTAGCCTGGGCCTCTAGGGTACTAGTTCAGTGACATTACCACTACACCACCGTCTCCCCACATGAAGAAAAACTTTTTAACACAGCAAATGGTTATGATCTAGAATGTACAGCCTCAAAGGGTAGTGGAAGCAGATTTAATCGTGGCTTTACAAAGGGAATTGGATGAGCACCTGAAGGGAAACTTAGCAGGACAAGGGCTGGGGAGTGGGACTAGCTAAATTGCTCTTGCAGAGAGCTGACATGGACACAATGGGCTGAATGGACTCCTGTGCTGTAACCATTCTATGATTCCCTCTCCCTTCATTGACAATCAGTACAAACATCTGTTCCAGACCTTCCACACTACAAGAAATAATATTTGACCAACTAGGAATACTGTAGTAATGTCACATGACATTTCAAGGTCACAAGTCGGTACTTCGACAGTTTCAGCACATAAAGCCTGCAGCTAGTATAATTATTTTATTGGCATACAGAGAGGCCTGTCTACTTTTTCTCATTCTGGTATGTACACTTAATGTCTGTTTAAAGTGTTTCTATCGGAGAAGGTCAGCTGTTGAGGGTCAATCAATAGCACTTGAGATGACAATGGTTGGTGAATTCTAGGAACTTGGGCCTAGCTCCAGATTGCAACAATATGCCATCTACTAGAACGGACTGGCCCAGCTTGCTTTTCAGAATTAGTTCACAAGAGAGGCTATTGATGATGATACACATTCAGGCAGGGGGTGGGATGGGCCTTAGCAGCAACGGGGCCCCAAAATGATTACAGGGTTTTAATGCCATGAATGAGAATCCGATACAATGGGTTGTTGACTCGTCCATATGATTCTCACTGGCAGATTGTCCAATACCTACCGCAAGGACGTTCAACCCTCGCCATGCATAAGTCAGGAAGAAATGGAAAGTATGGCCGAGATCAGGAAATAATAAAAAAGATTTGCAACTTCTGAGTGAAAGCAGAAAGTAAAAGCATTGAAGACTTCCTTGCAATTGATATGCATGGGCATCAAAGAAGGAAATGATTAATGTTGCAGAGGTAAAGATAGATTCATACGGGGCTGAGCAGAAAGAATGTGAACCTTGGCACCCTTGGTGAGATCATGAAATTTCTTTCTGGAATTATGATAGGTCCTGGTGTATATTCTGCTTTCATTCATATGCTGGACCTTGTCTCATTGTACCTGTTCAACAAACAGTTGGAAGCCGGCAATCATCCCAAGGGGCAGAGGATGCTCTCCTTTGATGAATTTGCTACACCACCATTTCTACGACTGAATATAATAACCTAGGAACCCTGCTGAAACTCATCTTGTCCCGAGGCATCTTCCTGCAGCTCCGCAGTGTTCCTTCCCTGCTTTGATCAAAAAAAATCTCCTTTGCAAGTGGCTGCAGGCCTTTAAAGACCTGTAGCAGCACCTAATTTCCTGTCCCTAATTGTTGTGTGATTGCTTTCTTCAGCAATAAGGTACCAAACAATTTTCAGCTGAATGGTAGTTAAATAGTGGGTTCTTTATGGTGAAGAAACAAGTTTACACAACAGCTGTATCATACACATGTAACTAGGTGACTAACATGACTCCAAATGCTCTATCACATGTTTGTTGGCATCACTTCCTGTAGTGATGTGTAAAGTACTCAGACTGTTAAAGTGATATCATAACACTAATTGGCAAGTTATCTCTGGTTAACACATTTTGCACTGTTAGTTCATCTAACTGTTGCAATGAGAGGTGACTTAGAAAATGAGACTGGTATCTCATCAACTTCACTGGGTGTCCATTATTTTTGGCCCCATGTTGGTTTCATGCTGGAAGACGATGGTTGGTCCCACAGGGTTTATGGGCCTAGATGGCCATATGAATACTATCAATTACCCTGTGGACTTTGGGGAATACAGCAATATGATCACATTGGGCAATGCTGGCATGCAATTGTTCCTGTTGAGTGGGAAAAGTAATAAACAAATTTGCTCTTCTCAACAATGTATGAGTTACCTGTTTTAAGTATCTATGTGCTGTAAATTAGCTTATATTGCAGATGGTTCCTGTGGTGCTCTGGAAAAAAGACTTAACACAAAGGTTGGGGGTGATGATAACCATCAGTGCTACTGGCAATGATGTCTTTGTAGTCAAGTTTGTCAGTAGGTTTGTTTGCAACAGATGGCACAGCTGCCTCCTTGCTGAACCAATTTTGCCTGGCAGTTGTGCCTGGGCCTGCAGAGATGTTTATTTGAAACAATGCAAATAATCCAACTCTGATGCAATGTGATCTCCTTGATATACTTTCTTTAGTCTTTGACTTCTTCTATCAAATCCAGTATATGGAAGCACTCAATCCAATCCCAAATACTTTTTAAGTCAATTGCAATTCAACAGTTGGCATAGTCTGACTTTAAGAAATACATGACTGTTACGACTAGGTGAGAAAGGGATCTAGGGTTCCCTCTCAGTCTTCACCAGGCCTTACCGTAATAGGGTTTTATTTTAAACACACCGTGTTTTTAGCTCCCCCTTGGTGAATCCTTGTTCACCGCTTTCCAATTGTAAGGCAAAGAAACTAGCCAAACAGGTTTTCTTAGGTTTAAAGAAGAAAAGTTGAAATTTATTAAACTTAAACTCTAATTTGGTTAGTGCCTACGGATACACAATGCGCCCACACTAGCATGCATATGCGATAAACACACATGCAGGCAGAGACAGAAAAGAGCAGAAGAAATAAAGTGGAAAAGTTTGAGGTAATTTCTGAAGATGGTTTTGCTTACTGGTCTTCGAGCTTGCTGTAGAGTCCTTGATTGTAGGTAAATCTTGCTTTTTTTAAATTCATTCATGGGAAGTGGGCGACGCTGGCCAGGCCAGCATTTATTGCCCATCCCTAATTGCCCTTGAGAAGATGGTGGTGAGCTGCCTTCTTGAACCGCTGAAGTCCATGTGGGGTAGGTATACCCACAGTGCTGTTAGGAAGGGAGTTCCAGGATTTTGACCCAGCGACAGTGAAGGAACGGCGATATAGTTCCAAGTCAGGATGGTGTGTGACTTGGAGGGGAACTTGCAGGTGGTGGTGTTCCCATGTATTTGCTGCCCTTGTCCTTCTAGTTGGTCGAGGTCGCAGGTTTGGAAGATGCTGTCTAAGGATCCTTGGTGCATTGCTGCTTTGCATCTTGTAGATGGTACACACTGCTGCCACTGTGCGTCGGTGATGGAGAGAGGGAGTGAATGTTTGTAGATGGGATAGCAATCAAGCAGGCTGCTTTGTCCTGGATGGTGTTGAACTTCTTGAGTGTTGTTGGAGCTGCACCCATGCAGGCAAGTGGAGAGTATTCCATCACATTCCTCACTTGTGCCTTGTAGATGGTGGACAGGCTTTGAGGAGTCAAGAGGTGAGTTACTCGCCTCAGGATTCCTAGCCTCTGACCTGCTCTTGTAGCCACGGTATTTATATGGCTACTCCAGTTCAGTTTCTGGTCAATGGTAGCCCCTAGGATGTTGATAGTGGGGGATTCAGCGATGGTAATGCTGTTGAATGTCACGGGGAAATGGTTAGATTCTCTCTTGTTGGAGATGGTCATTGCCTGGCACTTGTGTGGCGCAAATGTTACTTGCCACTTGTCAGCCCAAGCCTGGATATTGTCCAGGTCTTGCTGCATTTCTACATGGACTGCTTCAGTATCTGAGGAGTCATGAATGATGCTGAACATTGTGCAACCATCAGCGAACATCCCCACTTCTGACCTTATGATTGAAGGAAGGTCATTGATGAAGCAGCTGAAGATGGTTGGGCCTGGGACACTACCCTGAGGAACTCCTGCAGTAATGTCCTGGAGCTCAGATGATTGACCTCCAACAACCACAACCATCTTCCTTTGCGCTAGGCATGACTCCAGCCAGTGGAGGGTTTCCTCCCTGATTCCCATTGACCTCAGTTTTGCTAGGGCTCCTTGATGCCATACTCGGTCAAATGCTGCCTTGATGTCAAGGGCAGTCACTCTCACCTCACCTCTTGAGTTCAGCTCTTTTGTCCATGTTTGAACAAAGGCTGTAATGAGGTCAGGAGCTGAGTGGCCCTGGCGGAACCCAAACTGAGCGTCACTGAGCAGGTTATTGCTAAGCAAGTGCCGTCTGATGGCACTGTTGATGACACCTTCCATCACTTTACTGATGATTGAGAGTAGGCTGATGGGGCGGTAATTGGCTGGGTTGGACTTGTCCTGCTTTTTGTGTACAGGACATACCTGGGCAATTTTCCACATTGCAGGGTAGATGCCAGTGTTGTAGCTGTACTGGAACAGCTTGGCTAGGGGTGCGACAAGTTCTGGACCACAGGTCTTCAGTACTATTGCCAGAATATTGTCAGGGCCCATAGCTTTTGCAGTATCCAGTGCCTTCAGTCGTTTTTTGATATCACGCGGAGTGAATCGAATTGGCTGAAATCTGGCATCTGTGATGTTGGGGACTTCAGGAGGGGGCCGAAATGGATCATCAACTCGGCACTTCTGGCTGAAGATTGTTGCAAATGCTTCAGCCTTTTTGTTGGGGCCTAGTATTCTTCTTAAACCTTGTTCGATGTAGGAGACTTTCCTCTCTTGAGGTTCACGCCTTCAGTGGATTTAGAGTTCTGTGAGAAAGAGAATGGGAGCAGACAGGGCAGGTTGTGGCGAGATAGCCAGGAGAGGTATTTACAATGCAGGAGCAAACAGTCTCTCTCTCAAACCGTCTGTACAATTCAAAAAACTCAGGTTGCCCAGCAGTTTAGTCATGTGACTAGCGGGTTTGACCATGTCTGTTTGTGGATTCGGCCATCTTAGCAGTCATCCTGGAATGTGAGCTTCCTCATCTTCAATGTCTGGTGATCAAAATCCATTGTGGGTTGAATGTGTCAGGGAATGGTCCTTTGTCTGCACAGGCACTGTCTGTTAGTATGTGAATGTTTTCTCCAGCCATGTCTGATCTGTTTAACAAGTCATTTCCTCGCTCCAGCAACAGTTTAAAATCAATGTTCATATGACACATTTAATATGCCTCATTCTTGGCAGGTGAGGGCCTGCATGACAATATGACAATTACATTCAATCCAGAACCTGATTGTCTTTTATAATCTAGTTACAATGGGTGTGTTAAGCACACACTGCTACTGCAAATCATAAACTTTGGCACCAAAATTGGGCTCTGTAGCTTCCCTATTTTGGTTCTATAGATGCTGTTTTGCATCCAAAATGGTGTCAGCCTTGCACACGCACAGTTCCAGCATGGCCTGTGTTAGATGCTATTTTGGGAAGGTCAATCGTGCTGAAGCTACGAGTGCGCACTGGAGTATTCAGATCACGGCGTCTGTTAGCGTCTAATGCCGATTTGATACTAGCGCTGCTATTTTCAACCTGCGAGTACCGGAAGGCAGAAGTGTTGCTTGAGCACCCCAGTGGTATGGTGTATGGTGTGTCATGTGACAGCATGACTTTCATTATCCATATGTGGTTGGGTTGCGCACTGGAGTCATTGGCCAGGTGTTAGGTGGAGAGCCCTTGTCACCCAGCAGCCACCCTTTGGTTTGAGATGGCAGCTCAAATACTGATGGCACAGTGGACTGGCACAGAATAACATCATGACTTTTGCCAGGAAACTGGGCATTCACCTGCATGATGTGTGAGCATTGTTGCACACCAACTGCACATTCATGGAGTGGAGCACTTTGTGGTTTTGTTACGTCTCAGCATTTAACCACGATGACCGAAAATCCACGTGTGTGCAGTTGATGGCACCCTTCACCATGGGGTAGCTCGGTTTCCTGGCAAAGCCACGTGCATGCTCCATCTGCTTCTTTCTGGTCAAAGAAAACACCATGTACTCCTCCCACCTGGCATAAAAAGCAGTAGTCTGCACCTGTGCATAGCAAATTGGGAGATATTCCAGGTGTTGCCTGCTCCAGCCTGGAAGAATCCCAGTGCGAAGAAATTCTTGGCCATGGCCACCTTCACAGCTGCTGGCAGCGCTGTACTTGACCTGTTCTAAGGCTTCCACTCCTTTGGGGTGAGGCCTCAGCAATCCTAGTAATTCTAATACAAAAACAAGAAATGCTGGATTCACTCAGCAGGTCTGGCAGCATCTGTGGAAAGAGAAGCAGAGTTAACGTTTCGGGTCAGTGACCCTTCTTCGGAACTGACAAATATTAGAAAAGTCACAGATTATAAACAAGTGAGGTGGGGGTTGGGCAAGAGATAACAAAGGAGAAGGTGCAGATTGGACCAGGCCACATAGCTGACCAAAAGGTCACAGAGCAAAGGCAAACAATATGTTAATGGTGTTTTGAAAGACAAAGCATTAGTACAGATTAGGTGTGAATATACTGAATATAGAACATCAGCAAGTGCAAACCTGAAGAAAAACAACCTGAAAAAAACAGTGGGTAAGCAAACTGAACAAACTAAGATGAAATGAAATAAATGCAAAAAATGTAAAAAGGAATGCAAAAAAAAGGAAGAAAAAATAACTAAAAATGACTAAAAATGAAAGTAAAGTGGGGGGCTGTCATGCTCTGAAATTATTGAACTCAATGTTCAGTCCGGCAGGCTGTAGTGTGCCTAATCGGTAGATGAGATGCTGTTCCTCGAGCTTGCGTTGATGTTCACTGGAACACTGCAGCAATCCCAGGACAGAGATGTGAGCATGAGAGCAGGGGGGAGTGTTGAAATGGCAAGCAACCGGAAGCTCAGGGTCCTGCTTGCGGACTGAGCGGAGATGTTCCGCAAAGCGGTCACCCAGTCTGCGCTTGGTCTCCCCAATGTAGAGGAGACCACACTGTGAGCAGCGAATACAGTATACTACATTGAAAGAAGTACAAGTAAATCGCTGCTTCACCTGAAAGGAGTGTTTGGGGCCTGGGATAGTGAGGAGAGAGGAGGTAAATGGGCAGGTATTACACCTCCTGCGATTGCAAGGGAAGGTGCCCTGGGACGGGGACGAGGTGGTGGGGGTAATGGAGGAGTGGACCAGGGTGTCGCGGAGGGAACGATCCCTTCGGAATGCTGACAGGGGAAGGGAGGGGAAGATGCGACTGGTAGTGGCATCACGCTGGAGGTGGCGAAAATGGCGGAGGATGATCCTTTGGATATGGAGGCTGGTGGGATGAAAAGTGAGGACAAGGGGAACCCTGTCACGGTTCTGGGAGGGAGGGGAAGGGGTGAGGGTAGAGGTGCGGGGAATGGGTCGGACACGGTTGAGGGCCCTGTCAACCACAGTGGGGGGAAATCCTCGGTTGAGGAAAAAGGAGGTCATATCAGAAGCACCGTCATGGAAGGTAGCATCATCAGAGCAGATGCGTCGGAGACGTAGAAACTGGGAGAATGGAATGGAGTCCTTACAGGAGGTAGGGTGTGAAGAAGTGTAGTCGAGGTAGCTGTGGGAGTCAGTGGGCTTATAATGGATATTGGTAGACAACCTATCCCCAGAGATGGAGACAGAGAAGTCGAGGAAGGGAAGGGAAGTGTCAGAGATGGACCATGTAAAGGTGAGAGAAGGGTGGAAATTGGAAGCAAAGTTGATAAAGTTTTCGAGTAATTCTAATGTTGGTGAACAGATTGCTGGCCAGCTGTGAGACACAGCAAACTCCTCTGAGCACTAGTATCTGCAGCCATGATGGCAGCAGTCAAAGCTTTCATGGCAGCTAGCTGAGATTTCATGACCTCAGTCTGAGCTTCCACTGCAGCACTCAGCTGGTGGGTGACTTCTGCTTCTGCTGCAGTGGAAGCTGATATGTAGGCCATCAGACACTGCATCGTAGTCAGATCTGCAAGTGCTACCATGGAGTCGGCCACCACTTCTATGCTGGAAAGAATGGGCTTCAAAGTTCTGCACATAATCCTGTGAAAAGTTGGGGCCGGACTCCTCCATGCTCCTTGACAATGACAGTAGACTTTCTGACAGACCTGCTAATGCACCAAGCATTTCATTCTGCATGCCCATCTGCTGTTTTCTATATGCCACTCCATTGAAGTGCTGATCTGAGTCTTCTGCAGCAGAATTCGTGTGTGACCTCACCCTCCGGGGAGCTGGCAGCTGCGCTGCTTTATCCCCTGCCCTGCCTGAAGGCCACTTCTGTCCAGTGACTCACCACTTTCAGATCCCACTTTCATCCTACCCCTTAAGGTTCGTGCTGCACCAATATCTGAGCTGGTGGTTGTGAGTGTAAGTTCGAGTGACTGTGCTTCTTTATCAGTGTCCTGCTCCTCTTGGACTTCATGCTCCTGCACCAGTGCTTGATCAGGTAGCAGTTCTTGGGTATCTGGAAGGAGAAAGGCACAAGGATATGGCTGCGATGGGGGAATGTAGGGAAAGTAAGATGTGCATGCTTACACCATCTGCAGCTTGTATATCAGAAGACATTGTAGGATGAAGGGAAAGTGGGAGGTGAGAAGATGAATTAGTTAGGAACATACTGTCATCTTTGTTAATTGTGTATTCAGTGAGTGTTTAATTATATTCAAGTAATAAGCATTAACTGGGGATTCACTTGTGCTCCTATATATAAGGAGCAGACTGAAACTGTGGCGGTTGGGTTTGGAGGTCCATTTTTGTAATGTGTATCTTTATAAATAAAGGCATATAAAGTGTGTAAAGAATAGGCTCCAATTCTATCCTTCACCTTTAAGCAGCCATTCTCTGCTACCACGTTCTATTCCAGAAAGCCAGGTGGTGAAGGAGAGAACAATCGTCTATGGCTTCAGCCTTTGCATTGACCATGACTTCAGTCATGGTCAGTCCAGTGATGGCGAACACTGTATTCTTCATCCGCTGAGGACATGCAGTTGTGCCTGTCCTCAGCAGGTTAGGTGCCACCATCTGTTATGCAATACCTTGACCTGCAAGAGAGAGGGAAATGTGTTCAAGAGTGTGGTGCAGTGTGTTTAGGTGATGTCGCTGTCATGGTTGAATAGCTCACTGTGTGTGCAGGCTATGAGATGTAGGTGTAAGGCTTGCATCCGTGTTATGTGCGTGAGGGTGAGGTGAGGCTATGAACGTGAGGTATATGTTGTGCTTGATAGAGATTGTTGGTCAATGAGTGAAGATGGGGGGGTGAACAGAGCAGTGTGTGAGGCAAGTGGTTTATTTGTAAGAATATGACATATGCTGTTACATTCACTAACCTTGTGTGAGGCCAGTAAACTTCCTCCTGCACTGCACCCCAGCCCTAGGGGTTATACTGCTCGCATTGATGGAGATGACTATCCTCTTCCGCTACTTTCTCAGTGTTGGTCTGGAGGCCCTCCTGGCCCCCTCTGGGTAGAGGACCTCTCTCCTCTTATCCACTTCCTGTACTAAGGCCTCCATGCAGTTGTGCATCAGGGAACTTTTGAGCACACTCTCTGCCCTGTTGAGCCATTCTTATTCTTCTTCCTGCTCAGAGACTCTTGTGTAACCACTTCCAGCACCTGCGGCAGCCAGAATGCACTTTCCCTTTAAGAGGTGCAGGCTGGCTTTAAGTAGTGCAGGCTACTTTAAGTGGTGTTAGCCTTGCACGAACTTGGGCCCCCTGCTGAGGCATGCAGCCACTCAGCAATGCCCTTAGCACTGGGCTACATGCTGCTGTCATTTAAGTTAGCAGGCAGCACTAAGTTTGAGTGCTGTCTGCATCACAACGACCAGTTGCAATGGCAGGTTAATCGCATATATGACGTCTGAGCCTGTTTTGGGGCCTTATCCAATCCTTTCCCCTTTAGTGTATTGAATAATTTGGCCTTCATTTGCATAGTTCTTAAAGGTGAGCTAAGGCTCTTGCACCTTTTATCTAGAGCAAGGATTACTGCTGAAACTTCAGGTTTTTGATGTTGGACTGTATTATTAGGGTGAGGGCCTTGCAAATTTCATTCACATTCCAAATTCAGGATCTACCTTACCAGCTTTATGCCAATAGATCAGTCTCTGCTGGCTGGATATGATATAATAGATTTACTGACTGTAATATTTGTACGGTTCATCCATGTAAGACTGAGTCAAATATTTCAATATATTATATTTAAACATTACAGTTTAATTTATAAATTATAGATATTAATGTACTATGAAATTGCAGAATTCCAAAGTGATATTGGATTTAAAGCTTGGAGCAGTATATTAAATTTAAAGATTGCAGTGCAATATTGTGCAATATTGGATTTAATTATGCTGCAGCAGTAGATTGCAGGATTACTATGTAATATTGTGCTTAGGTGTAATAATTACAACATAATGCATGAAGATTGTAATATAAAGAACTGATTATAATGTGATACTATGTTTAAATATTACAATAAATTGTAGGATTACAGTTTCTTTTTTTGATTTAGGAAATATATTCCAGTGTTAAATGTTAGATAGTTGTGTGCACTTTGATGTAACAATTACAGTTTAATATTCGATTTATAGAGGTTAACGTGATATCACAATTGAATACTGGAATAAGATTTAAAATTGAATGATAGATTTAAAGTTCAGATTTTAAAAATTCTATTTTCATGTTGATTTGACTATTGCACTGATGTTTAGGGTAATTGGTAATTAATTACTAAAACATATTCAAAATACAGAATAATATAATTAAATTTTAAATGTAGCATGTAATGCCAGATTTAGGGATTAAATATGGCACAAAATTTAATTATTGCAATATAATTTTTGATAAATAGTTATAAATTTGTCATGATTGCAAAAGCGCAATGTGATGGATTAAAATTTTGCATGATATGACAATAACTTTAGATTTAATTATTGCAGCTAATATTAGATATAAAAATAATTATGGTAATGAGTTGAATGAATGCAATTTAATATCATATAGGAGAATTATAATGTATATGAGAATGGAAATTTTCAATCTGCCCTAGATTTAAATATTGCAGTTTTTGTTATTGGAATTATGATCTGAATGTAATACTAAATTGAAATATTACAATATTGAAAGTTTATCGATTTTAATGTGATATGAAATTGATAGATTGCAATACTATTTATGTGGGGTTAAAGTTTAAATAAGATATCAGATTACAGTGGCATTACATTCAATTAATGCTAAGTGACATTGGTTTGCAGATATACAATGTGCTGTAAGATTTAATGATTATGATGCAATATTAAATATAAATATCACAGTATTAGATGATTGCAGAAGTATGGTTTCATTTTAGATTCCAGGAATACAATTTCTTGCTAGGTTGTATGATAATATGATAGATTAAAGGTCATCATTTGATATTAGATTACAGTGAAATATTAAAGGATTACAAAATTAGATTCACTCCTAACATTGTTGGATTTAAAGATTCGAATAGTATATTAAATGTAAGATTTCAGTGTGATATTAGATTGGAGGCTACAATGTTATATTGTAATTACAATAATGAGTTAGATTTTTAGATTGTAATCTGATTGCCGTGTAAGTACTAGATTTAAAGATTACAATGCCATATTAAAAATAATTAGGACTGTGCAATGTTGTAATGGAAGATCATATTGCAATGTTTGATTTAAGAATTATGACATGATCCAAGATTCTAGAATCATAATGCGATCAATTTTAGGACTTTAGTGATAATAAATTGGAAGATTGCAGTATAATGGGTTGAAAGGCAGAACTGTAATAATATGAATGCTTTACACAATATTAGCAAATTCTTCTCATTGCTATTGCAATAGAGCCATCAATCTGTTTATGTTTTTATAATAGTAAAGAGGAATTGGGTCTGAATACATTGGCTAGAATTTTATGTGCACCTCCTCCCACCGCCCCTCCCCCACCCCTGGAGCACGCTAGGAGGTTGGGTGGAGGTGTAAGATCAGGTGGGATGGCGGTGGTGCCATGCTGTCCACTACCCACCCCTACTGCTATTTTACCAGCGGTGGGGAAGGGGGCAAGTGGCCTGCCGGCTCAGGCCAATTGAGGCCATTAAGTGGCCAATTAATTGCCACTTAAGGGGCGTTTTGCGCTGCCGCTGGCATTTTACCAGTGGCAGATGGGCACTTTGGCACCTGAGGAGGCCATCTAGTAATGCCTGGCGTCCTCCTTGTGGGCTGAGGGGGTCCTTCTGATTGGGGACAATGTGCCCCACAGAGGGTTCCCCCCCACCCAGTAACAGGGGCTGCCCCAGCTGGAACACCCACCCCAAGCCCCACCCCCCCCCACGCGCTCTACACTCCAAACACACTCCCCTCGCTGGGGCCTAGCAGTTGTCTCCGGCAAGGCCTGATCCCACTTACCTTTTCAGAGGCTGACATCCCTGTTCCTCTTCTTGCTAGGTGCAGTTCCAGCAGTGGCCACCGCTCCCAGTGACGCTGCTGGGACTGAAGAGCTGCCGGCCCTCTGATTGGCTAGAAGCTCTTGGAGGCAGGACTTCCTGAAAACAGAGGGGGCAAAACCAGGATTGCAGGCACTTAAGTGCCTGAGCCACACAAAATAGCAGTGTGGCATCCAGGGCCTGAACTGCTTCTAATGAAATGACGTCCTTTTTCAAATAAGGTGATCAAAACTGTACGCAGTACTCCAGATGTGGTCTCACCAAGGTCCTGTATGTCTGCAGTAAAACTTGCCTACTTTTATACTCTATTTCCCTTTGCAATAAATGCCAACATTTCATTTGCTTCCATAATCACTTGCTGCACTTGTATACTTTTTTTTTGGATTCATTTACCAGGACACCCAGATCCCTCTGTACCACTGAGTTCTGAAATCTCTCTCCATTTAAATAGGATACAGATTTTCTATTCTTCCTGTCAAAGTTGACAAGTTCAAATTTTCCCACATTATACGCCATCTGCCAAATTTCTGCCCATTCACTTATCTATATCCTTTTGTAGACTCTTCACCTCCTCTTGACAACTTGCTTTCCTTCCTATGTTGGTGTCATCGGCAAATTTAGCTACAATATCTGGATTTAAATCTAAATTCTAGACTCTGCAAATGTCCAAATGTACATTCGTTACCCGTAAGGGACCCAATGATCCTGATTCCTCTAGAACAGGGTTGTCCAACATATCACCCGTGGGCCAGCATCCGGTCCGCCAAAGGTTTCCATCCGGTCCGTGGGTGTAAACTGTTCCCGGGGCCGTTCCTCACCTCACCAAGAGAAATTTCCCATTGTTTTCTTCTTACAGAGTGACCTTTTTAAAAACATCGCGCTGTCAGATTCACAGGTGACAGCTGCTGATATCGGGAACAGCCGTTTCCCAACAGACTCGGGGTTTTCAGAAGTCAGAACCCACTGGAAAACCCTGAGTCTGTTGGGAAACGGCTGTTCCCCATATCAGCAGCTGTCACCTGTGAAACTGATAGTGTGATGTTTTTAAAACCATCTGCTGAGCATTCCACTGTCTGCAACTGAGAGAGGGGGAGAGATGGGGGATGGGGGCATAACAGAGAGAGGGAGAGAGAGGGGGACAGAAAGAGTGAGAGGAGAGGCAGAGAGAGAGAGTGGAGCAGAGAGACAGAGGGGGACAGAGAGAGAGAAATGGGGATACAGAGAGAGCAGAAAGGGGGAACAGAGAGAGGGGGACACAGAGAGCAGGGAACACTGAATGGGGAGCGATGAACACTGAGCAAGCAACACTGAGTGGGGTGTGGGAAACAGAGTGGGGAATACTGGTCAGGCAGCGGGGAACACTGGAGACACGGGGTGGAGAGAGAGAGGGTGGATGGAGAGGGACAGAGAGAGGGGGGAGAGGGAGACAGAGAGTCAGAGGGAGAGAGAGAGAGACAGAGAAGGGAGCGGGGAGAGTCACTTACTTACGGCACAGAAGGAGGCCATTCTGCCCATCGAGCCTATGCTGGTTCTCCACAGAGCTCTGCAGTCTGTCCCACTCCCTGGCTGGATCCCAACGGCACTGCAAGTCTATTTTTCTCAGGTGGCCATCCAACTTCCTCTTGATGCCATTGATTGTCTCCACTTCCACCACTCTGGTGGGCAGCGAGTTCCAGATCATCACCACCCGCTGTGTAAAAAAGTACTTCCTCAGATTTCCTCTGCATCTTTTACACAAAACTTTCAATCTGTGTCCCCTAGCCCTAGAGAGGGGAAGGGCAGTGAAGAAAGAATGACACACATATACAGAGTGTGGGTTTGGGGGGAGGGGAGAGATCAAGGTCTCCTGAAAGATGGACATCTATCCAGATTACTCTGCATCGCTACATCAAGTGTGCGGGCAGAGATTGACTACTTATGCAGCAAATATAATGGCAGGTATGTCACTGAATGAGTTTTCAATATAGTCACGAGAAAGTAAGTCAATAAATTAGTCTTCTCATTTAAAGCTTCACAAAAATGTACATTTGTTGTTTTTATTAGTAAGATACATTTTTCATGCCTTTATCTTTTGAAATTTGCTCACCGGCCCCCTGGGCCAAGCAAAAATCATAATGTGGCCCTCCGCCTGAATAGGTTGGACAACCCTGCTCTTGAACTCCTCCATGTGGTATGTGAGTTTCCTGAATTGAATGCAATCAAGCATGATTGAAAAATATCCAGATTACACTCCCCCTCCCCACCCCTGCCCCCAGCAATCCCTGTTCTGGGTATCAGTTCCCCTGTGGAGAATATCTGGACATTAGATATATGAATTCACCCCAAGAAGCAAAATTCAGAAAAGTTTGATATCCTTCTTAATTATTCGTTTTTTAAAGTTTTTTTTTTAATGGTTTATTTTCACTCTCCAATTTTTTTCCCTATCCTCCTTTGCTGAAATTCTTAATTCCTTGCTGGGATTTGGTCCTCCTTAACAATGAGCATCAGCAGGTCATTTAACAGTGGAGGCAATACAGCCAAACTCAGTCTTGTCTTCACCCAATGTTCAAACACATGCACAGCCATCATGGGGTTCAGATAATGATCAGAAATAAGAACACTAGCTCATTTTCCTTCCACAAGGATGCTGAGATCAATTGTCGTGCATCTACTGCCTCACGAGCAGCTTACTCATCACAGACTGGGAATTAAACCTGGGATCTATTTGCTCTGTATGATTCAGCCATTCACCACATAAACTTTCTGAACAACAGCAACTTTGCTGGTTGCTAAGCATCATGTGCTTACAATTGAGGAAGGTTAGAGTTCAGCAACAGAGCAACTGAAATGTCTGTTAGAGCCATTTATTACAAATGATGTCTGAGATGTACAGCTGACTCTTACATGTCCCTAATTCTTGTAAAATAACTGCTCAATTCCCCACAGGGAAGGAGAAAGTGAACATAATTTATGAACACAGGAGAAAGGTTTGGGACATCTTTTAAAAATATTCAAAATAATTTCTGTGCAATCAGGAGACCTATCAAAGTCATAAAGGCCCTATAAGCAAGTGGAAGTGGAAGAAAGGGGTCACCCAATGAAAGCAAACATGAATTTTCAGAGAAAAGGGAACTCCTCCAATAACACAATAATTTGGAGCTGTTTCTTCCACCAATGTACATTTCCAGTTGAAGTGTGGGGAGTTGAGGGCCATCCTGTATAAATAACTGGGATAGTATCCATCCATTTCTAAACTTGCTATTTTCTTTTTATCAACATCAGTTGATTTTACTTGGAATGAGGCATTTAGCATGTTTGCTGAAGTTTCCATTTTAGATGATATCCTGGATTTAGGGGATTCAGCTCCAGGGAAGCTGTGAGATAAAGCAACAAAGTTTTTTGAATAGATCTCCATCATTGGCCCAGAATTAGTTGAAAAAAGGCATGTGAAAATGTACACCTTTATTAATGTGTAGATCAGCCATCAACTTGTGGCAAAGAATAGCTACCCTGTGAATTGCAAATTGCCATTAGCATTCATGAAAGCTGCATCTTGCCCTTAACCTCCCCATGGTTTCAGGAAGTTGCACTTTAATTACCTGTTAAACTCACCACAGAAAGTTACACCCAGTAATTAAAAGAGTAAGGACCTTTTTAACAATGTGATAATTGCTAATGACTGTCAAACAATCTCTCTTGCCCAGAGTGAATAATTAAAAGTGTGGAGTCTGATTCTTTCAGATAGTGAGTTGTTGTTGGAGATTTTTAACATGTCAAATTTTAAATGTTCTCTTTTAATCCAATCTTTCTTTCCCTTTATTTATTTATTTATCTTATGATACCTGATGTGACCTTGTATTCACCCACTTTAATTCACCCTCTTTGTCAGTCCTTCTTTGTGTTTAATTCTCAATCCTTAATTCTCATTGGTTAAGGACATACACTGTTGGTCCCATTGTGCACTAAGGTCCCAGATGCAATGTGCCTTCGCTACTCTGTTATCAGATTGCACTCCTAGCAACTTTGTGGCCAAAACTTATTTGAGCTGCGGGGTGCAGGAATAAGTCTAACTAACAGGGCAAATTCTGGGCCATGTGTCTTATATTTATAAAGAAACAAAAATAGAATCACCAAACACCTTTCCGTGAAGATGTTGTCTTTTACTTAGGATGTTGGTGTATCTTCCAGGCAGAGAGCTTTTGAGTAACTAGAATGCTTAAAGGTAACAAGCTTTTGCTAATTAGAGCATATTATTAAGGTTTGAGATTATCTCTTTCAACCTTTTTTTACAGTTCTTCTAAGATTAGTCATCCCTATCCTGGAGAAAAACATGGAAAATGACAACACTATTCCAGTAAAACCAGCAGCAGTTTGCCAGGTTGTTTATCTTATTCCTATTATCCATACCCTTGTCACAAACTATTAGCAATAGAAAGGCAGTGATTCATTTCAGTTCCTGCTATTTGGGATAGTGCAGGAAATGCAGATGCTTTCACGGTTCAAAGAGTGTGAAATTAAAAGGATCCACATCAATTCCTCCTGCAATGTGGCTGAAAATTAGAGAAGGCCACAGCTCTGGCTACTCATTTCCCTGGTTGGCTTTATATTGCAACACATCAGTTAGCTATATTGCAATATTTCACTTCCGTGTAGGAAATTGTGTGGGATCAGAGTGTTCTAGTAGGTAATATTGAAGTGTACCTTGCAGCTAGGACATGATATATTGAATTTATCGATGGGGAATTTAATGTTAGTTGGCTTTTGAACCGGTTTATGAAAGACATCACAGGTACTATGTCAACAACCTGATCCTTCACTTCTGTATTGGATTGTGCTGCAAGTGGCATGATGCTTGACTCCTACCCTGCCATTGGCCTGACATTCAATACTGGATTGTGCTATATGCAATGTGACATGCTACTCCTTCATTCCTTATGACTCACCCTTCAGTACTGAAAATGCTTGACATGACACTCAGTTGACTTCACTGCCTCTAGCACATGTCAAAGTTTGATCTGCCTTCAGTACTGTACCATGCTGTGATGCTTGGCTTATTAAATCACAGTCCTATGCTTCAATACTGTATCATATTTTGTGTAACATAACAATTAGCTCCTTTGCTCCAGCCCACACTTCACTCCAAAATCATACCAGGTATGACATGATGTACAGCTTCTTTTCTCCCTCCAGTCACCCTTAATAGTAGATTGTACTGAACATGAAGTCAACGCTTTCATTTTTTCCAATTTGTGTTTTGATATTAGTTCCTATTACATGGAACTTGACCGGTCACTCACTCTGATTCTGCCCCACTGCAGGATTGTACTTTGCATGAAATGACAGCTCAAGGAGTGTGTCCACCTCTATGACACTCTGGGAAATGCATCTTTTCTATAAAGCTCTGGGATGTACACACATTAAAATTCAACATGTTAATAGCATATGGGCTCTTACTCTCTTGGCTTACACATAAGCAATGACTACATAGAAGGCCTTTGATGTCTGAGAACCATACCCCAGGAAGAGGAAGGATGGAGAGAAAATGCACAGAAAAAAAAGGTTGAATTCAGATTGACATTTAATAAGAATTGAGATATAGCTAAGATATTAGGATTGGGATCATTTTGTAAATTAGCCTTGGCATCCAGATTATGATTTGGATAGGATTGGCATTAAGCTTGGGATTTATCAGTTGGAGATTTGATAATGATAGGGATTTACCACAGAACTGGGATAATCAAAATTTCAAGAAGCTTAACCCAAAATCCATTTTCACACGCTAGCAGAATCATAATACTGATCTCAAGCTACCAGTTTTGAAAACACTAATGTTGGAAGAGTGTAATTGTGGCCCTGTTTCCCTAGAATTCTAGTATTGATTATGAGTGTGAATTTGTAATCTCCTGGAGTGTACGCAGTGCTATCTTCCTGCAATCAACTTTATTTGAACTTTCTGGATTTGGATTAGATGTAATGATGTGGAATTTGGGAAGTCCAAATGTCTCCTAATGCTAATAGGAGAATATAAAAAAAAGTATGGAACAAAAAGGCAATTTCCTGAATCAAACCTGCTCCTTTGACAAACCAAATGCAACAAGCCTGATCATGGATTTTACTTCACTTATTTCATTTCTGAGGGATAAATTATGGAAAATTCATAATTCCGAAATGTCTATCCAGACTTATGTCTCTACCACAGCTGACATTTCCATGGTCCCAACGGCATAGAAACGAGCACATTTCAAGAAACATTTGATCACCCATGTCTATACTTATAACTTGTCAGTCTCATTTAAACCAGGTGACTTATCCAGTTAATTTTTGAAGGAATTAATTGATACAGCATTATCTGCTTTTGCTGGGAGTCCACAGACTGGATTTTAACTTACCTGACCCACCGAGAGTGAGTGGTGGAGGGGGGGCAGGGGTTGGAGGGGGATGTGGTCGGTAGAGCGCGGGGAACCTAGAAGTTAGGATTCCCCTACATACTATGGAGGTAGAACTCCACAGTGTGAGTGTGAAGTTACTGACTGGTTCCATGCCTGGACACCAGGCTGATTGACATGTTTGACTTCCAGTCAGACAGGGAGCAATCTAGAAGAGGTTGCAGCACCAAGTTAAGTCCGTGCTGGGGTTAGATGTTAATCCTGGGAGGGGGCGATCTCTGTGGCGGGAGGGAGGAGTGCTGTTCCTGTGGTCCTGGGAGCGGAGAATGGGATTGGAGCCCTGAGGGGGAAGGTCGTTGGCCTGTGAGGTTATTGAAGGCTTCATGGGGGTGGAATGGTGGTTGATGGGTGGGGGGGAGATTGGAAGGGTCTGATCATGGGGGTTTGCTCAGGCAGACATGCTGGATCCAGCAAGTAGGTGGAAGGGCACTTTACTCTTGGATCGGACAGTGCTTGCTTGAGCTCAGATGCTAGGTTTTCCAAGGCTCAGGAACCTTGGCCATCTACAGTTAAATTCTAAACGGTGAATAACAATGAGGCTAGCAGCCTCGTTATGATATGTACCATGCCAACCCACCTCCTTGGAGTGGGTCGACTGCCTGACCACCATCCCACCTCCATTAAAACTGAAAGGGGGTGGGTTGGTCATCACGGCAAGAGGCTACCAGGAGGTCAGAGGAAACACTACAAGGATGTCCTTAAAGCCTCCCTGAAAAAATGTAACATCTCCACTGATTCGTTGGAATCTCTTGCCCGAGACCGCCCAAAATGGAGAAGAAGCATCCACGAAGGTGCCAGCCAGTTCGAAGAACATCGACATGCCTAGGCAGCAACCAAGTGCAAACAGCGGAAGGAGCATTCGGAAATTCGAGCATCCCATTCACTCGCCTCACCAAACACCACCTGTGGCAGAGTATGCAGATCCAGAATTGGACTATTCAGTCACCTAAGGACCCACAACCCTGGAGTGGAAGAAAGTCATCCTCATTCCTGAGGGACTGCCTACGAAGAGAAGCCAAAGGTGTTGGGATTCAGAATTTTAATACTTTAACCTCCCATGCGACCCAATCCCACTCATTTTTTGGAGACAGAATTCCCCCCAAGTGTCCCACACATCAGCTGCACTATGAGGAACAAATTATTCTCTATTCTAACTTTAGGCTAGTTAATTTTATTCTTGTCCCTAATAGTCCAAGTTTAATAGTCTCCTTACTGTATATATGCCTCTCAATATTTTAAAGATCTGAATCAAATATCCTCTCCGTTTTCTATTCTCCAATGTAAATATACTGAATTTGATGAATCACTCTTTATAAACATGGAGCTCTAAATCCTAGAATCCTCACTATTTCACTTTGATTCATCTCCAATGCAATAATGAAGGTAGAGTGTTTAAAGGTGCACACAATGCTCTAAATATGGGCTCAACAATAATCTATATAAAGTTAGGACATGTTATCAGTTTATAATCAAATTCTTTTTTGACGTAACCCTGTTTTGATTAGCCTTGTTGATAACTTTTTCAAATCAGTTGGATACTTTCACTGAATGATCAACAACCCCAAATTCTTTTACTTCCTTAACTTCTTTACTGAATATCTTTTCAATATGAACACATCTCATATTTCCTATTCCAATCTTAATTATCTTATGTTGATCCACATCCAACTGCAAATCTCTAGCCTGGAGGTTTTTTTTAGTGAACCACCCCCGCCCCTTTGGAAATTCATGACCCATGCATGCCCCCACCTCCCTTTCTAAGAAACAGTAGTTTTCCATACTTAATATTAACACAGATATAGTTGGCAAACCTTTAGCTGTTTTAATTCTTCTCTCTTACAGTTTTGTATTTGAATATCAGTCCCTCTCATTCATGTCATCTGGTTGGCCATGTGATTTAATGTCATGGATAAACTTCATAATATTACTGGAATGAAAGCAATGCAGAGGGGCATCTGTTGTTCGCAGCATTTCTCCTGTATCTGACGAAGGGAGAAGAGCATGTCAATGGTCGATCTCTCTGCACGAAAGCCACACTGCCTCAGGGTAGACCCGCTCGGCCAGCTTCTGGAGCCTGTTTAAAGCGACTCGAGCAAAGACTTTCCCCACTATGCTGAGCAGGGAGATTCCACGGTAGTTGTTGCAGTCACCGCGGTCACCTTTGTTTTTATAGAGGGTGATGATATTGGCATCGCGCATGTCCTGAGGTACTGCTCCCTCGTCCCAGCACAGGCAAAGTAGTTCATGTAGTGCTGAGAGTATAGCAGGCTTGGCACTCTTGATTGTTTCAGGGGTAATGCTGTCCTTCCCAGGGGCTTTTCCACTGGCTGGAGAATCAATGGCATCACTGAGTTCCGATTTTGTTGGCTGTATGTCCAGCTCATCCATGACTGGTAGAGGCTGGGCTGCATTGAGGGCAGTCTCAGTGACAACATTCTCCCTGGAGTACAGTTCTAGGTAGTGCTCAACCCAGCGGTCCATTTGCTTGCGTTGGTCAGTGATTATGTCCCCTGATTTAGATTTGAGGGGGGGGGCGATCTTCTTGATTGTTGGCCAAAAAGCTCTCTTAATGCCATCACACATTCCTCTGATGTTTCCGGCGTCGGAGGCCAGCTGAATATGACTGCATAAGTGTTGCCAGTAGTCATTTGTGCAGCGCCTTGCTGTTCTTTGTGCAGCGCTTCTGGCTGCTTTAAGTGCTACGGATGTTAACTCGCTGGGGGCTTTCTTGTAGTTCAACAGTGCAATGCGCTTAGCGGCTATGACAGGTTCCAGCTCTTCAGTATGAGATTGAAACCAGTCTGCATTCCTCTTCGCACGTTTGCCGTAGGTGGTCAAAGCTGACTCATAGATGGCGTCTCTGATGTGGGCCCACTTGGTCTCAGCATCCCCTGTGGGAGTGTTTTGAAGGGCTGTTACAAGTGAATTTAGAAATTTTTGTAACAGCTGTGGGTGAGAAATTCTGCTCGTGTTGATGCGCGGGTGGCCCTTCTGCTTGGAATGATGCAACTTTTTTGGTCTGAGTCTAACCTTGCTGCACACCAGGGAGTGGTCGGTGTCGCAGTCCACACTGTGGAAGCTGCAAGTGTGATTTGAACACTGTTTAAGGAGGCTCGCCTTGTGACGATGAGGTCTAGCTGGTGCCAACGACGCGATCTTGGATGCCTCCATGAAACCTGGTGACAGGGTTTAGTGTGAAAGAACGAGTCGGTGATGCAGAGGTTATGACAGGTACACAGCTCAAGCAGTCTCTGTCTATTCTCATTCATCCTTCCAACGCCATAGCGCCCAAGGCAGGAGGGCCATGAGTCATGGTCGGCTCCAACCCTGGCATTAAAATCCCCCAGCAGGAACAGGTGTTCGGTGTTGGGGATGTTACTAATGATATTATGGAGTTCCTCGTAGAACTGGTCTTTAGCTTCAGGTGGGGAGCAGAGTGTTGGAGCATAGATGCTGAGTAGGTGTACTGGACCAGAGGTGGTGAGCAGTCGGATGGACAGTATGCGTTCCGAGCCATTTGAGGGAGGCTCTATCATGCTGAGCAAGGAGTTTCTGATGGCAAAGCCCACTCCATGCTATCTTGGTTCTTCAGGATCCCTACCCTGCCAAAAGAAGGTGTAGTCTTGCTCTGCTAGAGATCCACTCGCGGGGAGGCGTGTCTCCTGAAGTGCTGCAATGTCTACATTGAGTCTACTGAGCTCGTTGTTAATGATGGCGGTCTTCTGAGAATCGTTCATTTGTGTAAGGTCTTCCGACAGGCCAGGACACACAGTTCTGACGTTCCAGCTTGCAAAGCGAAGGGCTGGTACCTTCTTTCCTTTTTTCATGTTGTTTGGTGCGGTGTTGCAGTCCACTTTTCGGGCAATGACCCTGAGCTCCAAGCACCCATTGAAGCAGGTGGACTGTGGTGAGACAGAACCTTATTGACCGGGGGCTGCCCGGTTTGAGGCGGGCGGTAGCTGTCCAGTGAGGTGCGATGACCTCTCCCACCGACAAAGGTAACCCGTGGCGCCCAATCTCTACACCAATTGAGCTGGACTTATAACCCGTAACTGCTGCCTTCCGTGTTGTTTCAGTCGCTGTGAGGCAACTATGGAGTGACCTCTCCATGGCGCATGCCTGGGCGAATGTATGGAGGTTGAGAGTTGCCCAAGCGTAAAATACCCCCACTCGGCCTTTCTGGTGGGGTCCAAAGGAGTGCAGAGCATGATGTTTGGCACCAGTATGGCTGCAGGAACTGCCGGAAACATGCCAAGGGTGACACATGACCGCCTACGGAATTCCGCTCCGGATTTTCTATTAGGGTTTACTCCCTTAGCCTTAGTCTCTCCTGAGATGCCCACAAGGCAGTGGGGTTGTTAGGGCCCCTACACAGGTGTAGGAGGATGCCGGTGGGAGGAGGGGGTGCGAGGAGGAGGGGTGGAGGGAAGGGGGTGTGAGGGGGAGCTGGGAAGGTGACTGTAAGGGGGTGGGGGGGGGGTGCAGGGGAAGGGGGTGCAGGGGGAAGATGGTGCGAGGTGGGTGGCTGGGAAGGGGTTGTGAGGGGGGAGTGGGGTGCGGGGGGGTGAGCTGAGAGAATGGAGCTGGGAAGGGGAAGGGGGGGTGGAAGGGGGGGAAGGGGAAGGGGGGAAAGGGGGTGCAGGTAATAAGCCATTTCCTCAGTTCCCACCATCGACGCCTGGAAAGCTCATCCGCGTCCTTCGGGAGGTGAGTGACATCCTCGTGCGCCGGTACCAGCATTGCCGACAGTGCGCTGCAGATGCTCTCCGAGCCATCTCCCGCGGGCGCTTTGAAGTTGCGGCTGAGGAGCCGTTCGTGGCTTTTTGGGTGTTCAGGGCACCTTTACGCAAGGCTTCCCCTCTGTGGTAAACTTATTTCCCTGGGGTCCCGCTGGCCCTTCTTCTCTACAATGGACTTACCGCACGCCGTGGCCGCGGACACTCTGAACGGTGTAGACAGCCGGATCGGATATCAAAGTATCACCAGCTGTACTTTGCAATTTCGTCCGGATTTCGTTCAATTTCATTGATCTCACCAAAGCCTTTGACCTCATCAGCAGACGTGGTCTCTTCAGACTACTAGATAAGATTGGATGTCCACCAAAGCTACTAAGTATCATCACCTCATTCCATGACAATATGAAAGGCACAATTCAACATAGCGGCACCTCATCAGACCCCTTTCCTATCCTGAGTGGTGTGAAACAGGGCTGTGTTCTCGCACCCACACTTTTTGGGATTTTCTTCTCCCTGCTGCTCTCACATGTGTTCAAGTCTTCAGAAGAAGGAATTTTCCTCCACACAAGATCAAGGGGCAGGTTGTTCAACCTTGCCCGTCTAAGAGCGAAGTCCAAAGTACGGAAAGTCCTCATCAGGGAACTCCTCTTTGCTGACGATGCTGCTTTAACATCTCACACTGAAGAGTGTCTGCAGAGTCTCATCGACTGGTTTGCGGCTGCCTGCAATGAATTTGGCCTAACCATCAGCCTCAAGAAAACGAACATCATGGGGCAGGACGTCAGAAATGCTCCATCCATCAATATTGGCAACCATGCTCTGGAAGTGGTTCAAGAGTTCACCTACCTAGGCTCAACTATCACCACTAACCTGTCTCTAGATGCAGAAATCAACAAGCGCATGGGAAAGGCTGCCACTGCTATGTCCAGACTGGCCAAGAGAGTGTGGGAAAATGGCGCACTGACACGGAACACAAAAGTCCGAGTGTATCAATCCTGCGTCCTCAGTACCTTGCTCAATGGCAGCGAGGCCTGGACAACATATGTCAGCCAAGAGCGACGTCTCAATTCATTCCATCTTCGCTGCCTCTGGAGAATACTTGGCATCAGGTGGCAGGCCGTATCTCCAACACAGAAGTCCTCGAGGCGGCCAACACCCCCAGCTTATACACACTACTGAGTCAGTGGCGTTTGAGATGGCTTGGCCATGTGAGCCGCATGGAAGATGGCAGGATCCCCAAAGACACATTGTACAGTGAGCTCGCCACTGGTATCAGACCCACCGGCCGTCCATGTCTCCGCTTCAAAGACGTCTGCAAACGCGACATGAAGTGCTGTGACATTGATCACAAGTCGTGTGAGTCAGTTGCCAGCGTTCGCCAGAGCTGGCGGGCAGCCATAAAGGCGGGGATAAAGTGTGGCGAGTCGAAGAGACTTAGCAGTTGGCAGGAAAAAAGACAGAAGCGCAAGGGGAGAGCCAACTGTGTGACAGCCCCGAATAACAAATTTTTCTGCAGCGCCTGTGGAAGAGCCTGTCACTCTAGAATTGGCCTTTTTAGCCACTCCAGGCGCTGCTCCACAAACCACTGACCACCTCCAGGCACTTACCCATTGTCTCTCGAGATAAGGAGGCCAAAGAATTACTGGAATCCTCTCCACCTAATAATTTATGACTAACATGAACAGGTAAAAACCCAGAACATGCAAAACTGTCTCGGCACTGCATTCCAAATGGAGTTTTTTCTTGTTTATCTTGCTTTTATTGACAAATTAATTCTCAAATTAGCTGGCTAAATTGCCATTAACCCTATGAATCTTAAGCTTCTTTAAAAGCCTCAAATGTGGCAGATTGTCAAATGTTTTCTTGAAACCCAATTAAGTGATATCCCTGGAAAGCCGTCATTTACTAATTTAGTTAACTATTCAAAGAATTCTAGTTGGTTTGAGGTAAGACTTTTCGCTTCTAAATCTATGCTCCCGAATGATTATGGTCTCTTGCTGTCGAATAAGCATTGATAGCATTCTATTTAAAGCTCTCAATCATTTCTCCAACTATGGTTGTCAGACTAAATGTTCTATCATTTTCAGATACATGGCTCACTTCTTTCTGGTTATTGGGATAATATTTGCTATTCTCACCTGTTTTCTTACTCAAATCCTTGAATATTTAAAGTGAATTCTATCTTAACCAAAAGCCATGTAGACACTACATTTCTGGTGCTTTTTCATAAATCAGCTTTCACTGATATCCACAAATCTTTTAGATGCCTAAGCCTAAATAAGTGGATACAAAATGTGTCCACATTCTTCATTTTTGAAGGCTGAGATTAAGAATTATGCACTCTTTCCCAAGCTGCTGCGATACATTGATCCAACTTATTCTCATAAGGATACCTTTTTCAAATATTTTGCCATAGAATTCCTCAAAATGAGTTGCACTGTTTTGCCCATTAAAAAAAGTGTCCATAGGTGATCTGCAGAGGGAGTTACCTGCAGGTTTCCTGAGTTTGCTCATCTTTATTCCTATTGGCACATCAGTGGTGTAAAACCTGTTAAAACTGATGTCGGCAGCTGAATTACCCCAAAACCTCTGTGCATTCCTTTAAAATAAAATAGTTCAACTTGCAGTAGACTGGGGGACAGACAAGAGAAGAACAGTACACGGCTCTCCCATTTCACTTCCTAATAACTTTACTGCATATCTTAGTAATATTTTTCTTATACTTGTACATAATTATGACCACACAGACATCATCTGGATCCAGAGAGCAGCATGGTTTGGTACCAAGCCAGAGAAGAAAGCAGAACTTCACTGATTCAGACATCAAAGACGTTGAGAAATCAAAGCTGGGAGGCACAAATTCCTTGGTGTGTGTCACAAGCCATCCAGAAATGTAACTCATGCCACCTAGTTGGAATGCCAACTCCCTCACCCCCAGGACTGCAGAACAGTGCTGCAAAAAGTTCACCAATCTTAACAGGGCAGCCAAGGTAACACACTGCACTCTCACTTCTTTTCTTCCTGAGCACCAATACACTCTTCACCCTCCTTAATGCAACATGACCACAATTAATCCTTGACATTGCACTCTGTTTAAGGGCAGCTCAAGCTCAGCATCATGCACCCAGCTTCCCGAATATCAATTGCTTACATGCACAAACCTAAAACGCTTTCTCCTGGATTTAACAGAAATGTGGATGAAGGACCAGCTCACCCACTAATTACAGCTGCTTCATTCTGCTCTCTCTTCCTCTGCTCCAACCACCTCCAATTAACAACTTGTGGCACTTGTTTCTTCTCTCCCAGAGAGCAATTCAGAAACTTTTACCCTATTCGGTGAAGATATGCCACCTTCTCAGTGGAGGATAAGGAGGTCTGTCAATGGCTCTGAAGTCATGGTACCCACAATTCATGAGTACTGGCAAGAAAATAAGGATATTTGAGGAACATCAACGTGCAGGCTCTGAGATCAATTTCCAAAAATATCTCGCAACTGACAGGTGTGACTCTTGAGTGTACAGCTGGCCTTTTCAGCATCTTACAGAAACTTTTCTTTCCTTTCAGGCATCAATGGAGTGAGTTGCAGGCCGGAATTTTATGCACCCCCAAAGAGTGGGATGGTGGCAGTGGGGGCTGGGGGGTGGTGGTGTGAAGGGTGTAAAATGGAGTGGGAGGCTCAGGGGGCCCTTCCTGACCCGCTCCCGCCTCCTGACAAATGCAGGCGGCTTTCTGATGGTCTGGGGGGCGGGGGGCCCTACTGATCGGGCACCCCAGTCACCCCCACACCCAGCACGCCCCTCGCCCCTGCAATCGATCACCCTTGCCTTGCCAGGGCCCGACCGATCACCCGCGGCAAGGCCCCAAAAATGTACCTTTTCCCGGGGCCATCCTTCCTCCTCTTCACGACACTGGATTGAGGTCCCAGCATTGGCCACTGCTCCTGTGGCGCTGCTGGGACTAAGAGCTGCTGGCAAGCTGATTGGTCAGCAGCTCCATTAAGCGGGACTTCCTGCCTCAATGAGGTGGAAGTCCTGCCTCAATGAGGTGGATGTCCTGCCTCAGAGCAATTAAGGGCCTGGGCTAGTAAAATCTGGACTGGCCCCCCAGGCCAGGCAGAGGCGGGATCACCACCGACCTTATGGTCGGTGGACGGCTCCCGTCCGACAAAGGTAAAATTCCGGCCGTAGTTTCATTGGAATCTGCTGTAGATAAACCTCTAGGAGCAGCTAGGGACATTTTGTGCCTCTACCTCCATGGAAGCACATAGTGTAATAGGTAATAGAGGACAAAATGGAGCACAGCATGAATCACAGATTCCAGACTGTTCTGACCACAGTGTCTCAAGGCTTTTAGGATCAGTTAGTTCCCATTAGAACAGCTACCTCAGTGATCAGCCTTTCATAAAGCATGCCAACCAATCATATCCTGCAGTCCTGGCCCTCAGGTAGTACCTAGAAAAAGCCCAATAATAGGTTAAAAAAAAGACAGGTGTAGGCACCCAGCAGAAGTAGAGTTAAGACAGCATTTTGATTGTGTGCACTTTGGAATTCACTGTAATAGGATTGAATGTGCACTGACATGGAGTTTTGTGATTGATGGAGGTTAGAGATGTACAGGGAGGAATGCACTCATGTGGTGCTTATATTTTCATTCAGTTGATGATGATTGGCTGAGTCATATAGGGGAAAAGGTGGCTGATGTACTGTTTATTGGCAGTAGAGTAATGATTTGAGGGAGTATTCTTTTATGTGAAAGTGGGTGAAGCAGTAACGTTGTGGTGTCAAAGCTCGTCTTTGTTTTATGCAAGGGAAGACTTTGGTGCTGACATGTACTGTGATGCCTCTTGCAGTAAGTGCTGCCTGAGTCTCCTTTATTCTATCCTGTGGTGCTACTGTCCATCTATGATAATAACATACATGAGTATGCCCAAAGGGAATGCTATGCTGCTGAGAAATCCTGACCATAGGTGGGTGTGGGGTTGGGGGTAACACAAATCTGCTATTGGTCTGACCCTCAGAGAAGCGAGTGCAGATGTCTGTTGTCAGAATGGCAGAAAAAACACTATAAAAAGTGTTTTGCCGTTACAGAAATCTGTATTCAAAATCTCTCGATTCTTATGTTTCAGGAACTCTTCACTTTTGTCTGTATCAGTTGATCCTGGCAGCTGTTACACCTCATAAACCTTAGTATGAGATACCCAAAATGCATTAGCATTGGAATCCCAGGAAACATGCAGCTGCTACACTACTGGTTCTCACTCTGACATATGCCAATGAGACCAGTGTGGACATAGTGTGTAGATTGCGGGAAGGCCCAAAATGTGTAAGGAAGCTTGAGGGCAGTGCTTTAAAGGCACAGAAGCTGTAGAAATGATTTTCAACTAAATTTCCTCATTAAAACAAATTTCCAGCTCTGTTTATGCAACATTGAGAAGGGAAGACTGCAAGAGGGCTCTCATATTAGAGGCAGTAGAAATGATGCAAAGTTGTTGGCAATAGTAAATTGCCGGTGTACACTGAAGAGATAGGATTCAATACACACTGAAATAAAAACAGAACATTCTGGTAAAACACTGGCAAGTCTATTAGCATCAGAAAAAAGAAAGGGGAGGCTAACATTTAAAGTGCAGACCCTTTCGATGGGCATCATTCCTTATCTCTCCTTCCTTGGCTTAGTGTTTATTTATCTTCAGACCTCTGTTTAGTAGGTTTCTCTACATTAAAGATGTTATATAAATGAAAGCTTTTGTTACTGTTAGAACTGACTAGATCTGCATTCAAGCTGTTAATTTGTCTTTTCCCTTTGGGGAAGTTTATGGACCTACTGCCCATTTGTAACATGGGGGCCATCCCTGCCCACTGCCCACTGCCCTCTGCCCTCTGCTCAGGTTTTGCTTCCATTTTGTGGACGAATGGCAGCCTCAGCAATGACTGCTGCTCACTCTTTAAATTGGGCCTGGCTTGATCCCGCCTTCTTCCTGCATCCACCGCTGCTCATTGGACAGCAAACGCATCTCCTAACCAATTAAGCACTTTGCATGATAAAATTGTGGTGTGTGTGCATTTCCACTTTAGGACTGGGTTGGGACCCGGAAGTCATGATGATGCCAGGAATTGAAATCCTGCCCCAGATATGGATAATTGCATTTCTGATAGATAAATAAATAGAAAATGATTAATAGATACTATCATTAGGCATATATATAGTCCTCTGAAGAAGGAATTTTCCTCCACACAAGATCAGGGGGCAGGTTGTTCAACCTTGCCCGTCTAAGAGCGAAGTCCAAAGTACGGAAAGTCCTCATCAGGGACTCCTCTTTGCTGACGATGCTGCTTTAACATCTCACACTGAAGAGTGCCTGCAGAGTCTCATCGAAAGGTTTGCGGCTGCCTGCAATGAATTTGGCCTAACCATCAGCCTCAAGAAAACGAACATCATGGGGCAGGACGTCAGAAATGCTCCATCCATCAATATTGGCGACCACGCTCTGGAAGTGGTTCAAGAGTTCACATACCTAGGCTCAACTATCACCAGTAACCTGTCTCTAGATGCAGAAATCAACAAGCGCATGGGAAAGCTTCCACTGCTATGTCCAGACTGGCCAAGAGAGTGTGGGAAAATGGCGCACTGACACGGAACACAAAAGTCCGAGTGTATCAGGCTTGTGTCCTCAGTACCTTGCACTATGGCAGCGAGGCCTGGACAACGTATGTCAGCCAAGAGCGACGTCTCAATTCATTCCATCTTCGCTGCCTCCGGAGAATACTTGGCATCAGGTGGCAGGACCGTATCTCCAACACAGAAGTCCTCGAGGCGGCCAACATCCCCAGCTTATACACACTACTGAGTCAGCGGCGCTTGAGATGGCTTGGCCATGTGAGCTGCATGGAAGATGGCAGGATCCCCAAAGACACATTGTACAGCGAGCTCGCCACTGGTATCAGACCCACCGGCCGTCCATGTCTCTGCTTTAAAGACGTCTGCAAACGCGACATGAAATCCTGTGACATTGATCACAAGTCGTGGGAGTCAGTTGCCAGCGTTCGCCAGAGCTGGCGGGCAGCCATAAAGACGGGGCTAAAGTTTGGCGAGTCGAAGAGACTTAGTAGTTGGCAGGAAAAAAGACAGAGGCGCAAGGGGAGAGCCAACTGTGTAACAGCCCCAACAAACAAATTTCTCTGCAGCGCCTGTGGAAGAGCCTGTCACTCTAGAATTGGCCTTTATAGCCACTCCAGGCGCTGCTTCACAAACCACTGACCACCTCCAGGCGCTTATCCATTGTCTCTCGAGATAAGGAGGCCAAAGAAGAAGAATCTCAATATTCATATTCACTAAGTGTATGCATGGATAATACAGTAATCATGTGTGACTTCAATCTGCGTATAGACTGGGTAAACCTAATGAGCACTAATGCTGTGGAGGACGAGTTTCTGGAGTGTGTTCGGGATAGTTTTCTAGAGCAGTATGTTGAGGAACCGACTAGAGAACAGGCTATTTTAGATCGAATATTATGTAATGAGAAAGGGCTAATTGATAATCTTGTTGTAAAAAAACCTTTAGGGATCAGTGACCATAATATCATAGAATTTTACATTATGTTTGGAAGTGAGGTAGTTCAATCTGAACCAGGGTGTTAAATTTTAACAAAGGAAATTATAAAGGTATGAGGGGCAAATTGGCTAAGGTGGATTGGGAAATACAGTAAACAGTATGACAGTACATAGGCAATGGATAGCCTTTAAAGAAACATTACATAGTTTACAGCAACTATACATTCCTTCAAGGCACAAAAACCCTAAAAGTAAAGCCAGTCAACCGTGGATAACAAAGGAAGTTAAGGATTGTATAAAATTAAAAGAAAAGGCCTATAAAGCTGCCAGAAATAGTAGTAAACCTGAGGATTGGGAGGATTTTAGAATACAGCAAAGGAGGACGAAGAAACTGATAAAGAAAGGGAGAATAGAATATGAATGTAAGCTAGCAAAAAATATAAAAACAGACTGTAAAAGCTTTTATAAGTACATAAAAAGAAAGTGTTTGGCTCAGACAAATGTGGGTCCATTACAGGCAGAGTTAGGAGAATTTATAATGGGGAATATAGAAATGGCAGAGAAGCTAAATGATTACTTTGTCTCTGTCTTCACTGAGGAAGATACAAGAAATCTCTCAGAATTAGAGATCTGAGGGATTGGGGGAATGAGGAATTGAAGGAAATTAATATTAGTAAGAAGGTTGTATTGGAGAAATTAATGGGGCTGAAAGTTGATAAGTCCCCAGGACCTGGTATGCTACATTCCAGAGTGTTGAAAGAGGTAGCTGTGGAGATCGTGGATGCATTGGTGATCATCTTCCAAAATTCTATACATTCTGGAGTGGTTCCTGCAGGTTGGAAGGTTGCAAATCTCACCCCACTATTTAAGAAAGGAAGGAGAGAGAAAACAGGGAATTACAGACCTGTTAGCCTTAGATCAGTCATTGTGAAAATGCTAGAATCTATACTAAAGGATGTGGGAAATGGACACTTGGATAATAATGATCTGATTGGGAATCGTCAACATGGATTTATGAATGGGAAATCATGTTTGATGAATCTGTTGGAGTTTTTTGAGGATGTTACTAAAAGAATTGACAAAGGGGGCGTGGTATACCTGGATTTTCAGAAGGCTTTTGATAAAGTCCCCCACAGGAGGTTGGTTAGCAAAATTAAAGCACATGGGATAGGAGGTAATATACTGGGATGGATTAAAGATTGGTTAACAGGCGGAAAACAGAGAGTAGGAATACACGGATCATTCTCGCGTTGGGTGACTAATGGGGCACCACAGGGATCAGTGCTTGGGCCCCAGCTGTTCACAATATATATCAATGATTTGGATATGGGGACCAAATGTAATATTTCCAAATTCACGGATGACACAAAACCTGGTGGGAATGTGTGTTGTGAGGAAGATGCAAAGCGGCTTCATGGGGATTTGGACAGATTTAGTGAGTGGGCAAGAACGTGGCAGATGGAATATAATGTGGAAAAATGTGAGGTTATCCACTTTGGTAGGAGGAATAGATGTGCAGAGTATTTTATAAATGGTAAGAGAATAGAAAGTGTAGATGTACAAAGGGACCTGGGTGTCCTTATCAATACGTCACTGAAAGCTAACATGCAGGTACAGCGAGCAAATAAGAAGGCTAATAGTATGTTAGCATTTTTGGTCGCCTTACCTTAGGAAAGCTATTATTTCTATAGAGGGAGTGCAACGAAGGTTCACCAGACTTGTTCCTGGAATGGCGGGACTGTCCTATGAAGAGAGATTGGGGAAACTGGGCCTGTATTCTCTCGAGTTTCGAAGAATGTGAGGTGATCTCATTGAAACCTACAAAATACTGAAAGAGATAAACAGGGTAGATGCAACCATTTGGGGAGTCTGGAACCAGGGGACACAATTTCAAAATAAGGGGCAAGCTACTCAGGACAGAGATGAGGAGAAATTTCTTTACTCAGAGGGTTGTAAATCTTTGGAATTCTCTCCCCCAGAGGGCTGTGGAAACTCAGTCATTGAGTATGTTTAAAGCAGAGACTGACAGATTTCTAAATACCAATGACATAAGGGGATATGAGGATAGTGTGGGGGAAAAAGGCATTGAAGTGGATGATCAGCCATGATTGTATTGAATGGCGGAGCAGGCTCGATGGGCTGAATGGCCTACTCATGCTCTTATGTTCCTTTGGGTACTTTTAGTTTTTTATTCTAAATTATGTTGGTAAGATGGCAAGACAAAAAAACAGAGGCAATTGTTTTTTGATCATTGTCAATAGTTTTCTTCCTTGGTTACTGAATGATGGTAGATATTTAATAAGCAAATATACACTGGATTTACATTTACCTGTATTGTATGTAAGGTGTTTTCTACCAAAATTAGCACATCTGACGAAAATAATATTGCCTGAGGCTATTCAGCAATTTCTATTACACAACACTGTTTTAAACTGACTTCCATTTTACTTCCAGCCCTCATACTTTTTATTTCTAAGAATCCTGCACGAATGACAGTTGGTAAAGGAAATGTGTCCTTGTGCTTTCAGCCTCCACAGGGTTAAATGCAGCTTTATTCAATTTTGTTCTCCACAGAATGATTATACAACTCTTTGATCTTTATGATTATCATCCGATTACTATTTCATGAAGTCAGTCAGCCATGCATTTCAGCTCCTCCCATCCATGACCATGTTGCTTTAACCATTAGGAATTATACCAGTCTATGCTCTCCTCCTCTGAAATGACCAGGTACCAATCTTGAGGGAGCTGACGTGAGAAAAGGATGACTTTGTTTGAAATACTAATTTCACATACATTTTCCCATTTATTCCATATGAGCTTGATGGAGAAGGAAGGGTCATCTTGTCTGCAAAGTAACTGATGGGCCTCTAAAAGAAAATGAACAATGAGACACCATCACCAAGGGGTTTAGGAGAGTTAATGCTGAGTGAATGTAATCCAGGCAGAGAGCATCATAACTTATTTATTCATGTAATTAAACAATAGGGAGGCTCCTCATCTACCTGCAGTTATTTAAAGCCAAACGATTAATGTTTTAACAATGATCATGGGATTTAACACAACA
Organism: Heterodontus francisci; assembly: GCF_036365525.1. Lineage (NCBI taxonomy): Eukaryota > Metazoa > Chordata > Chondrichthyes > Heterodontiformes > Heterodontidae > Heterodontus > Heterodontus francisci. Next base: position 60,739,149 of record NC_090385.1, read on the forward strand.
ATACACTCAATAAGTCAATGTAAACTGATATCCAAAATATCAGATCAGAGAAGCATGTTATAAAAGTCTCTTTCCTTAGTTTTGTGCTGAATGGTTAGCATACAAGAGATGAGCCAAAGGTGATTCCTCACGGTTTTAATATTATCTGTCACACAAACCTTTGCATTGTATTTTGCCCCTCTCTAAGTCTGAATTTGTCCAATGATGTAGAAATATTACACAAATAATGTAAAATGGTATCGATATTCAGAATTGCTTTAGTTGTCACACCAGAAAGTTTTCTAAGATTCTATGTTCAGTTATACCCCAGTATCCTATATAAGGAAATTACACAAGAAAAATGAGAGACTCACCCGTCCCTATAAAAAATATTAGGTTAGAACTACATGGCTAACAGTGAGTTGTTTTGTAACAAGTTTTGAGAATTTTCTGTGTGGTTTTATGGTTTAGTCTACTTTTAAGCCTTGCGGATAGTGCATGAAGCCTCTATCATGATCCATACAAATGTCTATCTTGCACTAAGCAATAATTTTTTCAGCCTGCTAAAATTTCAGTAAAGAGAAATCAGGGCAGACTCCAAAGAATCCACAACAGTACTAAGACTTAATGACTGATACTGCATCTTGAAATTAAAAAAAAGAAAAAAAGACCTAAGAGCCTAAGGTTCATAAATAGAGACAAAAAAAAGCATGAATCAGCAGCAGATTAAAGAGCCACCTCATCCTGAAAGCAGCCAACTATTGTAAAAGTAATTGCGATATCTGGTAAAAGTATCTGTAACACCAAACAACCTTGAGGAATGCACCTTCTCTATTTGTTGGTTAACATGCTTAAGAGATACACTTTGTTGTTGCAGGGGACCTCTGATCTGCACCAGGAGTGCTGAAGTGGAAAATTGTGGGCAGGGTATGCTATCTTTTGAGCTGAGAAGATCATCATTAACCCTGTTTTGAAAGATAGGCTGAGGAATTTGAGGCAGTTGGAGGTGGAAAAGTGCTTTGGGATGTGCTCTGCCATATCTGTGCCTCAGTGGGCGGTACAGTGGCGCAGTGGCTAGCACCGCAGCCTCACAACTGCAACGACCTGGGTTCGGTTCTGGGTATTGCCTATGAGGAGTTTGCAAGTTCTCCCTGTGACCGAGTGGGTTTCCTCCGGGTGCTCCAGTTTTCTCCCATATGCCAAAGACTTGCGGGTTGATAGGTAAATTGGCCATTGTAAAAATTGCCCCTAGTGTTGGTAGGTGATAGGAGAATTTAAGGAGGGTGGGGATGTAAGAGGGAAAAATGGGATTAATATAGGATTAGTATAAATGAGTGGTTGATGGTTGGCACGGACTCAGTGGGCCAAAGGGCCTGTTTCGGTGCTGTATGTCTCATTGTGACTTTCCTCATTTCCAGGCCCACCCATAAATGGAAGGGCATGTGAAAATGAGATGGAAATCAGGAAAATACATCCTCTGATGTATATCCTGTAATTTTCAAGCTGTGCATGCTGGACGTAATGGCTTCCTGTTAAGCCAAAATGTCCAGCATTCTCCTGATAGTGAAAAGAACCCTGAAATTTCTTTCAGCATAAAGCCCCTGTGCAAGTACTCACAGAGCATTGCCAAAGCGGAGTCCAAAGATTTTATTTTTTTAAAATGTGTCAATGCAGACAGCACATAAGCTTGCTGCAACAGGCCTCGGAGACTTGCCATAGCTAAAATCCACCTACACCTGTGGGGTGGGAGGGGTGGGGTAAGTGCAGGTCAGGGAGCTCATCACTTGTATATACATGATCCTGATACCAGAAGGTTGATCTGAATTGGGGTGTATCTCCAAAGCGGATGAAAGTCCTATGCCTCCCTGTAGATGCACCCCAATTAATGCTGGTGATGTTGGGGGGAATGGTTGGCAATTATAGGCTGTTAAGTATCACAAGAACATAAGAACTAGGAGCAGGAGTAGGCAATTCAGCCCCTCGAGCCTGCTCCACCATTTAGTATGATCATGGCTGATCTCATCTCGGCCTCAACTCCATTTTCCTGCCCATTCTCCATAACCCTTCAACCCATGTCTAATTAAAAATCTGTCTATCTCCTCCTTAAATTTACCCAATGTCCCGGCATCCACCGCACTCTGGGGTAGTGAATTCCGCAGATTCACGACCCTTTGAGAGAAGTAATTTCTCCTCATCTCTGTTTTAAATCTGCTACCCCTTATCCTAAAACTATGACCTCTCGTTTTAGATTGCCCCACAAGAGGAAGCACCCTCTCTATATCCACTTCGTCAATCCCCTTAATCATCTTATATACCTCAATTAGATCTCCTCTCATTCTTCTAAACTCGATAGAGTAAAGGCCTAACCTGCTCAATCTCTCTTCAGAAGACAAGCCCCCCATCTCTGGAATGAATCTAGTGAACCTCCTCTGAACTGCCTCCAAAGCAACTACATCCTTTTTCAAGTAAGGGGACCAAAACTGTATGCAATACTCCAGGTGCAGTCTCACTAATGCCATGTACAGTTGCAGCAACACTTCCCTACTTTTATATTCTATTCCTTTAGCAATAAATGCCAAAATTCCATTTGCCTTCCTTATTACCTGCTGTACCTGCAGGGGGAGTTTAGGGAGATAGGTAGAAAGTTAAAAGACAAGACCTCTAGGGTTGTAATCTCGGGATTACTCCCTGTGCCACGTGCCAGTGAGGCTAGAAATAGGAAGATAGTGCAGCTAAACACGTGGCTGAACAGCTGGTGTAGAAGGGAGGGTTTCAGATTTCTGGACCATTGGGATCGCTTCAGGGACAGATGGGACCTGTACAAGAAGGACGGGTTGCATCTAAACTGGAGGGGCACAAATATCCTGGCTGCGAGGCTTGCTAGCGTCACTCGGGAGGGTTTAAACTAGTGTGGCAGGGGTTGGGACCAGAGCAGTAGGGCAGCAAGGGAAATAAATGAGGGGGAACTAGTAAATAAGGCCAGTAAGACTAAGAGGAAGAGCAGGCAGGGAAATGTTGCGGAGCACAGCGGGACTGGTGGTCTGAAGTGCATTTGTTTCAATGCGAGAAGTATAACAGGTAAGGCAGATGAACTTAGAGCTTGGATTAGTACTTGGAACTATGATGTTATTGCCATTACAGAGACTTTGTTGAGGGAAGGACAGGATTGGCAGCTAAATGTTCCAGGATTTAGAAGCTTCAGGCGGGATAGAGGGGGGTGTAAAAGGGGTGGGGGAGTTGCGTTACTTGTTAAGGAGAATATCACAGCTGTACTGCGGGAGGACACCTCGGAGGGGTCGTGCAGCTAGGCAATATGGGTGGAGCTCAGGAATAGGAAGGGTGCAGTCACGATGTTGGGGGTTTTCTACAGGTCTCACAACAGCCAGCGTGGAGGTAGAGGAGCAGATATGTAGACAGATTTTGGAAAGATGTAAAGGTAACAGGGTTGTAGTGGTGGGTGATTTTAACTTCCCCTATATTGACTGGGACTCACTTAGTGCTCGGGGCTTAGGTGGGGCAGAATTTGTAAGGAACATCCAGGAGGGCTTCTTGAAACAATATGTAGATAGGCCAACTAGTGATGGGGCCGTACTGGACCTGGTATTGGGGAATGAGCCCGGCCAGGTGGTTGAGGTTTCAGTCGGGGAGCATTTCGGGAACAGTGACCATAATTCCACAAGTTTTAAGGTACTTGTGGATAAGGATACGAGTAGTCCTCGGATGAAGGTGCTAAATTGGGGGAAGGCTCATTATAACAATATTAGGCAGGTACTGAAGAATTTAGATTGGGGACGGCTGTTTGAGGGTAAATCAACATCTGACATGTGGGAGTCTTTCAAATGTCAGTTGATTAGAATCCAGGACCAGCATGTTCCTGTGAGGAAGAAGGATAAGTTTGGCAAGTTTCGGGAACCTTGGATAATGCAGGATATTGTGAGCCTAGTCAAAAAGAAAAAGGAAGCATTCGTAAGGGCTGGAAGGCTAGGAACAGACGAATCCCTTGAGGAATATAAAGACAGTAGAAAGGAACTTAAGCATGGAGTCAGGAGGGCTAAAAGGGGTCATGAAAAGTCATTGGCAAACAGGATTAAGGATAATCCCAAGGCTTTTTATACATATATAAAGAGCAAGAGGGTAACCAGGGAAAGGGTTGGCCCACTCAAGGACAGAGAAGGGAATCTATGTGTGGAGCCAGAGGAAATGGGTGAGGTACTAAATGAGTACTTTGCATCAGTATTCACCAAAGAGAAGGACTTGGTGGATGATGAGCCTAGGGAAGGGAGTGTAGATAGTCTCAGTCATCTCATTATCAAAAAGGAGGAGGTGTTGGGTGTCTTGCAAAGCATTAAAGTAGATAAGTCCCCAGGGCCTGATGGGATCTACCCCAGAATACTAAGGGAGGCAAGGGAAGAAATTGCTGGGGCCTTGACAGAAATCTTTGCATCCTCATTGGCTACAGGTGAGGTCCCAGAGGACTGGAGAATAGCCAATGTTGTTCCTTTGTTTAAGAAGGGTAGCAAGGATAATCCAGGAAATTATAGGCTGGTGAGCCTTGCATCGGTGGTAGGGAAACTATTAGAGAGGATTCTTCGGGACAGGATTTACTCCCATTTGGAAACAAACAAACTTATTAGCGAGAGGCAGCATGGTTTTGTGAAGGGGAGGTCGTGTCGCACTAATTTGATTGAGTTTTTTGAGGAAGTGACAAAGATGATTGATGAAGGAAGGGCAGTGGATGTTATCTATATGGACTTCAGTAAAGCCTTTGACAAGGTCCCTCATGGCAGACTGGTACAAAAGGTGAAGTCACACGGGATCAGAGGTGAGCTGGCAAGATGGATACAGAACTGGCTTGGTCATAGAAGACAGAGGGTAGCAGTGGAAGGGTGCTTTTCTGAATGGAGGGATGTGACTAGTGGTGTTCCGCAGGGATCAGTGCTGGGACCTTTGCTGTTTGTAGTATATATAAATGATTTGGAGGAAAATGTAGCTGGTCTGATTTGTAAGTTTGCGGACGACACAAAGGTTGGTGAAGTTGCAGATAGTGATGAGGATTGTCAGAGGATACAGCAGGATATAGATCGGTTGGAGACTTGGGCAGAGAAATGGCAGATGGAGTTTAATCTGGACAAATATGAGGTAATGCATTTTGGAAGATCTAATGCAGGTGGGAAGTATACAGTAAATGACAGAACCCTTAGGAGTATTGACAGGCAGAGAGATCTGGGCGTACAGGTTCACAGGTCACTGAAAGTGGCAACGCAGGTGGAAAAGGTAGTCAAGAAGGCATACGGCATGCTTGCCTTCATCGGTCGGGGCATAGAGTATAAAAATTGGCAAGTCATGCTGCAGCTGGACAAAACTTTAGTTAGGCCACACTTAGAATATTGCATGCGATTCTGGTCACCACACTACCAGAAGGACGTGGAGGCTTTGGAGAGGGTACAGAAGAGGTTTACCAGGATGTTGCCTGGTCTGGAGGGCATTAGCTATGAGGAGAGGTTGGATTAACTTGGATTGTTTTCACTGGAATGACGGAGGTGGAAGGGCGACATGATAGAGGTTTACAAAGTTATGAGCGGCATGGACAGAGTGGATAGTCAGAAGCTTTTTCCCAGGGTGGAAGAGTCAGTTACTAGGGGACATAGGTTGAAGGTGAGAGGGGCAAAGTTTAGAGGGGATGTACGAGGCAAGTTCTTTACACAGAGGGTGGTGAGTGCCTGGAACTTGCTGCCAGGGGAGGTGGTGGAAGCAGGTACCATAATGACGTTTAAAAGGCATCTTGACAAATACATGAATAGGATGGGAATAGAGGGATATGGTCCCCGGAAGTGCAGAAGGTTTTAGTTTAGGCAGGCTTCAAGATTGGCGCAGGCTTGGAGGGCCGAATGGCCTGTTCCTGTGCTGTACTGTTCTTTGTTCTTTGTTCCTGCAAACTTGTTTTCTGTGATTCATGCACGCGGATACCCAGATCCCTCTGCACTGAAGCACTCTGAAGTTTCTCTCCATTTTGATAAATATAATTTGCCTTTCTATTTTTCTGACCAAAATGGATAACCTCACACTTCTCTACATTGAAATCCATCTGCCAAATTTTGGCCCATTTATCTAATCCATCCATATCCATTTGTAGATTTCTTATTTCTTTATTGCAATTTACTGTCCCGCCTATTTTAGTGTCATCTGCAAATTTGGCGTTATAGTACCTTCTATCCCTGCATCCAAGTCATTTATTTAGATTGTAAATAGTTGGGGCCCGAGGCCCGAACCCTGTGTCACCCCACTAGTTACATCTTGCCAACCAGAAAAAGACCCTTTTATCCCGACTGTCTGTTTTCTGTTGGTTAGCCAATCCTCTATCCAAGCTAATAAATTGCCCCTAAATCCATGTGAACTTACCTTGTGCGGCACCTAATCAAATGCCTTCTGGAAGTCAAGATAAATTACATCTACAGGATCCCCATTATCCACTTTGCCTTTTACAGCTTCGAAGATCCCTAGCAAATTAGTCAAACACGATTTATCCTTCATAAAACCATGCTGTCTCTGATGGATTGCGTTTTGACTTTCTAAATGTCCTATTTTTACTTCCTTTATAATGGATTCTAACAATTTCCCAACAACAGATGTTACACTAAATGGTCTATAGTTTCCTACTTTCTGCCTCTCTCCCTTTTTGAATAAGGGCGTTACATTAGCTTTTTTCAAATCCACTGGAACCTTTCCCATATCCAGAGAATTTTGGAATATTATAACCAATGGATCCACTATCTCCATTGCCACTTTCTTTAAGACCCGAGGATGTAGGCCATCAGGTCCTGGGAACTTGTCTGCCTTCAACCCCAATAGTTTGCTCAGTACTTTTTCCCTAGTGATGATGATTGTTCTAAGTTCCTCCCTTTCTATAACCTCCGCATTACCTGATACTATTGGGATGGTACTAGTGTCCTCCACCGTGAAAACTGAAGCAAAATACTGATTTAATGTCTCTGCCATTTTTGTGTTCCCTTCTATTAACTACCCAGTCTCATCCTCCAAAGAACCAGCATTCACTTTAGCTACTTTTTTCCCTTTTATATACTTATAGAAGCTTTTGCTATCCGTTTTCATATTTTGCGCTAGTTTTCTTTCATAATTTACCTTTGCTCTTTTTATTACTTTTTTAGTAACTCTTTGTTGATCTTTAAAAGTTTCCCAATCTTCCAGCCTGCCTCTGGCCTTTGCAATATGGTATGCCTTAGTTTTTGTCTTTATGTTATCCTTAACTTCCTTGCTTAGCCATGGATGTTGTTTCCCCCTCTTAGAATCTTTCTTCCTCTCTGGAATATATTTTAGTTGGGATAAATTGAATATCTCCTTAAACATCTGCCACTACTTGTCAACTGTCCTACCTTGTAGTCTTCCTGCCCAGTCCACTAGGGCCAAATCTGTCCTCATGCCTATATAATTACCTTTGTTTAACTCCAGAACGCTCGTGTGGGACTCCAGCTTCTCGCCCTCAAACTGAATTTGAAATTCTAGCATGCTATGATCACTTTTCCCTGGAAGATCCTTAACAATGAGATCATTTATTAATCCCACCTCATTACACAACACCAAATCTAGAATAGCCTGCTCCCTGGTTGGTTCCACAACATATTGCTCCAAAAAACAATCTCTAATACATTCAATGAACTCTCCCTCGAGGCTACTCTTGCCAATTTGACTAATCCAGTCTATATGCATATTAAAATCACCCATGATTATTGCCATACTTTTCTTACAAGCCCCCAGTATTTCTTGGTTTATACTGTGCCCCACTGTGGAACTACTGTTTGGGGAACCATGGATTACTCCCACCAGGGACTTCTTTCCCTTGCTATTTCTTATTTCTACCCAGACTGATTCTACGCCTTCATCTCCAGTGCCTATATCGTTTCTCACTACAGCACTGATCTCTTCCTTCACTAACAAAGCTACATCACCTCCTTTTCCTTCCTGCCTATCCTTCCGAAATACTGAGTACCCTTGGATATTCAATTCCCAAACCTGGTTTCCCTGCAGCCACGTCTCAGTAATCGCCACTAAATCATACTCATTCGTCTCTATTTGTGCTGTTAACTCATTTATTTTATTCCGAATTCATATTGTCCACTCACCTCTAGTCCATAATGATTGAAAACTTTTCTCAGTTACAGATGCTCCATTTTTTGACTTGATGACACACTTGAGCTGTGTGGAGCTGCAAGTAATGAGAGTGGCTCGAAAGTTTGGTTAAAGAGGGAGAACTCTGAAGAAGGTTGGGCCCTATCTTTCACCATCAGCAGCTCCTGACTGCTACAAGTCTATCTCTGACGGTGATAAAATATTGTTTGTTCATTTGATAAGCTGCAGACAAAATATCTTTCTTTCTCGTGGGTTCAGTGCTTTCCGAAGCCTTAATGGAGAAAGCCATATTCAATACTAGGGATTACTCTACAACATCAGAGCGATGAGGCAGGGCTCTCAGTTTTCTGCAAGATTGAGACTTGAGCAACACCACAGGTATCTAGCACTTAAGTCAGGTTGCTGTCAAGAACAATAGGTTCTAGAGCAATTCCTCAACGTTCTGTATCAACTCAAAATGCCTGCTCAGAATACCAGTACCACAGCTTCGTGCATTGTGTCTCCTACCTGTGGCATTGTTTTGCAGGCAGTGCTGCAACCTGAAACCCATTCATAGATCCATAGATTGCCCATTTATTCCTTCAACACAATTTCTTCAAGTCTTTCTGTGCTCCCAGCTATCAGCTGGATGAATTTCATTAAGATACCTGACAATGTTGCGGTTGTTGTCATGCCACCTAACTGTACAAAATACATCATAGGCTCCACACAGATGCTCACATGTGTAGCTTTACACACAGTGATTGTATCTGCTCTGCATTTTACTTAAAATAAATGAAAGCTTTACAATGCAGGAATAAAATGATAGTGGTGCTAATCCTGCTTCTCCTGAGTTCCATGTCTCAGCTCTCTCAACTCTTTATAGACCAAATCTGGGTCCCAGTCCATTTTCACATGTCAACTATAGGGAAGTAAATAAAGAATCCTATGGCTTTTATGGATATCTTGAGTAATGGTTGGCGGGTGTTTTTGTGACTGCAAGGCTGTTTCCATTGGGGTTCCACAGGCCTTAATACTAGGTCCCTTGTTTTTCGTGGTATACATAGACTCAAATGTATGGGGAATTATTAAGAAGTTTGCAGATGATGCAAAAATTGGTTGTGTGGCTGATAGTGAGGAAGAGAGCTGTAGACTGCAAGAAGATATCAGTGGACTAGTCAATGGCAAATCGAATTCAATCTGGAGAAGTGTGTGGTAACGCATTTGGGGAGGACAAACAAGGCAAGAGAATACACAGTATACGGTAGGCTACTAAGATGTGTAGAGGGAGAGAGGGAACTTGAAGTGCATGTCCACAGATCCCTTCAGGTAGCAGGACAAGTAGATAAGGTGGTTAAAAAGGCATTATTAACTGAGGCATAGAATATAAGAGCAGGGAAGTTATGTTTGAACTTTATAAAATACCAGCATACAGTTCTGGCCACCCCATTACAGGAAGGATATGGCCGCACTAGAGAGATTACAGAGGAGATTTGTGAGGATGTTGCCAGGAATGGCGAATTTTAGCTAAGAAAAAAGATTGAATAGGCTGGGATTGTTTTCTTTGTATCAAAAGAGGCCGAGGGGAAATTTAATTGAGATATGTAAAATTATGTGGGGCCTAGATAAGGTGGATAGGAAGGACCATTGCGGCTCATGGATTAGGAGGGTCAGTGTCCAATTAGATAAAAAAAATTGGCTTAAGTACAGAAAACAGCAAATTGTGGTAAACGGTTAGTTTTCAGACTGGAGAATGGTAAACTGTGGTGTTCTCCAAGAGTCAGTGCTAGGACCACTGCTTTTTTGCTATATATTAATGACTTGAATCTTGAAACAGAGTAGAATTTCAAAATTTGCCGATGATACCAAACTTGGAGGTGTAGCAAACTGTGAGGATGATATAAACCGCCTGCAACAGGACATAGATAGGCTAGCAGAATGATCAGATAAGTAACAGATGGAATTTAATACAGTCACATGTGAGGTGATGCATTTTGGAAGAAGGGATAGGATGAGGCAATATAGACTTAATGATGCAGTTATAAAGCATGTGCAGGAACAGAAGGACCTGTGGGTGCACGTGCATCGATCATTAAAGGTGGCAGGACATATTAGAGAGTGGTTAGCAAAGTATATGGGATCTTGGGCTACACAAAAGCAGGGAGGTTATGCTGAACCTTTATAAAGCTCTGGTTAGGCCACAACTAGAGTATTGCATCCAGTTCTGGTCATCACACTTTTGGAATGTTGTGAGGGTCCTTGAGAGGATGCAGAGGAGATTTACCAAAATGGTTCCAGGGATGGGTGATTTTAGTTACAAGGTTAGGTTGGAAAAGCAAATAGGGAGCAAAGGAGATTGAGGGGAGATTTGATAGAGGTGTACAAGATTATGACAGGCTTAGATAAGTTAGACAAGGAAAAACTGTTCCCATTAACTGATTTTACAAGGACTAGGGAACGCAGAATGAAGGTTTTGAGCAAGAGATGCGGGGGAATGTGAAGAAGAATTTCTTTGCGCAGCGATTGGTAATAATTTGGAACTCATTGCCCACCAGGGTGGTGGAAGTGGAGAGAATTAATGATTTCAAAAGGAAATTGGATAGGCACTTGAAGGAAGTAGACTTGCAGGGCTATGGGGATCGAGTGGGGGAGTGGGACTGACTGGATTGCTCCGCGGAGAGCTGCCATGGGCTCTATAGGCTGAATCGCCTCCTTCTATGCCGTAAATGACTTTATGATGCTCTTGCTATATGACCTATTTCCCTTCCCAGTATGGTCAATAATCAGGGGACATAGATTTAAAGTAATTGGCAGAAGTATTAGAAGGGAGTTGAGGAGAATTTTTTTCACTCAGAGGATAGTGGGGGTCTGGAACTTACTGTCTGAAAGGTTGTAAAATGCAGAAATCTTCTTCGCATTTAAAAAAATTCTTGGATATTTACTTGAAGTACTGTAACCTATAGGACTATGAAGCAAGAGTTACAAAATGGGATTAGCTTGGATAGCATTTTTGGCTGGCACAGACACAATGGGCCAAATGGCCTGCTTCTATGCTGTAAATTCTCTATGTTTCTAATTCAGCCTCCTGGTGTCTGAAACAACAATGGTTTCACTTTACAGAAAAATATGATTCTGATAGACTTTTTGTGATGGAAATCTTCCTTATTTGAATCTGGTCAAATGCCTTAGCACTTTTAAGTTGCTCAGTTTGCCTCAATTCTAAAAATAGCATGGGTTCTCTATGCTTCATAGAAGGCAGTTCATTCAAAATGAAGAAAGAAGATTCACTGAAGATAAATCTGTGGCAAAATTATTCAGCTTTATAGTTGTGTATCCAATGGCTGTTAGACAATGATTCAGGCCTTTTAATTTATTTTCATTTGATAGAAATATTCACTTCACTTTATACACCAAAAAAGAGCTGATTGCGGGGAACATAAGGATTTCAAATCTCTTTCTATCTAAAATATGTTATATTAAGTCTCAGGAATTCTGAATATTTTGTGCGTATGAATGTGATATGAGTACATAAAATGATATTAAAACTAATAATACACATAGCTCCTTCATTGCATTCTCTCTATTAGTAAGCTAAACAATATAAGCAGAACACAATAGTCTCCCTGATTTTCCCATAAGGCCTTTGAATGCTGCCCATTAATGACATTGAGAATATGCGAGGAACAAGTTAGTGGATTTGACCGTGGATGCTAGGAGCAGTGTACTGAAGCTCTAATTGCCAGTAGTTCAGAATGGCAGGTGTGTGTGTCACTTCCAATCAGGGCAGTAGACAGCCACAGAGTCGCAAATAGCAGAGCAGTGGTAGAAATGGAGTCAGACTCTCTTTCATTTGCTCTATACCTGTCAATTCAATTATGTGAGTGTGTCCCATGTAGCATAAAGAACTGATTACACAAATTATTATTTATTATGTATATCTGTCTGACTGAAAAGACTCTTAAAGACAGAAATGTTACTAAATCTATCAGTTGTAATAGAAAAAAAGCTTACATTTGGAGTGAGATTCCACAGTGTGATAACTGAACAGTTATATTGATAGTAAGATTGCACATTGATAAAACTACATTTTACAATGGGAGTAAAAGAATGAGTAAAATAAATGGCCTGCTTTGGGAATGAGATTACACAGAGTAACACATTTTACATTGGGTGTAAGAATGAACAAATTGTGACATTTTGCACTGTAAGTGAGGGTTCCTTTTGTCATGTGCTACACTGGGTGCCCTATGCTCTTTGCATTGTGTCTGTTTTGTTCTGACTGCATTGTGTTCGGTGCTGTGTGTATTTTTGTAATATGAATTTATTGGTGCATATTGTCTGCGATCCATACTTTTTGTTTGTACTTTCTGCTTAATGTCCTATATGTTGGATGGAGATTACATGTGCTGCTTTCAATGTGCTTTGTGTTTCTTGCATGTTGTGTCATCTATATGCTCATTATAAAGTGTGGAATGTACTGTGTATGCTGTATGATGTACTGTATGCACACCAGATACAGCAATTGTTCATGGCAGTATGTAGTCTGTACTGCGTTATGTACATTGGCTCAAAATTTGCTGGAGCAGGGCATCTCTTGGCGTGTCCCATTATTTAGACTTTTCCCTCCATCCTTCAGCAAAGTTGCTGGAAAGGTGAGTTGCCATTTTCACAAGTCTAACAGTGGAATAGTGCAAATTGTCCAGCAACTTGTGATTTGCAATTCCCGGGATATCTCTTCCTCATGACAAGTTTCTGGGCAATTTGCACATTAATATCGGTGTGTGCATTTAACTCGCTGTTACTTTGGCAGAAAATTCTGCCACATTGTATTCTGCACTGTGAGTTATCTGTGTATTCTGTGTACTCTGCAGTTTATTGGAATCCACAAAACCAAATGTAGGACCAAAACAAGAAATGCTGGATTCACTCAGCAGGTCTGGCAGCATCTGTGGAAAGAGAAGCAGAGTTAACGTTTCGGGTCAGTGACCCTTCTTCGGAACTGACAAATATTAGAAAAGTCTTTCAGGTGAAGCAGCGATTTACTTGTACTTCTTTCAATGTAGTATACTGTATTCGCTGCTCACAGTGTGGTCTCCTCTACATTGGGGAGACCAAGCGCAGACTGGGTGACCGCTTTGCGGAACATCTCCGCTCAGTCCGCAAGCAGGACCCTGAGCTTCCGGTTGCTTGCCATTTCAACACTCCCCCCTGCTCTCATGCTCACATCTCTGTCCTGGGATTGCTGCAGTGTTCCAGTGAACATCAACGCAAGCTCGAGGAACAGCATCTCATCTACCGATTAGGCACACTACAGCCTGCCGGACTGAACATTGAGTTCAATAATTTCAGAGCATGACAGCCCCCCACTTTACTTTCATTTTTAGTCATTTTTAGTTAATTTTTCTTCCTTTTTTTTGCATTCCTTTTTACATTTTTTGCATTTATTTCATTTCATGTTAGTTTGTTCAGTTTGCTTACCCACTGTTTTTTTCAGGTTGTTTTTCTTCAGGTTTGCACTTGCTGATGTTCTATATTCAGTATATTCACACCTAATCTGTACTAATGCTTTGTCTTTCAAAACACCATTAACATATTGTTTGCCTTTGCTCCGTGACCTTTTGGTCAGCTATGTGGCCTGGTCCAATCTGCACCTTCTCCTTTGTTATCTCTTGCCCAACCCCCACCTCACTTGTTTATAATCTGTGACTTTTCTAATATTTGTCAGTTCCGAAGAAGGGTCACTGACCCGAAACGTTAACTCTGCTTCTCTTTCCACAGATGCTGCCAGACCTGCTGAGTGAATCCAGCATTTCTTGTTTTTGTTTCAGATTTCCAGCATCCGCAGTATTTTGCTTTTATTAAACCAAATGTAGGGATCACTTATGCTTGTGATCAGTTTTTCCCAATTAATCAGCAAATCTGAACAATTCACCCCAGTAATAAGAGATCCTTGAAGGAATCAGAAAAAAATAACATTACAAGCTGAACAATGGATGCTTTAAAGGAAATTATACCCATGAAGGTCAAAAGTACTTGAGTAGTGGAGAAGGTTTGGGACCGTGTTCTTTCTTTGAGAGGGAAAACATCTTGATCATCAGTGTTGCACTTCCCGTCTTTTGAAGATGAGATTTTAGCATTTTCATGTTTGTGTGTGTGTGTCTGTATGAGTGAAGTTCAAAATACTAACATCTGATACTGCCTGAATGAAATATTGCAATTCTCTGATTCATCATACGTGTTGGTCTAATTGTTGTATGACCTTCTGAAGCTTATATAGTGCGTTGTGTCATGGTTAGCACAGATTGATGTAAATGATAATAAGGATTCATTGAGATTGAAGTTGAAGAATTCTATGGGTTGGTTACCAAATAGGAGGAGGATACATTGGTGTAGCAGTGACATATAGATAGTCAGAGTCCATTCAGTAACAATGGAACAGAAAAATATGAAAAAGCAGAGCATGTTTGATATGCTGGATGTGGAATTGCAGTGAGGATCAGCTTTAAACTGCAATTTATAGTGTAAACAGAGTGGTGGCATGATACGTGGGACATTTACATTGCCATAGGCTGCTGTGATGATATATGACTTATGCTGGCGGTGCAGTGATTAATCATTAGCATATTTAATTCACTTTAATTGCTGTAGTTAATGACCATGTTTTTTATACCAGTGAACAAGCTTTTAAGCCTCCAGGCTCCAAGGCAGTGGGCATAAATTTTATATGCACAAAGTTAATCATTAGGTATGTAATTAATATTCATGAATAATGTTTAGAGTATGAAGAAAGACAAATAGTTTGAGTAAAATACTGATTCTGTTAAAGGAAGTCTTCAGAATGTTAATTAAATACTGTAATCCAGTGTTTTATTATTAGAAACATCCCATTCAAACATGGTTGAAAAATATTTCAAAATTTGGATAAGTTATAGCATTTTTAACATTTTATGTATTTTTGTTGAATACTGATCTCTTGAGGAACAAGGTATTTCTTACAAACTATATAAGTAACAAATAGTGACGTGTTATTCCATACCAAGAGACATGTTTCCAGGAACTGTGTCAGGAATTTACTATTGTACAGCACCTGCACCCAGTATATCACCATGATTATCATCAGGCACCTGCACTTATTATTGAGATTGTCATTGAAGATAAAGATAATCCATTGAGCAGTGTTTACATCTTTCCAATGGATGGGCTATTCATAGAGGAGAGTTATTTTACAGAATAAACTGAATCAATTTGTAAATTGCAGCTAACAATTGTGAATGAGATGTTGGGTGCACCCTGGCCAACTAGATGCCTTGCATGACATGTCAATCCGAAGCCATGGTGCAACGTTACCTAGAAAGAACAGAGTGATATCTATCAGGAAACATCCAGAGGCTTTTCCAATTAGGTACTTCACATTCCCATTGTATGGCTTCCCTGGTAGATTCCATGCAGCCTCTTCAAGACTGAGACTTTCTCTATAGACATATTTTGGAAGTTTCATTTGTTAAAGTCGTGAAATATGCTTCAGACATTACAGAATCTTTTTATCCATTATTATCTTCACTTATGCATCTGCCTTCTTTGTAATCTGAAACAGACTTAAATAGGTCAAACAGGTAGTTAGAAACCTCTAGCCATATGGATGTATCGTTGTTTCCCAGCAGTGGATTCCTCATTCTCTCACTATAGGCTTTTGATAAGGTCTCACACAGGAGGTTAGTAAGAAAAATTAGAGCCCATGGGATTGGGGGTAATACACTGGAATGTATTGAGAATTGGTTAACAGACTAAAAACAGGGAGTAGGAATAAACGGGTCATTCTCAGGTTGGAAGGCTGTGACTAGTGGGGTAGCACAAGGATTAATGCTTGGGCCCCAGCTATTCACAATCTATATCAATGATTTGGATGTGGAGACCAAATGTAATATTTCCAAGTTTGCTGATGATAAAAAGCTAGGTGGGATTGTGAGTTGTGAGGAGGATGCAAGGAGGCTTCAAGGGGATTTAGACAGGCTAAGTGAGTGGCAAGAACATGGCAGATGGAATATAATGTGGAAAAATATGAAGTTATCCACTTTGGTGGGAAAAACAAAAGTGCAGAGTATTTCTTAAATGGTGAGAGATTGGGAAGTGTTGATGTTCAAAGGGACCTGGGTGTCCTTGTTCATGAGTCACTGAAAGCTAGCATGCAGGTGCAGTAAGCAATTAGGAAGGCAAATGGTGCGTTGGCCTTTATTGCAAGAGTTTGCTGATGATACAGGAGTAAAGAAGTCTTGCTGCAATTGTATAGAGCCTTGGGGAGACTGCACCTGCAGTATTGCGTACAGTTTTGGTCTCCTTACCTAAGGAAGGATGTACTTGCTTAACAGGGGGTGCAACAAAGGTCCACCAGACTAATTCCTGGGATGGCAGGATTGTCCTATGAAGAGAGATTGAGGAGACCGGGCCTATATTCTCTTGAGTTTAGAAGAATGAGAGGTGATCTTCCAACAGTGAAACACCTTTCATCCATCACTGAGTGCAAACAAGACTGACAGTGGCAATGCTGCTTCACAGAAAGTAACAGATGGCACATACCAATCTTCTCTTGAAATTATACTAGTGGGTATTAAAGTGCCAACTACTAACAAACGCTAGGGCTATAAAACTAGGCTCTGTAACACCTGTAATTTCAGTGCTACAGGTACTGTGTTGCTACCAAAATCATATGCGTGCCATGCGCGCACACTTCTGGTGTGGCCAATACTGAATGCCATCTTGTAAGGGCATTAGCGTGGGCCTTAGCATGTGCCGGAATTATGCAGAGTAGGCAGATCGTGACAACAGTCAGTGTTTAACATGGATTTGATGCCAGCGCTGTCATTATCAACCTCGCCACTCCAGCTAAAGCCCTCTCTTAAACACACACAGCTGAGCATGCATTCAGCAGTAGGAAGGGCCACTCCCACCAGCACTATTTAAAGGATCATTAACAACTTGCAAATTAATTGCTGAATTATTTCTTCTGGCTTTGTCTCAGTTTGTAGAAGTGCTTGGTGGTTTTCAGAGTTGGTTAAAGTTGGTCAAGTTGACAGAAAGTGGTGCTGCACGTATAGAAGTTCTTCTGACTTCAAAGGTCAGACCACTTACTGCAGACATTTCCATCTCACTTCGACTGCAGCATGAGAGGGAAATGTAACAGAGGTAACAAAGAAGAGGACAAAAGCAAAATACTGCTGGAAATCTGAAACAAAAACAGAAAATGCTGGATACTCAACAGGTCAGGCAGCATCTGTGGAGAGAAAAACAGAATTAACATTTCAGGCCTGTGATCTTTCATCAGAATCTGCTGACAAGGGAGGTGCCGTTGTTGTCTGGCGTACCGACCTCTACCTAGCAGAGGCTGAACGCCAACTCTCTGACACTTCTTCCTACCTCCCCCTGGACCAGGACTCCACTACTGAACAGCCAGTCATTTTGTCCAGGACTGTCACTGACCTCATCTCCTCTGAAGATCGTCCCTCCACGGCCTCCAACCTCATAGTTTCCCAATCCCATACAGCCTGCTTCTACCTCCTTCTCAAAATCCACAAACAAGACTGCATTGGTAGACACATTGTAAAAAAAAATACTGAAGAGGACAAGCTGCTTGCAGAAGGAGTTGGAGAAGTGGGAGAAGTTCTCTCAGTAGGAGGCCATATCCACTAGAGTCTTCCGGGAGCATTTTTCTTGCTTCCACCTAAGCCGGGGCAGTGTGTGTGCTGTTTGCATTTTGTAAAGCAGGTGCTCACAGAACTCTGTCACCTCTTGCAACCAGACATGCAAATTCAGTGCAGTAAAGGATGGCATTGCCAGTTGCTGTGAAGGTGACCATTGCCCTGAATTTCTTTTCATCAGGATCCTTCTAGGCTGGAGCAAGTGACATCACAGAATCACAGAATTGTCACTGTGCAGAAGGAGGCCATTTGGCCCTTTGTGTCTGCACTGGTTCTCCGAATGAGCAATTCATCTAATGCCATTCCTCCCCCTTCTTCCTTTTCAGATAACAGCCTAATTCTCTTTTGAATGCCTCGATTGAACCTGCCTCCACCACACTCTGAGGCAGCGCATGCTGCCTCGAATGCCTCGATCCTTTCACGAGTGGGAACAGGTTCTCTCTATCACTCTGTTCAGACCCTTCGTGATTTTGAATACGTCTATCAAATTTCCTCTCAGCCTTCTCTTCAAGGGAAACAGTCCTAACTTCTCCAACCTATCTTCATACCTGAAATTCCTCATCCCTAGAACCATTCTTGTGAATCTTTTCTGTACTCTCTCCAATGCCTTCACATCTTTCCTAAAGTGCGGCGCCCGGAACTGGATGCAATGCACCAACTGAGGCCGAACTAGTGTCTTATATAAGTTCAACATAACCTCCTTGCTGTTGTACGCTATGCCCCTATTGATAAAGCCTAGAATACTGTTTGCTTTATTAACCTATCCTGCCTATTCAATGACTTATGCACATATACCCCCAGATCCTTCTGCTCTTGTGCCCCCTTTAGAGTTGTACCCTTTATATTATATTGTCTCTCCATGTTCTTCCTACCAAAATTAATCACTTCACATTTCTCCACATTGAATTTCATCTGCCAATTGTCCTTCCATTCCACCAACTTGTCTATGTCCTTTTGAAGTTCTACACTATCCTCCTCACAGTTCACAATGCTTCCAAGTTTTGTATCATCCTCAATTTTTGAAATTGTACCCTGTACATCAAGGACTAGGTCATTAATATATATTAGGAAGAGCGAGGGCCCCAAAACTGACCCCTGGGGAACTCCACTACAAACCTTTCTCCAGCCCGAAGAACATCCATTGACCACTACTCTTTGTTTCCTGTTACTTAGCCAATTTTATATCCATGTTGCTACTGGCCCTTTTATTCCATGAGCTATAATTTTGTTCGTAAGTCTGCTGTGCGGCACTGTATCAAATGCCTTTTGGAAGTCTATGTACACCATATCAACAGCATTGCCCTCATCAACTCTCTCTGTTACTTTTTGAAAAAATTCCAGCAAGTTAGTTAAACATGATTTTCCCTTCACAAATCTGTGTTGGCTTTCCTTAATTAACCCACATTTTTCCATGTGAGTATTAATTTGGTCCTGAATTATTGTTTCTAGAAGTTTCCCCATCACCGAAGTTAAACTGATTGGCCTGTAGTTGCTGGGCTTATATTTACATCCTTTTTTGAAAAATGGTGTAACATTTGCAATACTCCAGTCCTTCTGGCACCTGAGTCTAAGGAAGGCTGGAAAATTATGGCCAGTGCCTCCACAATTTCCACTCTCACTTCCCTCAGTATCCTTGGATGTATCTCATCTGGTCTTGATGCTTTATCAACTTTAAGTATAGACAGCTTAATCCTCCTTATCAATTTCAATTGTGTATTAATTGCCTCCTCTTTCACTGTGGCCTGGGTACCATCTTCTTCCTTGGTAAAGACTGATGTAAAGTATTCATTGAATACATCAGCTATTCCCTCTGCCTCCATGTGTAAACCCCCTTTTGGACCCTGCCAACCTTTGATTCCAATTTATTTGGCCCAGATCCATTCTTATACCATTGTGGTTGCTTTCCCTCAGTTAATTATTCTTACATTAGATTGCTCTTTGTTCTTTTCCATATCCAATATAATACCTTATACAATATTCTCTGTCCCATAAAAGTTCTCCTACTGATATTGGGCTGAAATTGTTCAGCGGCGGGCAAAAACAATGGCGGCCCCATGCTGCGGAGCCGCCACAATCCAAAGTGTGGTGGCTCATTTAAATAGCCACGGCGGGCCACCCCCCGATCTCATGGAGGGGCCGAGCTGTCCGTCCCCGGCAACGGTGTCAGCTGCCTGTGCACAGTCACTGACGCCATTTTTAAAGGGCTTTGAGGCCTACTGTTCAATTTAAATACTTCAACCCCTCCAAAAACAAATTAATTACTTGCTCTCTTCCCCCACCCCCAAAACACTTACCTTGTCCACCTGACCTTTCCCCCACACAACATGCATAAACTTTAACCTCAAACCCTTCCCGCTATCCCCTACAGCAATGATGTTACTTTGACCCTGTTTCCCCCGCCAACACGCAATGAGAAACTTACCCTGCACCCTCCCCACGAGTGTTTTGCCTCATTTCCCCAGACAGGGATCCGAAGGTGCAGGAATGCCGGCTACTGGGCCGAGGATCGGAGCAGGAACTCAGGCGGGATGTAAGTATAATTAATGCATTCATTTTCATTTATTTAAATATGCAAATAGCGGGAAGGGGTGGGGGCCCGCTATGAGGCTTTACAGTCGCCAGCAATATCGGGCGGGGCCCTCCCGGCATCGGGGTGTGTGGCGGCATTTTCCGGCCCTCCCCCCCGACCTCCGCCACAAATCCCAACATTGAGGGGCCTGTAAAATCCAGCCCATTTGATCCACTTGGTCCACTTCATTTCTTGAACCACAGCCAGCAGTACCTCCCCTCTCGTTGGACTGGAAACATATTGCAGTAGAAAATTCTCTTGAACACACTCTAGGGACTCTTGCCCTTCTCTGCCCTTTACACTACTACTATCCCAGTCTATATTTGGACAATTAAAGTCCCCCATTATAACTACTCTATAATTCTTGCATCTCTCTGTAATTTCATTGCAAATTTGTTTCTCTTCATCCCTTCCAATAGTACATAAGAACATAAGAACTAGGAGCAGGAGTAGGCAATTCAGCCCCTCAAGCCTGCTCCGCCATTCAATACGATCATGGCTGATCTCATCTCGGCCTCAACTCCACTTTCCTGCCCATTCTCCATAACCCTTCAACCCATTACTAATTAAAAATCTGTCTATCTCCTCCTTAAATTTACTCAATGTCCTGGCATCCACCGCACTCTGGGGTAGTGAATTCCACTGACTCACGACCCTTTGAGAGAAGTAATTTCTCCTCATCTCTGTTTTAAATCTGCTACCCCTTATCCTAAAACTATGACCTCTCATTCTAGATTGCCCCACAAGAGGAAGCACCCTCTCTATGTCTACTTCGTCAATCCCCTTAATCATCTTATATACCTCATTCTTCTAAACTCGATAGAGTAAAGGCCTAAACTGCTCAACCTCTCTTCATAAGATAAACCCCTCATCTCTGGAATCAACCTAGTGAACCTTCTCTGAACTGCCTCCAATGTGACTACATCCTTTCTCAAGTAAGGGGACCAAAACTGTACGCAGTGCTCCAAGTGCGGTCTCACTAATGCCTTGTACAGTTGCAGTAACACTTCCCTACTTTTATACTCTATTCCTTTAGCAATAAATGCCAGAATTCCATTTGCCTTCCTTATTACCTGCTGCACCTGCATACTAGTTTTCTGCAATTCATGCACGAGGCCACCCAGATCCCTCTGCACTGAAGCACTCTGAAGTTTCTCTCCATTTAGATAATAATTTGCCTTTCTATTCTTCTGACCAAAATGGATAACCTCACACTTATCCACGATAAACTCCATCTGCCAGATTTTGGCCTATTTATCTAATCCATCCATATCCATTTGTAGATTTCTTATTTCTTTATTGCAACTTACTGTCCCACCTATTTTAGTGTCATCTGCAAATTTGGCTATAGTACCTTCTATCCCTGCATCCAAGTCATTAATATAGATTCCAAATAGTTGGGGCCCGAGGACCGAACCCTGTGGCACCCCACTAGTTACATCTTGCCAACCAGAAAAGGATCCATTTATCCCGACTGTCTGTTTTCTGTTGGTTAGCCAATCCTCTATCCAGGCTAATAAATTGCCCCTAACCCCATGTGATCTTACCTTGTGTATTAACCTTTTATGCAGCATCATATCAGATAGTCCAGATATACTACATCTACAGGACTCCCATTATCCACCTTACTTGTTACATGTTCGAATAACCCTAGCAAATTAGACAAACATGATTTACCCTTCATAAAATGATGCTGACTCTGATGGATTGCATTTTGACTTTCTAAATGTCCTGTTATTACTTCCTTAATAATGAATTCTAACAATTTCCCAATGACAGATGTTAAACTAACTGGTCTATAGTTTCCTACTCTCTGCCTCCCTCCCTTTTTGAATAAGGGTGTTATATTAGCATTTTTCCAATCCACTGGAACCTTTCCCGCATCCAGGGAATTTTGGAATATTATAACCAATGGATCCACTATCTCCGCTGCTACTTCCTTTAAGACCTGAGATGAAGGCCATCAGGTCCTGGGGACTTGTCTGCCTTCAATACTAATAGTTTGCTCAGTACTTTTTCCCTAGTGATGATGATTGTTCTAAGTTCCTCCCTTTCTATAACTTTCACATTACCTGATACTATTGGGATGGTATTAGTGTTCTCCACCGTGAAAACTGAAGCAAAATTCTGATTTAGTGTCTCTGCCATTTATGTGTTCCCCTCTATTAACTCCCCAGTCTCATCCTCCAGGGGACCAACTTTCACTTTAGCTACTCTCTTCCCCTTTATATACTTATAGAAGCTTTTGCTATCCGTTTTTATATTTTGCGCTAGTTTTCTTTCATAATTTACCTTTGATCTTTTTATTACTTTTTTAGTAACCCTTTGTTGATCTTTAAAAGTTTCCCAATCTTCCAGCCTGCCACTGGCCTTGCAATATGGTATGCCTTAGTTTTTGTCTTTATGTTATCCTTAACTTCCTTTCTTAGCCATGGATGTTTTTTCCCCCTCTTAGAATCTTTCTTCCTCTCTGGAATATATTTTAGTTGGGAGGAATTGAATATCTCCTTAAACATCTGCCACTGCTCATCAACTGTCCTACCTTCTAGTCTTCCTGCCCAGTCCATTAGGGCCAAATCTGTCCTCATGCCTATGTAATTACCTTTGTTTAACTCCAGAACGCTACTGTGGGACTCCAGTTTCTCGCCCTCAAACTGAATTTGAAATTTTAGCATTTTATGATACTAGGTGGCCAATAGATTATGTTGAGCAATCTAACTGCACCTTTTTTGTTCCTTAGCTGTAGCTAGATAGATTCCATCCTTGACCCCTCTCTCTTCAGCACTGCAATGTTCTCAATCAAACTGCCACCCCCTCCCCTTTCCTTCCTTTTCTATCTTTCCTGAACACCTTTATCCAGGAATATTTAACATCTGTAACTTTTCCCACTTCTCTCTCTACTGCTGCATCAGAAAAGTGACAGATGCTATTTATACCAGGAGAGGGAGTGTGTCCTCTCTGACCAGAGAGAAGCAGGTGAAGTATGTTCGTGGCTTTGCCAGGATAGCAGGCTTCCCCATGACACAGGGTGCCGTCAATGGCACACATGTAGCTTTGCTGGTGCAGCATCTAAATGCTGTGATGTATCACATATGCAAAGGTTATCACTCACTGAATAAGCAGTTAGTGTGCAACTATGCTCAGGAGATCATGCAGGTGAATGCCCGTTATCCTGGCAGAAGTCATGATGCATTTATTCTGCGCTAGTCCGCTGTTCCCTCAGCATCGAACCACCATGTCAAACATGAGGGTGGCTGCAGGGTGACAAGTTCTATCAGCTTAACATCTGTCTTATGGCTCTGCTCCACAACCCAACCACACATGACCAGCATGCACACAATAAGAACCATGCTACCTCTTGAAACATCATAGAAGAGACCATCGGGGTACTGAAGCAATGGTTCTGCAGACTGGACTGCTCTGGAGGAGCCATCCTGTACTCGCCAGAACTATTCATGAAGATCTGCTGTACCGTCTACACGCTGGCCACCATGAGGGCACAGCCCTTTCCACCAGGGATGTGTCAAGCAGCTCAGGAGGAGGAGGTGCAGGAGGAGATGGAGTAAAGGAAGAGGCAATCAGCACATCCCTGTTCCGGCTGGGCTGTCTGTGATCACCTTATTGGACTATGGTTCCACTGAAAACAACCCCAATTCTCCATTCAACAACCTTACCTCTGTTACAGACCATCACATCAACCTCTTGGCTGCAATGTTTAAATAAAAGCCACAACAAAGCAACCATTCCAGATGAACTTTATCCAAAAAACCATCCAATAACCCATACAAAAATCAACTGATCAGCCTTCTGCATTAACTTAGTGCCTGATTTGCGGATGTCTTTGCCTATCCTAGTGCTCCTATGGCATGCTACCTCTGTGGCTGCAGCATGGCTAGTTGAAGACTGTTGACTTTCAGTGGGAAGACTGCAGATGGCCTTGCAGGCCACCCACGAGCATCTCTAGGCTTACCACAGCCTGGTTGGCTGACTGGCAACAGCAAGGGCATTGGTGCAGTGGCAGTGGTGGGAGGGTGAATGCTTCATCCTGGGAGAGGACAACAGGACTGTAGTATATGGGGTCTCTTCCACTCCCCCAGCAATCCTAGTAGTCAGCTGGAGCACAGATTGCTGGACTGCTATGAGACCCTGAAAGCCCTTTTGAGCACGGGTATCTGCAGCCATAATGCAGCAGTCTGAGCCTGCATGGCAACAAGCTGGGCTTGCATGGCAACAAGCTGAGATTTCACAATCTCAATCTGAACTTCCACTGCAGCACTCAGATACTGGTTGGCTTCTCTTGTGCTGCAATGGAAGCTGATACATCAGCCATGAAATGCTGCATCATGGTTGGATCTGCAAGAGTTCTCATAGAGTTTGCCACCACTTCCATGTTGCAAAGGATGGGCTCCAAGCTCTGTGCAAATCATTATGCCAAGTTGGAGCTGGGCGCCTCCATGCTCCTTGACAATGGCATCAGGCTTTTTGGCAGGTCTGCCAATGCACCAAACAATTCTGTGTGCATGCCAATCTGCCTTTTTTTGTATACCACCCCATCAGAGGCGCACAGGTCAGTGACTGCTTCCCTGGAGAGCCGCAGCCTTCGCTGACACTGATGTTCAGACATTTGGAGGTATGAGGCGAGTCCAGAACACTCTCTGGCACAAGTAGACCCTTCTTGAGGTGGCTGGCTGCTGCCAATTTCCTATTGAAGCTTCACAGGTATGCCCAGTTGGATCCTGGCCCTCTCTCCCTCTGAGCCGCTGCTGCGCGGCATGGGGGTCCACAAAGATGTGGTGTATGAGACCCATGCCAGCTTATTTTTACCTCTCCCGTGCACTGCCCTTGCAGAGATGAATTTGCCTTGGGACCTTCCCATTACTACTCCCCTCTGAATACTTGGTAATGACCCTCAGTGCTCACCCTTGCAGGATGCCCAGTATCCGAAAGTGAGGCGACCCGACCTTTGCTTCCAAGAGTGAGACCATCCATGCAGAGAGCCCAGTACCACAGGCCAGCAATGGCCTCCCCTCCCATGTCTTCCCTTTTCCACTGCTCCCCATGGCTGCTTTCCCACAGAGTCATTGTGGCCTTGCCTTGGCACCACCACCTTTAAATTGTTGGGGATCTGAGGGCATGTGATCCCTGTAGGCCGTTGACTAAATTTAAAACTCCCCATAAAATCAGCTTCAATTCAATGCAGATGCATTCTAACTAGCTATTCACCAATTCAAATTGCAGTGCCACTGCACCATGGCGGGAACGCCGCCTTGGAGCTTTCCCGCTGCCGACCAAATCCGAACTGATATCACAACATTGCGTTTCCGGGTGAGCACGTCCACCCTAATTTTTTGCCCCCACCCCAAGAACTCCATTCCCGCTCCTGCTGGCTGGATAAAATCCAGCTCTATGTGTCATAGCCTTATTAAGACGCCAAATCCATTCAAAGATAAATACTTTCATTTTTACATAATTTCCTGGAATTTGCATTGGAAATTCACTACTTCCCTATAAAGCCCATTTTGAATGGGTGTAAGGGAAGCTCCATGCATAATGGAACTCTTAAAGGGGAATGGGTTTTGGAGTTTTTTTGCCAATCATTATTACTCCGTTATTTTCATTACAGATTTTTTCAATAATTTTGAAATTTTTATCTATAATATAGGATACCTTTTGAAAGACCCTGCATCACCTTGTGATCAGCAGTGCATAAGGGTAAATCATGGCTAAACTTACCATAGTGTATTGGAATTCCTCTTGGATGGATCATTTTTAGCTATTCATCAGTTATTTTTAAATGTCCCCAAAAATGTCTGCTATTGTCCAGAAATATGATTATGAGCTCAATTCCAAAGGCAGGTGAGAGTGACTGCCCTTGACATAGAGTCATAGAGTTATACAGCACAGAAACAGGCCCTTCGGCCCATTGTGTCTCTGCCAGCCATCCAGCACCCAACTATTCTAATCCCATATTCCTGCACTTGGCCTGTAAACCTTGTATGCTATGGCGTTTCAAGTGCTCATCTAAATACTTTTTAAATGTTGTGAGGGTTCCTGCCTCCACCATCTCTTCAGACAATGCGTTCCAGATTCCAACCACCCTCCGGGTGAAATTTTTTTTCTCAAATCCCCCCTAAACCTCCTGCCCCTTACCCTAAATCTATGCTCCCTGGTTCTTGACCCCTCCGCTAAGGGAAAAAGTTTCTTCATATCTAACCTATCAATGCCCCTCATAATCTTGTTAACCATAGCGGTTAACATGGAGACCAGAAAGGGAAGTTGAGTGGGCAGTAGTTTAGTGAGAATAGGGCCAAAGCAGCAGGAGGTGGGACTCTTGGACAAGGTGAGCTCAGAGAGGGCATGAGAGAGAGTAATAGTTTCAATGGGCACTAGACCGTCAAAGGTGGAGAGTTGTGGGTATGCAGCTGAGCGGATTGATGTGCAGAAATATCATGGTGAACGGAGGGTCAAAGGCTGGAAATGTGTAAATCCTTCCTGCCCAGCCCACCCATTGGGGATTAATCTCGCTGATCTCCTTCCCCCCCAACTCACCCCTGCCAGTGCTGATCCTGTGGACTCTGCCAGTGGATCAGCTCTCACCGCCCCGCTCTGCATTTCCCTCCAGAATGTAAATGAGTTCTGTAAATGAATTCAGAGATGGACATGGAAGGAAACAGGGTGCATGGGTGGGGGGGTGGGAAAGGGAATGTGGGTGGTGAGTTATACAAGGAAGTGGTCAGAGATGACTATATTTGTGATTGACATGATAGCAGTAGCAAGGCCATATGGATGGCAAAGGTCAAGAGGGTGGCTGTAAGAAGGATTGAGGAGTTTATATGGAGGGAGAGATTAAGGGAAGATAGGAGGGTAGTGAACTCAGTGGAGAGACAGCATGATGAATTGAGATGGAGGTTGAAATCACTGAAGATGAAAAGTTGCTTGCTGCAGAGGCTGAGGGAGGAAAGCAGTGAAAATAGCTCAGTGAGAAATTTTTTAAGGTGCTTGGGTGGATGGTAAGGAATGAGGATTTTAAATGGGAGGCGAGAGGGGTGGAACATGCTGAGATGTGCAAAAGAGGAGAAAGTACCAGAGGAGTAGGGGAACAGACTTGGAAGAGGGGGCTATGTGATTTGGTGGTAACACCACTATTTCAACGGTCTGGCTAGGGCAAGTGGTGGAAGGTATAACCAGGTGGGTGGCTTCATTTAGGGGGAAGGTGTCATCACCCCTCAGTCAGGTTTCCATTAAGTCCATGATGTCAATGCAATCATCCACAATAAGTTCATGGATGGCAAGGCCCTTTTGCACAAGCGAAGGAACATTCTGGAGGGAAATGCTGAGCAGGGCGGTGAGAGCTGATCCACTGGCAGAGTCCATAGGATCAGCACTGGCAGGGGTGAGTTGGGTGGGAAGGAGATTGGTGAGATTAATCCCCAGTGGGTGGGCTGGGCAGGAAGGTTGGCAAGAGAGATGTATGGGACAGTTGGAGTTGCTTCTCATAAGGAAACAGCAATGTGTGCCTCAATGGCCCCGGAGGGAAACTGTAAGCTTATCTAAGAGGGAGCCAAACCTGGGATGACAGGAGGAGAGTAGGAAGGTCGAGGAGTGCTGAATGGTTGGGGGTAGTGATTTGGGAAAAGGCAGAGTATCTGACAGGGCATGTTGACGAGAGAGGGGTCTAGGAGCGGTAAAGAGAAAGAAAGTAAAAGTGGGGGAGAAAAAAGTGGAAATAGAGGTGATGGGCTCAGATCCGGAAACAGGAAAAGCATAAAGAAATGGGGCACATGAAGCAGAGCTCTTCCACTACCAATTCTCACAGGACTTCAGGAAGCCACACGTTACCTTAGTGAAAGCTGCAGAACTCCATGGCTAACAGCAAGTAAAGCTAAAGTTAATGTCAGCTTGGTTTGGCTGTGCCTTAATAAAGTACTTGAAATGGAAGAAAAAAAGGCTTGCTAAGGATATCAGCGGGCATTTTAACTCACCTACGTACCACTGACTGATGAAGACTGTCTCTGCAAGCTCTGGACTAGCAGGAAGGCAGTTGCAGAATTTTCCACTCACTTCAAGGACACCTGGAATGCAGGCAGGGCACTGTTATTGGCAAGCAAGCTCATAACTATGCTCAGATGTTCTGCTTCCAGCTCATTTCAGGCTACCATTACTGTATCAGCTAATGTGCTGATCATGCTTGTATCAAACAGATAACTGATGCATCGGTCAGCATGACCAGCACTTTCATCTTTCCTATTAAAGAGCAACAGGGAGATGATTTGACTGCCCAATTTCACAATACTGCTGCATTAGAGAAAATATAGGAAGCCATGCAGCCAACAGGTTCCTGCATCTCCTCTACAACCATTTGCCTAATCTCATCCGATCTCTGTGGCACACCAGTGCTACCTCCTCAAAGTCACTGAAAGCTTTCTCCCGAATGTGTGTAGTTGTGCTGCAGCTTGCAAATGTTGATGATGCAAGGTATTGTTATGCTCTGGATCACTTGCAGTTCTGGCAGCTTGCTGTTCCAGCTTTACAATAACAGAAAGGCAATAACTGTTAAAATACTCACTGAAAGAAATGAAAAAAAGAGCTCACCTTACAATATAAAGGTAAAATACTGCAGATGCTGGAAATCTGAAATAAAAACAGAAAATGTTGGAAATGCTCAGCAGGTCGGGTAGCATCTGTGGAGAGCGAAGCAGAGTTAATGGGCTGAACTTTAATGTGGGCTTCGGGACCCCGACATCAGGGTGAAAAGCAGGTCCCGAGCCTGCGCTTGTCAGCAGCAGGAGCAACTTGCGATTTCACTGGAGTTGGTCTAATTGTCAGCCTGCAGGCCCACCGTCCAATTAAGGACGGCAGGTGGTCTCCTGATGTTGCACGCCCAATCAGAGGGCCAGGAATTTTAAAGCCTCAGCAGTGCCACCGGGAGAGGTGGGCATTGCCAAGGAAGGCAGGAGACCTTGGGGTGCATCAAAATGAAGGTGCCCTCAGGCAGTTAAGTAAAAATTAAAAAATTAAATTGAGGATGGTCAAGGAGGTAGGTCACGCTGATCACAGGGCAAACCCCTCCGGGGGAGGGGGGAATTGTTGAGGCCAGGGTGGTGCCTTTCATGCCGGTGGCCCTCTTTGTGGGGCATGGAGCCTCTGGCACTGATGGTCCCCATGAAGCTGGTGGACTCCCCACATGGTTGGCATGATGCCAGCGCCCTAAAAAATAGCCTTTGATTGGGCCCTTAATTTTACAAATTGGTCGCCCGTCTTCGTGAAGTGGGCAGCCAATCTGTCTTGCTGCCAGCCGCTGGGAAACTTCCCTGGTGGTGGAACAGTGACGGGGAGCAGTTCAGCCCAACATTTCAGAATGATGACCTTGCATCAGAATTGTGAAAACTTAGAAAAGTAAGTGAAAGGAGGGAGGGTGATAAAAAGAACAAAAGGGAAGTTCTGTAATAGTGTGGAAGACAGGAGAGATTAACTGACAAAACAGGTGGTGCAAGACCAAAGGGAGTGGTAATGGGACAACAAAGAGACAAAAGATAGGCAGAATTTTGTAAGGCCACTTGGAGTGGGAATGAAGGTATGGGGGCTGGAGAATAGCGATGGACGTCGTGACATCAGTTCCGGATTTAGTCAGCAGTCGGAAAGCTCCAAAGCGGCGTTGCTGCCCCAAGGCGATGGGACCACCATATGAATTGCTGAACAGGTCACTGTAATATATTAGCATTCAATGACGGGCAGCCCTCATGTGCCTCTGGATTCTCAGCCATTGAAAGGTGGTGGCACCAAGGAAAGGCCACAGTGCCACGAGGGGAAGGCAGCCATGATGAGTACTGGATGGGGGAAGGGGGGAGTGAAGGACATTGTCGGCCTGCAGTGTTGTGCACTCTGCACGGGTGAGCTTGGTCTCTGGTGTGAGGGTTGGGTGGCCATACTACTAGGTATGAGGGTGGGGTGAGCATCCTGCTGGGCTGGATCTCAGCAAGGGTGGGCACTGAGGGCCATTAGTGTGTAAGCCAAGAGGAGTAACAAAGGCAAAAATGCCAAGGCAAATTCATCTCTGCAAGGACAGCGCTCTGGAGGCCTACTGATCAGTTGGCATGGGGCTCATACACCCTATCTTTGTGATTTCCCATGGCGTGATGCAGTGCCTCCGATGGAGGGAGGGCCAGGAGGCAACGGCATCTCCCTGTGAAGCTCCACGACGAGAGCAGCAGCTGCCGGCCATGCCAAGAATTGCCGACCCGTGTCAGAGTGTGTACCGTACTCGACTCAGCTACCTCTAAATTTCTGAGCAGCATTGTCAGTGAAAATCTGCAGCTCACCAGAGAAAGCATCACTGACTTATGCACCCTGCTGCAGG
The DNA here is from genome assembly GCF_036365525.1 of Heterodontus francisci. Taxonomy (NCBI): domain Eukaryota; kingdom Metazoa; phylum Chordata; class Chondrichthyes; order Heterodontiformes; family Heterodontidae; genus Heterodontus; species Heterodontus francisci. The sequence goes on from NC_090385.1 coordinate 60,769,870, forward strand.
ATGAGTTGCGACCTATGGGAATTGGTGGTCACCCTATGCCAGTGGCCTAGAAGATCACCGTGGCACTTAACTTTTATGCATCTGGATCATTCCAGGGATCCACTGGGGACATCTGGGGTCTCCCAGGCAGCAGTCCACCACTGCATCAAGGAAGTGACCAATGCCCTGTTCAAAAGAGGGCCGATGACTATGTGTACTACTGCAGTGACCCTGACAGTCAGGCCAAGAGGGTTATCAGATTCACGGCCTTCACTGGATTTCCCCAGGTGCAAGGTGTGATTGACTGCAGGCATGTGGCCATAAAGATTCCAATGGACCAGCCAGCCGCCTTTATCAACAGGAAGGGCTTCCATTCCATCGGAGTTCAACTGGTCTGCAACTACCGAAAGCGTTTTCTGCAGGCGTGTGCCCAATTCCTGGGAAGCAGCCATGACGCCTACATACTTCAAACAGTCCCAGGTGCCACAGCCTTTCTGGCCCCACGCTCGCCTTCATGGATGGATTCTTGGGGACAAGGGCTACCAATTGAAGACATTCCCCAAGCACATTGATTATTGATGTTTGTGAGGAGCCCTCGCAATGCAGCAGAAGAGAGATACACCTGCCACATCTTCAGCCGAGTAGTCATTAAGTAGGCCATTGGGCTGCTGAAGATGAGATTCCGATGCCTCGATCAATCCGATCAATGCCTCGAGCCCTGCAGTATGCCCCAGTGAGGGTCTCATGTGTCTGCATAATCTAGAACAGTGGGTGGGGGGATGGTGGTGGTGTGGCCTTGGATGATGAGGACAAGGATATGATTGAGTGCCACTCCTCCACCGATGAGGAGGACGCAAAGGAGGGTGATGAGCAGGCAGCACTGGATGTTGGGATGTTGAACTCCTTGCTCTGGGGGTCATGGCCATTGAGCGATGGGCCAAGGAGGCAAGAGATAATCTTATACTTACCCGCTTCCAGCCACCATTATGAGCTCTCAAAGTGAAGTCAATAAAAACTCACCTCAATGGGTTCAGTCTGTTGCCTCCTTTCAATTTGGGTTCCGTACATAGTGCCCTGTTTAACCACTCACTCAGCACATTTGAGACACTTACCAAAGGCAGCCTATGCCTACGCTAGCAGCCCAATGAGGGAGCAAAGGTGAAGGCAGCATCTCACAATTAAGGCATGAAAGTATAAGCATTTTTCAACAATGAATGTGAACTGTAATAACGATAGAATTTTATAACACAATACAACTGGTAAATGTCAAGCACCCGTTAAACCCCAAGTGTCTCCAGGTGGTTTTCTTTATACATTTTCAAGTATTTTTCGAGATGTGACTCCTGCCCCCAGCAGCTGGGCTGGAGGCAGGCTGCAAGTGAGGTTGCCCCTTGGCTTGGGATGAGTTTGGCAGACATCCTCTGGCTGCCTGAGGCCTGGAGGGCCCAAGCTGTCTGAGGGTTTCATGCATAGGTGCAGGACTCTTCTCAGGCGTTGTGGCTAATGAAGCTGGGCTCACTGGTGGTGGGGCGGAGGAGCCACTGTCCACAGAGTGCCCTGAGGGGAGCTCCCAGCTGTGGAGGTCAGCCTCTTCTCCTCCCTTTCAAGGCTCACTTGAACCTCCCTGCTGACCGAAGAAGGATGAGGATCTCGACTTGCCACTGCTGCGTTGAGCTCATGGCCAAGGTGATGGTGTGCAGGCCATCACGCATCTCTGAAATCTGGCTACCAGGCTCTACAAGAGCGTCACCAATCTCTTGATGGAGGAAGCCATGCGCTCACACGCCTGAGACATGGCAGCACTCATGGCATGAATGGACTCCTCCATCATCTGCTCATGGCTGCGTATGGCCTCTGGCATTTCTACCAGATGTTGCCGTATCTCTCTCTGCAATTCCAGCATGCCCTGTGTTGTCAACACCTGAGACTCGTCATCAGCCTTGGGCCTCGGCTGTCTGAGCCTCAGCCAGCTGTTTGGGCACGTGTGCAGTGCTTTCACCAGCTTGTGACCCTGATTCTACAGCCAAGCGGAAACCTACTGAGGTGAAAGTATCTGCACTGGTGGAAGTTGCAGGAGAGTCATGTGATGGTGAATCCTCTGACATCTCCTCCTCAGAAGTTGATGGCTGTCTCCCTTCTGATGGAGTCTCCTGGGGACACCGACCTGGATAAGAGAACAGAAACATCTGTGCGTTAGGCATTACATATCTTGTTATGTCAACCATGTGCTCTGTGGATCTCCAGAAGTGTGGGGGCTGTCAAATGAAGACAATCCTCACTCCCTTGTGCGGAGACTGCAGTCTCACCATCCGATATTGAGCGGCCGCTATGGGCCCCGCTCGCTCCATTGCCTCCTCATCAGCCATAGAAATAGGCTGCATATCATCTACTCCTCCACCTGTCTGCAAGGTTTTCCTGGCGTTATGGGCCCATTTGTCCTGCAAGTGGAAAGAGGGACACAGTAAGACTTCGCAAGCCGAGCAAGAGTTATGCAAGTGGCAGCCACTCGTCCCTCGATGGGTTTTCCTACATGGCTCCTCCCCACATCCGCTCTGAGGGGACGTCATTAGGCTGAGCTGGGAAAGAAGGTGGCCTGTGGCCATGATGCATCCATGCACCTGTGAAGATGTGGTGATGCCTAACCCCCTTGTGGTCGCCTTTGTGGTCACTCCCTCCCCATGTCGCACTGACCCCTGTGTAGCCACATGCTATGAAAGAGCACCAAAGAGGATAGAGGTATGGAGGACTCACCTTGGCAGAATGAAGTAGTTCATTGACTCTCTTACTACACTGGACCGAGTTCTGGGCAGTGACCCTATGGCTGCTCACCTCCTCTGCAATCTCCATCCAGGCTTGCTTGGCCAGGCGGGAGGATCTCTTCTTGCCATTCCTTGGATAGAGAACCTCCTGCCTTTCCATGACAGCCTGGAGGAGAATATCCAGGGAGGCATTGCTAAACCATGGGGCAACCCGGTGTCTTCTGCCTGACATGTCCCCTCTTGGCTTCCGGAGAGCTCCTCGCCTATTGAGGCCTTAGTCAGCAGCACAGCAGCAGAGGACTCCAGACAGGGGGTCAGCAGTACAGGGACTCCAGGTAGGGGTTGCGGGGTGGGGGGGGTGGAAGGAGTGGTCAGCAGCACAGTAGCATAGCAGCATCAAAGTCAGTCAGTACAGCAGCAGTTTAAGCAGGGCTGGCAGTGCTTTAAGTACGCCACCTGCACCTGCGTTTGTCTCTGCTGATGATGCCAATGGCGTCTTGCAGCCCACCTCCCTCCTCCAATTGGGACAGTCCCTGTGCCTCCTGCATTCAAATAGACCAGCCGACTGTGATCCCGTGACAGCATCCACTTCGAGGACCCATGACGGACCCAAAGCGTCTAGAGGAGATCTGAATGGCAGAATGATGAACAGTTGCTGTCCGAAAGCAAAAGCAAGAGAAAATCTGTGTTAAAACCAAAACCTGTAAAGACAAAAGGAAACAAAATGGGGGCAGAGATTACGGTCTGAAATTTTGGAACTCAATGTTGAGTCCAGAAGGCTGTAAAGTCCCTAATCGAAAGATAAGGTACTGTTCCTTGAGCTTACATTGAGCTTCATTGGAACACTGCAGGAGGCCGAGGACAAAGAAGTCAGCATGAGAAAAGGTGAAGAATTAAAATGATAGGCAACCAGAAGCTCAGGGATCACACTTGCGGACTGAATGGAGGTGTTCCGCAAAGTGGTCACCCAATCTGCGTTTGGTCTCTCCAATGTAGAGCAGACCGCATTGTGAGCAACGAATACAGCATACTAAATTGCAAAAAGGACACATAAATCACTGTTTCACCTAAAAGGAGTGTTTGTGGCCTTGGACAGTGAGGAGAGAGGAGATTAAAGGGCAGGTGCTGCATCTCCTGCGCTTGTGTGAAAAGGTGCTGCGGGAAGGGGAGGTATTGTTGGGGGTGACTGAGGAATGGACCAGGATGTCGCAGAGGGAACGGTTCCTTCAGAATGCTGAAAGGAAAGGGAAGGGGAAGATGTGTTCGGTGGTGATGTCCTGCTGGAGGTGGCAGAAATGGCGGAGGATGATCCATTGAAAACGGAGGCTGGTGGAGTGGAAGATAAGGACAGGGGAAACTCAAAAATAAAGGCAGAAACTGCTGGAAATACTCAGCAGTTCTGGCAGCATCTGTGGAGAGAGAAACTGAGTTAACGTTGCAGGTTGATGACCTTTTATTGGAACTGGGATAAGATAGAAATGTAATGGGTTTTTGGCAGGGTAGGAGGGTAGGAAAAAGAGCAAAAGAAAAGATCTGTGATAGAGTAGAAGTCAGGAGAGATTAAATGACATAACAGTCAGTTGTGCAGGGCCAAAGGGAGCGATAATGGGGCAAGAAAAGAAACAAAAGATGTTTCTAGGAGGTGTGAATGGCAGACTGATGAACAGCTGCCATCCAAAAGCAAAAACAAGAGAAAAACAAGGTTAAGACTGAAAAATGCAAAGAAAAGGTAGCAAAATGGGGGCAAAGATTACAGTCTGAAATTGTTAAACTCAATGTTGAGTCTGGAAGGCAAGGGGAACCCTATCATGGTTCTGGGATGCAGGGGAAGGGTGTGAGCAGAACTGCAGCAAATGGGACAGACACGGTCGAGGGCCCTGTCAACCAGTGTTAGGGGAATCCTCGGTTGAGGAAAAAGGAAGACATATCAGAAGCACTGATATGGAAGGTTGCATCATCAGAACAAATACGATGGAGATAGAGAAACTTGGAGAATGGAATGGAGTCCTTACAGGAAGCAGGTGTGAGTAAGTGTAGTCAAGGTAGTTGTAGGAGTCAGCAGACTTATACTGAATATTTGTTGATAGCCTATCCCCAGAATTGGAGAAAGAGAAGTCAAGGAAGGGAATGTTAGAGTTGAAGATAGACCATATGAAGCTAAAAGAATTGTCGAAATGGGAAGCAAAGTTGATTAAATTTTCCAATTCAGGATGAGAGCAGGAAATGGCACCAATAGTCATCAATGTACCGGAAAAAGAGTTGAGGGAGGGGCCCGAGTAGGACTGGAACAAGGAATGTTCCACATATCCCATAAAAAGACCGGCATAGCTCGGACCCATGTGGGTACCCACAGCAACAGTGAGTGGAGGCGTGCAACATATCGTGTTTGTGTGATTATGTGCATGTCTGTGTGGCAGTGCATGCAAAGAGAGATACTACATAACAGAGGATGGGCTGTGGCCTTGAGCTTGGGAGAGCCTGCTTCTTCACCTTTCCCAGATGCCCCCATGCTCTTAAGGATATCCAGGCTTCATCAAAGGGAGGCTTGCGATTTCTGAGATCTTCACAAATTTAGGTTGGTTCCCTTGTAGTATATGCAATCTTGCACAAACAGAGTGTTCTTTCAGTGTTGTAAATTGAAGGAACGGTTGTGGGATACCAACCTGCAACTCGTCCAGGATATTAGTATGTGATCGAGCATTGTGCATCTAGTTTGAATGACAATGATCTGATGTGTGAAGCCATGGAAGCCATTAGTATCCCAAGACTTTTAACCGAAGGATGCAGCTTGAATGCATGCCCAACTGACATAAGGGTTTATATGAGATGCTGTGAGAAAACTGTAAAGTCCTTTGTGACCTTGTGTTACGACCGCAGCGGGAGCAACGCACTGTCAGTTCAGTCCTGTCATTCCACAGGTCGCAGCATATTATTAAAGTTTTTTTTCACCCAACCAGAAAACAACCAAATTAAATAGTCTGGTGACCCCTGGAATAAAACAGTCCAAACCAGGTATCTTTAGACAACAACAAATTAACTATTTATTTAAAAAAATAAACCTTAACACTATTAAGGTAAACCTATGTCGAAAGACATTATAACTTCTTATTTTGATCTAACTTCCCCATACACACACACTCAAAAATAACAGTAGTTAACCGGTTTTAAAAGTGGTGTTTTTAAAGAATTAGCTGTTTCTTAAGAATAAATAAATAAGTAAGTCTTTGTGGGTTATGTTCCTGATGGATGAGGTATTCTAATGTGAAAATAATCACACGGCTTTGATGAAGCAGTCTGTGTTAGATAGGCATTCAAACTCTTCAGCTCTAGCAGGCATCAAACAGTTCTTTCAACGATGAGCACAGCAATAAGTCAACTTGAATTTTAAAACTGAGTCTCTCTCAGTTGAAACTTACTTTGAATTCCAGCAAACTCAATCAGTCAAGAGAGATTCAATCTTGAAGCAAATACTTCCTGGCTTGGAAGCGAAGAAAAGGAGTTTTACTACCTTCAGCAATAAAAACAGTCTCTTGAAAAACGTTTTTTGTTTCTTTAGGCAATCAACTTGACCTGTAGCTCCCTGTCGAATATTTTTCTGAGAGAAAATAGACAGTTCTTCAGTAGCACACCTTGTTAGAAAGTCTCTCAAAACAAACTGGTATAGACTGGTTTTTGCCAATTTTACACACAGTCAAATTGAAATATTATACCATGTGACCTCTCTCTCCTGCTGTAGCCTAGGGTGCCAAAATGCAGCTGTGGCACACTCTGCCCCAGAAATCCCAAACCTCTCTCCCTGTTTTAAAGGCACACTGTTTTAATCCAAGGAGAAAAATAATACAAGTCCGTGACACTTGGCATTGTGGAGTGCTAAATGTGGAACATGTAGGCAGGCAACAGGTTGTGGCATGTAATCTTGGCCATCTACCCGATACATGATACTGTTGGTCAGTCTTACATTGTCAGGCTCTTTAAAACCTGTTGCCTTCTCCTGTATCCATTCCTGGTGTCATGCAGGCTCCCACCTGCCAAGAATGGAACACACATTTCACTATGTGAGCATTAAAACTTAAAATTGTTGCTTGGAAGAAAAGAGGGCCTATCACAAGGAATTGCTGGGAAAACCTTTTTTGCATACTAGCAGACAGTGTTGGAACAAAGGAACCAGTCCCTGCTTCCCCAGTACACAGAATACATGGTCAGACCAGTCTAGTCACATGACTAACTGGCTGTTGGAGTTTTTTGAGTTTTAAAACTCAGAAAGATGTTTGTTCCTGGACTGGAAAAGACCTCTCTCCTGTCGGCTCTCATCTCGCTCTCACGAGCTTCGGAAACCATTGAAGACGTATGAACCCTGAGAGAGAAAAGTCTCCGACAATGAACAAGGTTTAAGAAGAATATTGAGCCCCAACGAAAAGCAAGAACTACCTACAAAAGGACTATAGCGAACTCGAAGCACAGTTACAAGAAACTCTTCTGATATTGCCTCAAACATCTCTATTTTTTCTTCTGCTCTTTATTTGCATGTGCGTATCACGTATGCATGCTAACGTGGGGCGCGGCGTGTATTCGTGGGTGTTAAATGAATTAGAGTTTAAGTTTTAATAAATTTCCCTTTTCTTCTTTAAACCTAAGAACACCTGTTTATGCTCATTTCTTTACCTTATAATTGGAAAGTGGTAAATAAGAATTCACCAAGGGAGAGCTCAAAACACAGTGTGTTTAAAAATTAAATCCTGTTACAATAAGACCAGGTGAAGGCTGAAAGAGACCCCGGGACATCTTTTTCACCTGGTCATAACACTGGGTTTTGCTGGAACAGTACATGCTGATCTTGGCTACCACCTCCTTCAGGCATGGCACCCTGCCATCTTGTGGGGTTCTGCCCGGGCTTATAGGATAACCTTGCACTCACCTCATGCAGCAGCACGTTCACTTCACCAGTCATCAAACAGGGAGTTGGGTGTTGAACTACTCTGCCATTTGTCCACAAACTCTGTTTTATGACTTCCTTTTGGGTTTGCTTTCTCTTGCTTTTGGCCTGAGCCTTCTTTATTCCTATACAATATTTGGAAAGGTTGGGAAGAATTTAAATGTTATTCTGAACCTTTCTAAAGGTTCTTACTTGGCTACTTATGTTTAAGTAACTACAACCCCATAAGATTTCCCATAGGTTGTTGGGTCACATGGGATATCTCACCCACACATCAATGGTGCTCCCAATATGTGGAGGCAGCTCTTCAACTTAGTCTAATAAGCTGGCCTTGTGAACCCAAGCCATGTGCACAAAGTGCGTGATGTAATGTGATCCCACTGACATTGTGATGGAACCTCATAATCGGCCCTATTGCGACCAAACCTCTGCCTTTCCCACTAAATGTTGCTGCATTCAACTATCACACCTCATGCTAGTCATTGGCTGCATGCATGAGTAGGGGGCCTGATATCTCAAGTGCCAAGTGCTACTTAAAGCCAGCCTGCACCTCTTAAAGGGGAGGTGCTATAGGAGTCATTTCAGATGTGAATATGTTCTCTGAAGGAGTGAAGAATGGCTGACCATGGCTATGAGAGTGCATCAAGGATTTTTAATAATGTGCTGGAGGCCCTGGTAGAAGAGATGGAATGGAGAAGCAAAGTCCTGTATCTGCAGGGGGGCAGGAAGCCCACCAGACCCATGCTGAGGAGGCAGTGGGAAGAAACAGTGGCAGAGTTCAATGACAGGAGTGTTGCTCCTCAAAAATGGATGCAGTGCAGGAAGAAGCTTAATGATCTCACAGACCTGTCAAGGTGAGTAAGTTCATCTTCAAATGGCATATCCTACCAACTGCACCATTAGCTTCATCCTCTGCTGAATCCACAACAGCCCCATAAACCATCTACCAACAATCTCTATCTATCAGGACTCATCCTACCATTCATATGCTTTACTTCACCCTCACACACTTAGCACCGTTGCAAGCCTCACAGCTTGCACACTCTGATAGCCACATCACCAAAACATATTGCAGACACTTGCTGACACCCTTTCTTGCAGGAGAAGGTGCCCATAGCAAGAGGCAGCAGAAAAGAACTGGAGCAGAACAAGCACACCTGCATGGTTTAACCCTCATGGGGGAGCCAATGCTGGCCGTCATGGGAAGGGGCACCCACTTGTGGTGTTGAGACAATTGATGATGAGGGTATCTACATATGTGATTCTCCTTCTCTCCTCCCACTTTTCCCTCATCCCTCAAAACAACGGGCATGAGAGCACAGGAGCCAGGGTGGGGGAAAGGATAGCACATGGCTCTTCTTGTATGCCTGCTGAAAACATGTGCATGGGTTTTGGATGGAGACTTATGAGCCAGTCATGAGTGGATAACCCTTGTCGCCCAGTAACCGGCCTTTGACTTGCTATGATGGGTCAAATGTAATTGGCACAGAGGACAGTTGTAGAATGAAAGAATTGTGACTACTGCTATGATAATGGGCATTCAGCTGCATGATGCGCTGCCTGTGGTCACATCCCAGCTGCACATCGAGAGAGTGGAATCCATTCTAGTTCTGAAAAATGGCAGAGTTCACAAGGTACGTGCAAGGCAATATGCATACAGTCAATGGCAGCCTTTACCATGAGGAAGCCTACAATTTGTGCTTGCTCTGTTTGCTTGTCTCTGGCAAGAGTTAATGAGAAAAAGCGGTCTCTGTATATAGAAAGCCTCAGTGATTTCCCTTATCCAGCAGAGTACTGTAAACTGCGAGATGTTATTTACATCTTCAGCAGCAGCCTGGAAGGACTGGAAGAGGCCAGACACATAGAAGTTAAGAGCCACAATCACATTGACAGCCACAGACAATGTGGTCCTTGCCCTGTTTGAGGTAGGTAGCTGTTATTTCTACAACAGTTGGCAGATTTCAGTCATGATCTCTTTAGTGAACTGAAAGCATCTTAAATGTTGGTCATCACTGCTGTTGTGGTAAGCTAATTGCTCCCTAAAGACCCTGGTTGGATATGGCCTCCTGCTGAGAGCCCTCCTCCTCCATCTATTAACAGCTTTTCCTGCCTCAGTTAAATCTCCTATTCATGCTCAATTCCAAGAGAAAGGCCTATTGGGCCACCCATGTCTGGAAGCAACTTGTTTCAACACAAGCCTTTAAATCATCAAAACAGTACTTCAGCACCAGCCAGCCAACTCCCTGTAGACTATTGAAACTTTAGACATTGTTACGACCAGGTGAGAAATGTGTCTAGGAGTCTTTTGCTGTCTTTACCTGGTCTTATTGTCACAGGGTTTTATTTTTAAACACACTGTGTTTTGAGCTCCCTTTTTGCGAATCCTTGTTCACAACTTTCCAATTATAAGGCAAAGAAATGAGCACAAACAGGCTTTCTTTGGTTTAAAGAAGAAAGATGAAATTTATTAAACCTTAAACTTAAACTCTAATGCGATTAACGCCTATGGATATACGACATGCCCACGTTAGCATGCACACACGATACACACATGCAAATCGGGACTGAAAAGAGCAGAGGGAAAGATAAGTAGAACAGTTTGAGGCAATATCTTGCTACTGTTTCTCGAGCTTGCTGTAGTCCTTGATTGAAGATATGGTCTTGCATTTCGTTGGGGCCCAATAGTCTTCTTAAAGCCTTGTTCATGTAGGAAACCTTTCTCTCTTTGAGTTTTATGTGTTTTCACAAGATTCAGTTCCGTGGGAAGAGATGAAGGCAGGCAGACAGGAGAGGAGATGTTCTCAGTCCATGAGCACATGGCGTTCTGTCTTCAAATCCTTTGTTGGAAGTTCACATTCTTTGCAACAGCCAGTTAGTCATGTGACTAAAACTGGTCTGACCACTTCTGTGCATTGGGGAAGCAACTGCTGGGTCCCCATTGTTTCAACATTGTCTGGTACTATGCAAATGTCCTTCCAATCAGGGATTGCAATTTTTAAGTTTTCGTTCATGTGGCGAAATAATGTGTGCCTCAGTCTTGGCAGGTGGAGGGTTTGCCTGACAACATGTATAGGAAAGCTCCAAAAATATGTAGATTTGCACTAATAGCCAGAAGAAATAATACAACAACCAACCTGTATGTAGTTCATGATCTCTTTAAGTAGCGCTGGTGGGGGTCCTTCACGCTGTTTAACATCGTGTTCAGCTGTGCAAGGTTAAGACAGAGTGTAGGCTGGATTGTGGATTTCAAAAATTGCAACTCTGGCATCAAATCGGCATTGCACACTAACATTATAAACTGCCTTCTGTAAATGCTGCCGGCAGTCATTAGATGCATGTGGGCAAGCCCTTTACCATCAGAAGTGTGCACATGCATCTTGGATACCATTTTCGAGCATTAGGAGGACAATTATCACCAAAAAAACAGACACTACAGAGCACAAAATTCTCCCTTGTAGTATTTGATTGCCATTCCTAAGATGATATAAAGGCTTCTAAATCCAATTTTGGAAATACTTGGATATTCTTCTAGCAGTATATGGGGGCATTTTAGAGCTTACTCAGATTTATACCTCGGATGAAGTAACACAGGTTCTCTTGATATTGAGATCCAATATGGAGCAAAGCTATGTTGAACTGTTGGTTTGCTAGTTTTACCCATTTATCAAGTGGTTTATACTTTTTGGCTAATTCAGGGCAACATTCACTATTGTTTTTCATAACCTACTGCATAACTATTTGCATTATCTTTGTTATTTCTCATGTTTGCGTGCATTATCATTGCTTTTCACAGTATTCATTCTATGCTTATGTATATCTTTTTAATTTTCACATTCATATAAAAACATCCCTGATTGTTTTTCCAGATGGTCCTTGTTTCACATGTATATAATTATCCTGTTTCGCTCATGTATTACCTTCACTTTTCACAGATGTGTATTTTCCCTTGTTGCTTTCATACGTGTGTGTAATCGGTATTGCTTTTCACCCTTGCTTGTACTATCAATATACTGTGAAGTGGAACTGCATTTACACAGCAGACAGAAAGTGCAGGAATAGACAATGAATTTGCAAAGTGACTGCAATTAAGGGTATGTAATCCCTAATCTTGACCTTTCTCCAACATTCTAAACATCCCCAGTCCTGAGGGCTACAATAAAGTAGTAGAAACAAAGCAGTTGATCATTATTTATAGCAAGCCTCTGCTCAGCTTCTTAAAACTCTGCTTGCCTGTCATATTTTTGAGGGTTAAATGTACAAACATGATGAGTCTGTGAGAGCTGATATGGGAGGACTTTGTACTTTGAAGAGTTCACATATTGAAAAGCAGAACAAAGGCAATATGTGTCATAAATCCTGTGCCCAATTAGTCTGTATCAATATTTAATTGGCATTTTCTGTGCAGCCTTCCTCCCTGCTCAGTTCAGAATATTAAGTTTCACCTCTCAGATATATTGTTATGACATGTAATGACTACATAATGATATTGGTAATTAATTATTCAAACGTGGCTGAGCTAAAAGAAGGCTTGTTTCTCAGAGAGATGGGACTGTTTTAAATCCAACTTCCCTCCTGTCAGAGTGATGAGATTAATTTGGTTTCGGCACCTTGTTTTGTCTGACACGGCTAACATTCCCATGAGGGTTTCAGAAAAACGGAATTCACGTTGATAATAATGACATCAATGCAGTGCCTCCAACAGCTAGGAGAATGCATCAGTTGTAAAGAAGAAAATTCCTATAGGATCAGATCAACAATCTTCAAAGAGAAAAGGGAAAGTTTGCACGGATATAATAATTGTGTACCTCTGACAGTACCTTATAATTATGTATTATAACTCATGAATATATTAGTGCTTGTTGAAACATGTTAGCGAGAAACGCAAATTAGGTCACACTATAGTCAATGTATGATGATATAAATGAAATTACAAATTCTGCCGTGCAGTTCTTTCGGTTTATCGGCACAATGTTCCCATCAAAATAAAAATCAGGGATCCCCAACCAGGGATCCCCTTTCTGATATCATTGACTGATTCAAAAATCAGCGTGTAATGATGAATGATATCTGGTTGTATGTTTACAAGTACAGTAGTTTACAGTAAAGTTAGATTTGAACCCACTTGATTTGGGCAAGTGACTGTTAAAAATGTTAGCCAAATCCAGTCGCATAGTCTTCAGTACTACTCAAATAAGTTGCATTGTGATTGTGCACAGACACCCAAACCAGCCTTGCAATTTGATATCTACACGCTATGCATGCATGTCAAAATGAATAACTGGAAAAGCCAAGATGCTCCATCAAGCCTATTCCATGGAGTCATACTGCAATTAAGCATCATGATCCCCAATGCCCCTCACCCATCAGCAGCCATGTAATCTTCTTGGAGAGACTGATTATGGGGGATAAAACACACAACACAAAATCAAAATGAATTCCAGAAAACCAAAGGGACCATAACCCACCTGGCCATTTGATAGTAAAGGTTTATAGGTGCTATGGATCTGAATCTATAATAACAGAGGAATTAATCCAACTGATAGATCCTCACCTATACATGAACCAATTGAATGAGATCTTTAACAATGATCAAGCAATTCATCCTGTATCTAGGATGTACATAATCCACTGCACTGATACTTGTCTATAATTGACTCACCCTACATTTTTTCCATTTAAAGATCCCACAAGCACATATGAGTGATAAAGAACTCATGGCATTGCTTGAGAGACAAATGTTATCAGGAAACTGGGAGACTTGCTTCTTTAAATAGTGCCTTGAGATCTTTAACAGGTAACTTGATGGAGCCCTGGTTTAATATCTCATTTGAAAGATAGCACATTTGCAAATGCACTGCTCCTTCAATACTCCACTGAACCATCAGCCTAGATTTTGGCACTCAAGTCCTGGAGTGTGACTTGAACCCACAATCAGTCTGACCCAGAGGCAAGAATGCTGCCAGCTGTGTAAAGCTGGCATGTCAGTGATGGCATTGTTAGTAGGTAATTGTGCTAATGAGGAATTGTGTATATTAATGGTCTGCCTGTTCTGTAACTGGTCATGGCTGAATAATGTGGAGTGTAATGCTGGATTAATATCTTTTATTTTTTATTTGATCAACTTTGGGGTTTAGAAAGAAATGTGAAATTGTTAACTTTAATACTTTTGTTCAAAGATTAAGAAAACTACGAACTGTATTTTGCAAGGAGAGTACTTGTTGAGCTAAATGGTTCCACACACTTAATTCAGGTATGATTTGGACAAAATTTGAATATGATTACATTGCAGTTTAGAATTTGAATCTATTTTTGATACATTTTGGATGTAGCTTAGATAAAAATTGGAACACAATTTATGCAAATTGTGATTTGGATTAAGTCATTATTTGAAGCACGTTTTCGATGTGATGAAGATGTATAATTCAATCACAATTCGATCTGTATGTAATTCATACAAAATTAGCTAATTTTGGATACAATTTGCATATTGCATATAATTTGAGCACAACAGATGCAATTTGGATACAATTCTTATATGGGATCTTGGTTAGACCACACTTGGAGTTCTGTGAACAATTCTGATCTCCATATTATAAAACAAATGTAGATGCACTGGAGAAGGTGCAAAAATGATTTCCTAAAATTAGACCAGACCTGAGAGGTTATACCTATTTGGTAAGACTGAACAGGCTGAGGCTCTTTTCTGTAGAAAAAAGATGACTGACGGGTGACCTGATTGCGATCTTTAAGATTAAGAAAGGGTCTGATAGAGTAGACATCGAGATGTTTCCAACTGCATGCTGGACCGGAACTAAGGGCCATAAATATAGGATAGGCACTAATAAATCCAATAGGCAATTCAGGAGAAACTTCTTTATGCAGAGAGTGGTTAGATTGTGGAACTTGCTACCACAAGGAGCAGTTGAAGTGACTGTCAAAGATACATTTAAGGGGACATTTGATAAACACATAAGGGAAGAAGTAGTAGAAAAATAGTTTCATGCAGTTAAATGAAGTATGGTGGGAGGAGGCTTGTGTGGAGCATAAACACCAGCATGGACCTGTTGGGCTGAATGGCTTGTTTTTGTGTTATAAATGCTATGTAATATGGATACTATTTGGTCAGTCCAAATTCCTGCAGGAGATTCACGTTTCTTCTTCTTTTTCAGATCTTCAAATATTTAATTCAGAATATTAGAAATCTTAAAGGTTCTGAGAGAACTCAAGATACATTTGAGAAATACTCCAATTATAAATGATTTGAATCAAATTGTATCTGAATTGTAATCCAGGCTCTAGTTCAGCCCATGTAGTAATATTCTATGGGAGACCTTTGTGGCACAATCAACCCATCTCCATTTGTGTTATTCGAGTTCCTTAAACTCCAGTGGGAATTTCCTCGGTAGTGCTTCCCCTCCGTTTTCTGGTGAAGTTACGACGGCAGATCAGGAGCAACTCTGAAGAAATTTTCAACATTTCCCTTTAAGAGCAACCTCTTTGAAAGAGGTGTTGCCCTGAAAAGTGCTTGGTGTGGGGAAAGTATGTAACAGAATGGCTAACAAATAAAAGGATATTGATGTCTTGGACTGCCTAGAGGCACTGTTAATGCATTCATAGTGGATCAATGGACATTAACACAAGCCTTAAGAACGTTCTTTATTATTTAATTATTTGGACATAAAATAAAGCCCCTGGATGTTTATTGCTATTCCTAATGGGCCTCCTGCATCCTGACATTGAGCAGTAATGATCATCTTTTTAGGAAATGCTTCCACAATGTTATCCTATTAGTCGCATTAATGTTGTTATTTTAGACTAAGAACTCCAGGATCCTATGAGTAAGTTTGGAAGTGAAGATATTTCTATCTTAATTTGTATTTAAAGCATAAATGTGGATGTATTTAACCTTATTAAAATCAGAAATCAATGCAATATGCCCTCTCCACACCTGGTACTCGTGACAGGATAACTGGTGCCCTTTTTGTACCCAGTGTGAGGCTGCTTTCTCCATACTAGGATCAATGATGCTCCTTACACATTACATTTTTCAACAGGACACTCATCCCCTGGGAATTAACTACCCTGGGGCACTCGATCACTGGCCGCAGCCCAGTGTCTCGATGCTAATGTGGCTTGACCCTCAAAATGGATTGCACATCCCGCTGGGACTACTGGGCTGCCAGCAAACACTTTGCCAATCTTTTGGGGAGGGAGGGGAAAATTCATCCCACAAATGGTTTAACTTTTCGAGCCAGATGTTTATTTTAACCTTTACTTCGTTCCCCACTCCCCCACCGCCCCATGCCCACCCGGCTTCAATTTGAAGTTTTAAATTCCTTTGGGGTCACTTCTTGATGTTAAGCTCTCAGTAATTGAAAAGAACTGACAAATTGGTAAACATAGAGCAAATTGATAATGATGGACAAATGTTTTCAATTGTTGGGAAGACCAAAACTAGAGATCATCAATATAATCATAAATATATCACTAATACATCCAATAAGGAATTCAAGAGAAACGTCTTTACCCAGAGAGTAGTTAGAATGTGTGACTTACTATCACAAGACGGCATTGAGGTAAGTAGCATATATACATTTAGGGGCAAGCTAGATATGATCATGAAGGAAAAACAAATAGAAGGATATGCTGATAGGTTGGATGAATTGGCGTGGTGGGAGGCTTTTGAGAAGCATAAACACTGTCAGAGACCAGTTGAGCTGAATGGTCTGTTTCTGTGCTGTAAATTCAATGTAGAATAGAATCGCAGAATCATAGAATGGTTACAGCACAGGAGGCCATTTGGCCCATTGTGTCCATGCTGGCTCTCTGCGAGCAACTCAGTTAGTCTCACTCCCCAGCCTTCCCCCGTAGCCCTGCAAATTTTTTCTCTTCAGTTGCTTATCCAATTCCTTTTTGAAAGCCACGATTGTAACTACTTCCACCACACTTTCAGAAAGTGCATTCCAGAATCTAACCACTCACTGTGTAAAAGAGATTTTCCTAATTTCTCCGTTGGTTCTTTTGCCAATCACCTTAAATTGGTGTCCTCTGGTTCTCGATCATTCTGCTAATGGGAACAGTTTCTCTCTATCTGCTCCGTCCAGACCCCTCATGATTTTGAACACGTCTATCAAATCTCCTCTCAACCTCCTCGTCTCTAAGGAGAACAACCCCAGCTTCTGCAATCTATCCACGTAACTGAAGTCCTTCCTGCCTGGAACCATTCTCGTATACCCTTTCTGTAATTCTAATTCTATGCAAATTTAGTTGCACACAAGTTTTGGGAAAGCAGTCTACATTTATATATGTACACATTGGGATGTTGGGCGTTGTATCCCTTTTCAAACTTAATGGAAAACAAGGACCACTAAACAATTGAACTCAGAACTGTTGAGCACTAAACCAGTATAGAACTGATAGGGAATCACTGTGGAACCAATTTTAAACTGAATTATCGGAGAATGTACAAGCATATCTTTGGTTATACTACACATTAAAATCAGAGTGGAACCACTTTAAGCTGAAATCTATATTCTGATATACTGTATACTGATAGGACCCATCCCCTAGCCCTCCCTTCACCCCCACTACTTCATCCTGGTTTTCTACCATTGGGCCCTGAAAGCCATTTCTAATCGTGTCCTCAACCAAAATCTTTGGAGTCTCTGGATAATGATCAGGGATCAGAAGCTTGATTTATCTGTCTCTTCCAAGAGTGGGACATGGAAGCAAACTACACTGTCCTAACTTCTGCCCTAATGGAGATTAGATAACAGCATAGAGCAGAGATCAAATCTGGAACTCTCCTAGAATGTATGCCACAGTGACCATGAAGGGACTGAGAGGTTCCCTTTAACAATATTGGAATTTGCCCTTATGAAAGCCCTCATGAAGACTTTGGAGTGGCATGTTCAACTGTTATAAATTTAGAAGCCACTTTAATGCTGATCTCATTGAAACTTACAACATTTTTACAGAGCGTGACAGGGTAGATGTGGATAGGATGTTTCCTCTGGCTGGTGAGTCGACAACCAGGGGATACAATCTCAAAATAAGGGGCAAGCCATTTAAGACTGAGGTAAAGAGGAATGTCTTTACTCAGAGGGTGGTAAATCTTTGAAATTCTATACCCCAGAGGGCTGTGGAAACTCAATCATTGAGCATGTTCAAGACAGAAATCAATAGATTTCTGGATACTAATGACATCAGGGGATATGAGGATAGTGGGGAAAGATGGCATAGATGTAGATGATCAGCCATGATCTGTTTGAATGGCAGAGCAGGCTTGACAGGCTGAATGGCCTACTCCTGCCCCTATTTCCTATGTTCCTAGAATTGGAAGACACACTTCAGGTGTCAAGGGCCATTTTAGTGATATTACTATCACTTTGTCTTCTCAAATATGTATTTAACACAGTTGTAAATGCTTACAACTAGTGAATTAGCAATACAAATTTAGAGCTTTATTGCGGATGGACCACATTAAATTTAACTAGTTTGCCATTTTCTGATGCATAAAATCTTTTACCCAATGAGTATTGTAAGTCACAATCCACCCAGACTTTATTACTGTTCAGAGACTTAAACTAATAGGTTTTATTTTTAAAAAATTATAGCAGAATTTGCAATATAAAATAAATGTTTAATCCCTTCTGAAACATTATTATTCATCATCAACCAATACAAACGATCTCTTCTGGTGTTGTTATGTAGCCAAATGTGTGCAGCAAACCTGTTTGCATACATTATATTATTGTAATGTTCTGAATACACAATTAGGCAAAGTTAGCAGTTGCAGTTATAAGAAAGAAGTAATTTGTATATTTGAACTATCATAGACCAAGGTATCTTAATACTATATGAATTAAATAATTATAGCAGGATCCAGAGGATAAAAGAGGGAGACATGGCATCAGAAATTCTAGAAATGTTGAGAGTTATATATACAAGGGCAAACTAGTACAATGATGTAGGCCTTTTTATCTTGTAGGAAATATGTTAATGGACAACCTGCATGGAGGCGATAAAGGGAAGTGAAAAAAGTAAGTTGTTGGTTGCAAAATATGGTCCCTTAGTGCCTGGTTTTTCAGTGCTAAGCGTGCTGTTTTGGTGGCAAATGGCATCTGTGGTACACGCGCACACGTCCAGTGCAAGTGCATCAGATGCCATTTTGGTGAGGTTGTTAGCTAGCAGGGAATGTCAGCCGGAAGTATACAGAGTAGACAGATTGTGAATTGTGATGTCAATCAGCATGTAACGCTGATTTGATGCCAGCACTATCATTTTTGAGCTCAATGCTCCAGCTAATGCTGCCTCTGAAGCTTACATAACTGCACGCGCGTTTAGCAACAGGAAAAAACACCCACCAGCACTATTTCAAGGGATCATGACCTACTTACAGGTTAGTTCCTGATTGATTTCTACTGGCTGTTGCTATGATTGTACAAATATTTGGTGGTTTCTACAGATCTTTAAAGTTGCAAAAATCTACAGGGAGTGGTGTGTCACATGTTGAAGGCGTTTCTATTGACTTCAAGAATTTGGCACAAATCGCTTGCTTGCAGACATAGGTTCAATAGTAGGCATTCCCTCTGGACTACAGCATGAGAGGGAGAATGAGCAGAACTGACACAAAGCAGGACAAGCTGCTGGAAGGGGGAGGAGAAGGAGGGGTAGAAGGGCTCTCAGCAGGAGGCCTTATCCACCCAGGGCATTCAGAGAGTAATTCTCCTATCTGAAACTCAGTGAGGAACAATGTGTGAGAAGTCTGTGCTTCAATGAGGCTATCCTCACTGAAATATACCACCTGTTGCTGCTGCCACAACTAAAACGTCAGAGCTGGTCGAGGATAACATTGCCAGTGGCTGTGAGATGAACCTTTGTGCATCGGTTTCCTTCTAAGCTGGAGCTGGCAATATTTGCAACATCTTCCAATTTGCCATCCGATGTTGCATTAGTGAGGGCACTAAGGCTCTGTAGCTGAATACAGAAAGAAGCGGGTGGGGCAAGCACATGGTTTTGTAAGGATTGTAGCTTCCCCATAGTGCAGAGCACCATTGACTGTATGCATGTTGCTTTCTGGGTGCCGCATGTCAACTCTCAGATGCACCAAAACCGAAAGGGATGTCACTCCCTTAAACCCCATCTGGTATGTAATACAGTGTATCATGCAGATCAATGCCTGGATGCTGGCAGCAGTTGTGATGCTTCATTCTCCACCAGTCCGCTGTGCCATCTGCATTTCAGCCACCACATGAAAGCAGAGGGCAGCTATGGGGCGACAAGGGCTATCCTTGGATGACATGACTCATGATTCTGGTGTGCAACCTATGCACAGGTGGGTAGCATGAATGCAACAAAAGCCATGCTGCTATAAGAAATGTGATGGAGCAGCCCATTAAGATGCTGAAATAAACCTTCTGCTGCTTAGATCACTGGATAAATCCCGCAGTATTCAACAGCGTGGGTGTCAAAATTCGGTGCAGTCTGCTGAATAAAAGCAGAATATTGCAGATGCTGAAAATCTGAAATAAAAACAAAAAGTGCTGGAAATACTCAGCAGGTCTGGCAGCATCTGTGAAGAGAGAAGCAGAGTTAACATTTCAGGTCTGTGACCTTTCATCAGAACTGGAAAGGTTAGAAAAGAATTAGGTTTTAAGCCAGTGAAGGGGAGGGGGTGGGGGCAAGATAGGGCAGAGCGCAGGAGAGATTAAATAACAAAGCTGTCCTGGGACAAAGGCAAAGAATGTGTCAATGCTTGTGGTGGAAGACAAAGCATTAGTCCAGAGAGAGTGTTAATAGCAGAATAATGAGCAGGTCTGACTACATGAAAACAGGCATATGGTGAAAAAATAAAATATTAAGAAAAAGGCCAGTCATGCTCTGAAGTTATTGAACTCAATGTTCAGTCTGCAAGGGTGTAGAGTGCCTAATTGAAAGATCAGGTGCTGCTCCTTGAGCTTGCGTTGATGTTCACGAGAACACTGGAGCAGGTTAAAGACAGAAATGTTGACATGAGAACAGGGGGGAGTGTTGAAATGGCAAGCAACCGGAAGCTCGGAGCCATGTTTGCGGACTGAGTGGAGGTATTCCGCAAAGCGGTCACCCAATCTGCGTTTGGTCTCCCCAATGTAGAGGAGACCACATTCTGAGCAGCGAATACAGTATATTAAATTGAAAGAAGTACAAGTAAATCGCTGCTTCACCTGAAAGCAGTGTTTGAGGCCTTGGATAGTGAGAAGAGAGTGAGATGCAATTGCATGGGAAGGTGCAGTGGGAAGGGGATGAGGTGACGGGGGTAATGGAGAAGTGGACCAGGGTGTCGCAGAGGGAACAATTCCTTCAGAATGCTGACAGGGGAGGGGAAGATGCAAGGGAAGAGTGGAAATTGACATTTGTACTGAACTGTGGATTGAGAATAAAACAATTGTGGATCACAGACTGTCTCCTGCTTCCTGATTTTGGCAAATGGATATTTATTTTTATTTATTTATTTAGAGATACAGCACTGAAACAGGCCCTTCGGCCCACCGAGTCTGTGCTGACCATCAACCACCCATTTATACTAATCCTACATTAATCCCATATTCCTACCATATCTGCCAATTGATCACAGATGTCTTGCAGGATGATCTCGAGCAGCTCCGGCCCCAGAGGGCTTGGTTTCAGCCTTCGCCATGTTGGCATGGGCTGCAGTAGTGTGGGCTAGCGGGCTGACAGGCAACAGCAAGGGCTTTGATGGAGAGGGACGAATGCTGTCATCTTGAAAGATGGCAGCATATTTGTGCTCCACAGAGCCACTGCCATTTCCCCTGAGCAGTGTCTCAGTAATCTTAGTAATGTGTGGGAGGACAGTTTACTGGACTGCTGTGACACCTGCAAGTCCTTTGAACACTCTTTTCTGCAGCCATGATGCAGCAATATGAGCTTGCATGAGAACAGTCTAAGGTTGCATGACAGCAAGCTGACCTTGCATGACTTTAATCTGAGCTTCCACTGCAGAACCCAGTGATTGGGTGACTTCTGCTTGTTCTGCAATGGAAGTTGAGACATCGGAGATGAGACACTGCATCATGGTTGGGTCTGAAATTGTGCTAATGGAGTTGGTCACCGTTTCTGCACTGGAAATGATGAGCTCCAAACCCTGTGCAAAGACCAGTATCAAGTTGGTACCAGACTCCCCCATTCTCCTTGACTTTGCATGCAGACTTTCTGGTAGGCCTGTCAATGCACCAAGCATTTCATTGTGCCGATCCATCAGCGTTCTTCTGTAGGCTGCCCCATCGAAGTGCTCATCTAAGTCCTCTGCATCAGAACTCATATGTCACCTCACCCTCTGGTGAGTTGGCATTTGTGCTGCCCTTGCCTCCTGCCCTGTCTCACTACGTGCAGATACTGCCTCTATGCTATCCTCTAAATTAAGAAGCAGTGTCAGTATCTGAACTGAGGGTTGGTATGTTGCCTCCCTAGTGCTAGGGTCAAGGATGTCTCAGAGCGATTATAGGACTTTCTGAAGAGGGAGGCTGAACAGCCAGTGGTCGTGGTACACATTGGTACAAACGACATAGGTAAAAAAGGAGGAGGTGCTAAAAGCAGAATATAGGGAGCTAGGAAATAAGTTGAAAAATAGGACCTCAAAGGTAGTGATCTCAGGATTACTACCAGTGCCATGTGCTGGACAGAGTAGAAATAGCAGGATATATCGGATGAATACGTGGCTGAAGAGATGGTGTGAGGGGGAGGGTTTTAGATTCCTAGGACATTGAGACTGGTTCTGGGGGAGGTGAGACCAGTACAAACTGGGCGGGTTACACCTGGGCAGGACCGGGACTGATGTCCTAGGGGGAGTATTTGCTAGAGTAGTTGGGGAGGTTTTAAACTAAAATGGCAGGGGGATGGGAACCTTTGCAAGGAGTCAGAGGAGGGGGAATCAAAGACTAGAACAAAAGACAGTAAGGGGAATAAGAAAAGTGATAGAGAAATCAAGGGCCAGAATCAAACAGGGCCACAGTGAAAAATAGTGGGAAGGGGACAAGTAATGCCAAAAGGACAAGCCTTAAGGCTTTGTGGCTTAATGCGCGGAGCATTCACAATAAAGTGGATGAATTAATCGCGCAAAGAGATGTAACGGGTATGATATAGTCAGAATTACGGAGACATGGCTGCAAGGTAACCAGGGATGGGAAATGAACATCCAGAGGTATTCAGTATTTCGGAAGGACAGACAAAAAGCAAAAGGTGGTGGAGTTGCATTGCTGGTTAAAGAGGAAATTAATGCAATAGTGAGGAAAGATATTAGCTCTGACGATGTGGAATCTGTATGGGTAGAGCTGAGAAACACTAAGGGGCAAAAAACGTTAGTGGGGGTTGTATATAGACCCCCAAACTGTAGTGGTGATGTTGGGAATGGCACTAAACAGGAAATTAGAGCCGCATGCGATAAAAGAACATCTGTAATTAAGGGTGACTTTAATCTGAATATAGATTGGGCAAATCAAATTAGTCACAATAGTGTAGAGGAGGAATTCTTGGAGTGTATACGGGATGGTTTTCTGGACCAATATGTTGAGGAACCAACTAGAGAACAGGCCATCCTAGACTAGGCATTGTGTAATGAGAGAGGAATAATTGACAATCTAATGGTGTGAGACACCTTGGGGATGAGCGACCGTAATATGATAGAATTCTTCATCAAGATGGAGAGTGAAGTAGTTGATTCTGAGACTAGGGTCCTGAATCTTAGTAAAGGAAACTACGAAGGTATGAGGCGCGAGTTGGCTATGACGGATTGGGAAATGTTACTTAAAGGAATGACGGTGGATCGGCAATGGCAAACATTTAAAGAATGCATGGATGAACTGCAAAAATTGTCTGGCGCAAAAGTAAAATGGGAAAGGTAGCCAAACCATGGCTTACAAGGGAAATTAGAGATAGCATTAGATCCAAGGAAGAGGCATATAAATTTGCCAGAAAAAACAACAGACCTGAGGATTGGGAGAAGTTTAGAATTCAGCAAAGGAGGACCAAGGGATTGATTAAGAAGGGGAATATAGAGTACAAGAGCAAGCTTGCGGGGAACATAAAAACTGACTGTAAAAGTTTCTATAGGTATGTGAAGAGAAAAAGATTGGTGAAGACAAATGTAGGTCCCTTACGGTCAGAAACAGGGGAATTTATTATGGGGAACAAAGAAATGGCTGACCAACTAAATGCATATTTTGGTTCTGTCTTCACAAAGGAGGACACAAATATCATACCAGAAATGTTGGGGAACACAGGGCTTAGTGAGAGAGAGGAACTGAAGGAAATCAGTATTAGTAGAGAAATTTCTGTTGGGGAAATTGATGGGATTGGAGGCCGATAAATCCCCAGGGCCTGATGGTATGCATCCCAGAGTACTTAAGGAAGTGGCCCTAGAAATAGTGGATGCATTCGTGGTCATTTTCCAAGATTCTATAGACTCTGGAACAGTTCCTACAGATTGGAGGTAGCTAATGTAACCTCACTATTTAAAAAGGGAGGTAGAGAGAAAGCAGGGAATTATCGAACAGTCAGCCTGACGTCGGTAGTGGGGACAATTCTAGAGTCCATTATCAAAGATTTTATAGCAGAGCACTTGGAGAACAGTGGTAGAATCAGGCAGAGTCAGCATGGATTTACGAAAGGGAAATCATGCTTGACAAATCTACTAGAATTCTTCGAGGATGTAACTAGTAGAGTTGATGAGGGGGAGCCAGTGGATGCGGTTTATTTGGACTTTCAGAAGGCTTTCAACAAAGTCCCACAGAAGAGATTAGCCTGTAAAATTAAAGCGCATGGGATTGCGGGGTAGTGTATTGCGATGGATAGAAAATTGGTTGGCAGACAGGAAACAAAGGTTAGGGATAAACGGGTCTTTTTCCGAATGGCAGGCAGTGACTAACGAGGTAGCGCAGGGATCGGTGCTAGGACCTCAGCTATTCACAATATACATTAATGATTTAGATGAAGGAACTAAATGTAATATCTCCAAATTTGCAGATGACACAAAACTGGGTTGGAGGGTGAGTTGTGGGGAGGATGCAGAGAGGCCTCAGGGTGATTTGGACAAGTTGAGTGAGTGGGCTAATGCATGGCAGATGCAGTATAATGTGGATAAATGTGAGGTTATCCACATTGGTAGCAAAAACAGGAAGGCAGATTATTATCTGAACGGTTATAAACTGAGAGAGGGGAATACGCAGTGAGACTTGGGTGGCCTACTCCTGCTCCTATTGTCTATGTTTCTATGTTTCTTCACTGTTTTTCTACTCTTCCAACTGACTGGCAGGTTGCAGTTACATACGCACATACGAATTAGGAGCAGGAGTAGGCCTCTTGGCCCTTCGAGCCTGCTCCACCATTCAATAAGTTCATGGTTGAACTGATTACTCCACATTTCCACCTACCCCCGATAACCTTCCACCCCCTTGCTTATCAAGAATCTATCTACCTCTGCCTCAAAAATATTTAAAGACTCTGCTTCCACCGCCTTTTGAGGAAAAGAATTCCAAAGACTCACCACCTTCTGAGAGAAAAAATTTCTCCTCATCTCTGTCTTAAATGGGTGACCCCTTATTTTTAAACAGTGACCCCTAGTTCAAGATTCTCCCACAAGGGGAAACATCCTTTCCACATTCACCCTGTCAAGACCCCTCAGATCTTATGTTTCAATCAAGTCCCCTCTTACTCTTCTAAATTCCAGCGGATACAATCCTAGCCTGTCCAATCTTTCCTTGTAAGACAGCCCGCCCATTCCAGGTATTATCTAGTAAGCCTTCTCTGTACTGCCTCCAACTCACTTACATCCTTCCTTAAATAAGGAGACCAGTGCTGTACACAGTACTCCAGATGTGGTCTCACCAATGCCCTGTATAGCTGAAGCATAACCTCCCTACTTTTTTTCTTCAATTCCTCTCACGATAAACGATAACATTCTATTAGCTTTCCTAATTATGTGCTGTACCTGCATACTAACCTTTTGCAATTCATGCACTAGCACACCCAGATTCCTCTGCATCCCTCTGCCCCCTTATGTCCTCTGCACAAGTTTCTTTCCTACCTATCTTTGTGTCATCAGCAAATTTAGCAACCATACCATCGGTCCCTTTATCTAGTTCATTTATATAAATTGTAAAAAGTTGAGGTCCCAGCACAGATCCCTGTGGCACACCACTCATTACATCTTGCCAACCAGAAAATGACCTATTTATGCCTACTCTGTTTCCTGTTAGCTAGCCAATCTTCTATCCATGCCAATATGGTACCCCCTACACCATGAGCTTTTATTCTCTGCAATAACCTTTGATGTGGCACCTTATCAAATGCCTTCTGGAAATCTAAGTACAATACATCCACCAGTTTCCCTTTATCCACAGCACATGTAACTCTCTCAAAGAACACCAATGAATTGGTTAAACATGATTTCCCTTTCACAAAACCATGTTGGCTCTGCCTGATTACCTTGAATTTTTCGAAATGCCCTGCTATACCATCTTTAATAATAGCTTCTAACATTTTCCCTAAGACAGATGTTAAGCTAACTGGCCTGTAGCTTCCTGCTTTCTGTCTCCCTCCCTTTTTGAATAAAGGAGTTACGTTTGCTATTTTCCAATCTAACGGAACCTTCCCCGAATCTAGGGAATTTTGGAAAATTAAAACTAACGCATCAACTATCTCACTAGCCACTTCTTTTAAGACCCTTGGATGAAGTCCATCAGAACCTGGGTACTTGTCAGCCTGCAACTCCAACAATTTGTTCAATACCACTTCCCTGGTGATGTAATTTTCTTGAGTTCCTCCCTCCCTTCCATCTCCTGACTTACAGCTAATACTGGGCTGTTACTTGTATCGTCAATAGTGAAGACCGATGCAAAATATTGTTCATTTCATCTGCCTTCTCCTTATTATCCATTATTAATTCCCCAGACTCACTTTCTATAGGATCAATGCTTACTTTGTGTGGTGCAATGTGTTTGGGTGATGTGGCTGTCATGGTTGAATAGCTGGCAGTATGTGCAAACTGTGAGATGTGGGTGTGAGGCTTTTGCAGCAGTGCTAAGTGTGTGAGGGCAAGATGAAGCTCTGAATATGAGGTATGAGTCATGAATAACAGAGATTGTTAGTACATGAGTGATGGGATTGTGGTGCATTGAGCAGTGTGTGAGGCTAGTGGTTCATTTGTAAGGATATGACATTGAAGATGATTTCACTGACCTTGACTATTCATGTTAAGTCATTGAACTTCTTGCGGCACTGCATCCAGGCCCTCGTAGTTTGTCTTCTGGCATTAATCACCCTGGCCATCTTCTCCTACTGCCTTCGCACAGTTTGTCTGCAAGAATTCCTGGACCTATGGGGATAGGAGACCTCTCTCTTCATCTACACTTCCTTCACCAAGGCATCCAGTGCAGCATCAGAGAATCTTGGAGCAATCTCTCTTTCCTGTTACACCATAATTCACTCTCCTTGTTCCACAAATGTTCCAGCACCTGCTCCAGCCAGAATGCACTTCCTCTTTAAAAGGTGCAGGCTGACTTTACGAAGTGCAGGCAAGCCTATCACAAACTTAGTTCCCCTGCTGAAGTGTGCAGCCACTCAACAGCATGTATAGCAGTGGTTGCACACAGCAATCATGCAAATTAGCAGGCAGGACAAAGTTGGCACGCTCCCTGCATTAGAAACGATGGCCGGGATTTTACAGAGCTCCCAACGTCAGGCTGAATGGCGGGGAGGGGGGCCAGAAGATCATTCTGGCAGCGGCCCACCACGGAGCCCGATGCTGGGAGGCCGGGGCCTGATCTTCCTGGCGGTGGTGAGGCTCCGTGGCGGCCATCCCGCCGCTGGGCGACGGGACCCGGATTAAAATATTCAGATTACCACAATACATACATTTGAATAAAATTGACTCCAAGCTTACCATCTGGCCATGATCTTCTGAGTGCAGCTGGCACTCACACGCCTTCACTTTCCCATCTGGGTAAAGCAGGCACCACAGTCGTGGGGAAGGGGAAAACTTAAGATTTTTAGTGCGGGAGGTGGGGTGGGGGAGTGGTCAAATTTTCATCTTTAGTGCAGGGGATGTTGGGAAGGGGTGACCTCTGCACTTTGTTCAGTTTGGCGGGGGTGAAGGTCAAGTGCCGAAGGTAAGTGTTTTGGGGGAAAGAGGGCAAATTATGAATTTTATTGTTATTGGAGGGGTGGGAAAGGGGTGGCAGATTTTTGTTCAGAACAGTGGCTGGGGCAGGTATAACCTTAAAAATGTAAATTAGCCGGCTTCCCTTTAAAAATGGTGCCAGCGCCTGCGCACAGGCAGCTGACGCCATTGCCGGCGCGGAGAGCCCGTCTCCTTCACGTGATTGGGGGGCGGCCTGACTGGGTCATTAGCATGGGCCGCCGTGAGGGAGATCACGGCTGCATGGTGGTGTGGGCCACCATTTCTTTCACAGCAGGTGCATAATATACAGCCCGATGAGTGTGGCTTAGTACCGTATTGTGAACCCTACGCCCATTTTCGGGACTATTGAATTTCGCCCCCATTTAGTCGAATAAATATGTAAAACCTCAGAGGTAGAAGAACATTAAATATTTCAAAAGATGTAAATATAGTTTTTGTTGTTTCGAATATTAGTGGAGGAACACTTGCACATTTATATGACATTGCTCTGTTTAATACTCTAGCAGAAGCATAATCTGATTTATTTTACATTGGTTAATGTCTCTATTAAAGTAAAAGATAGAGGAATATCATACAATATATAGTAATTAGGGTTCCTAGTAGGATAGTAACTCACAGGTCATGAGTTCAAATGTTATCATGGAAAATTTTGGAATTGAATTCAGTAAATCTGTTAATTTATGGGCTAACACCAGGGAGAAACTATCATCAAAGCTAACTTGGTCAGTAATTCCCTGTGACTCGTACTCGGTCTGGCTCACATGGCTGCAGTCCCAAGAGTGGTTGCTTCTTAATACTCTCTGAAGTGCCCTAAAAGCATGTAAACACCACTTGGAGAAATTTGCAGACTTGTATGGTGCTATCCTGAGATTTACTATGGGGAATGCTACAAAATCCATACAGTTTCCCTACCACTTCATAGCATAGTTGAGTGGATCAAAAATCCTTCTTTTCAAAGCTGTTGTGTGAGGTGGACTTCCCTTTGCAATGTGACTCATCAATGTCATTGTCATTTCAGTGTTGCTCCTTCAGAATTGCAATTGTGTTTTTGAATGTAAGCTTCAAATATGTTGAAATGGAAGAATTATCTGTGGAAATATGAAAGGATGAATTGCCTTTCGTTTACCTGAAAGTGTTTTTAGGACTTTTTTCCAGAAGACAATCTATTTACTTCATAAACTGAAAGTAATTATAGAGAAATAAGATTTGGGAGGCCTCTTTAGATATTGTTGGCAAGTTTATTTATTTAGAGATACAACACTGAAACAGGCCCTTCGGCCCACCAAGTCTGTGCCGACCAACAACCACCCATTTATACTAACCCTACAGTAATCCTGTATTCCCTACCACCTACCTACACTAGGGGCAATTTACAATGGCCAATTTACCTATCACCTGTAAGTCTTTGGCTGTGGGAGGAAACCGGAGCACCCGGCGAAAACCCACGCGGTCACAGGGAGAACTTGCACAGGCAGTACGCAGAATCGAACCCGGAGCTGTGAGGCTGCGGTGCTAACCACTACGCCACTGTGCCGCCCCTAGTTATTCTTGAAGAGTTTATGAAAATTATATAATTATTTACTTGTACATTTATAGAAAAACAACAGATATTACTTAATAGAATTTAGAGTTCGAGAAATTTTGTCTTCCTCGCTTTTAAGGTTATGAAGGCTTGTTACCCTCTTTCAGTGCTAACCATTGTGGTAGACATAGCATCATAATTAGACATTTATATTTTTTACTATGTGCTATTTTTATTTTGCCATCTTGTATTAGGAGCTGAATTCTCCTCCCGTTTGTGGGCAGTGGTGGGGTGCGGATGGGTAGGCAGCGGGGGTTTATTACTAAATAGCAAGCACAAGGCGTTCCTGAACTGGAAGCACGACCAAAATTTAAGGGAAAAAAGCAGGTATATAGACAATTGAAGGCTGAAGTTCAACAAAAAGCCCGAGACCTAAAGAACAGCTGGTGGACTGAAAGAGCGCAGGAAGTACAGCAACTCGTTGACAGCCACGACATGTGTGGATTCTTCAGCGAAGGCAAGACCATTTACAGCCCAAGTGCCCAAGGACCCACCCCACTGAGAGCAAAGAATGGAGTGGCGTGGATCAAGGACAGAGAGGCAGTCAGCGCTCGTTGGAAGGAGCACTTTGAAAATCTCCTCAACCATGACTCAGTCCTTGATGCGAGTGCCCTCTACCACATTCCACAACATGCTACCTGCCATAAATTCAGCACAACCCCAGCCCGACATGAGATCAAAAAGGTCGGCTAAAAAACAATGAGGCTGCCGCTGTAGACGGAATTCCCGCCAAAATTCTAAAATACGGCAGAGAGCTACTCTTGACACAAATACATGGTCTCATCTCCCTCATCTGGAAAGAGGAGAGCATGCCAGGGGATCTCTGAGGTGCTGTAATTGTGACCATCTTCAAAAATGGCGACAAGACCAACTGCGGTAATGACAGAAGGGTATCCCTGCTGTCCACCACAGGGAAGGTCATCACAAGAGTCCTTCTCAAATGCCTCCTCCCCGTGGCTGAAAAGTTCCTACCAGAATCACAATGTGGATTCCATCCATCAAGAGGCACAGTGGACATGATCTTCACAGCAAGACGACTCCAAGAAAAATATTGGGAGCAGCAGCAACCTTTATACATGGCTGCCGTTGACCTCACAAAGGCCTTCGACTCTATCAATCGGGAGGGATTATGGAACATCTTCCTTAAATTTGGCTGCCCGGAGAAATTCATCACCATCCTCCACTTGCTGCACGACTACTTCCGAGCTGTAATCCTTGCCAACAATCTGCCACTGACCCAATCCAAGTGCAAACTGGGGTCAAGCAAGGCTGTATCGTCACACCAATGCTCTTTTTAATCATCCTCACCGCACTACTCCACCTCATCTCCTTGAAGCTCCCTGCGGGAGTAGATCTACACTATAGGACCAGTGGGAAACTATTTAACCTACGTTGATTCCAGTCCAGAACCAAGGCCACTCCAACCTCTGTCATTGAGCTGCAGTACGCTGATGACGCTTCCATACGCACACGCTCAGAGGCCGAGCTTCAAACCCTCGTCAATGCATTCACGGAGGCATATGAAAGAATGGGTCTTAAACTAAACATCCAGAAGACAAAGGTCCTTTACCAGCCTGCTCCCACAGCGCAACACTGCCCCCAACTATCAAGGTCCACGGTGAACTACTGGACAATATGGATCACTTCTCATACCTTGGGAGCCTTCTCTCAGCAAGAGCAGATATCGACGATGAAACTCAGCATCGTCTCCAGTGTGCCAGTGCAGCCTTTGGTCGTCTGAGGAAAAGAGTGTTTGACGACAAAGACCTTAAACCTGGCACCAAGCTCAATGTCTACAGGGCCGCAGTGTTCCCTGCCCTTCTGTTTGCTTTGGAAATGTGGACACTGCACAGCAGACATCTCAAAGCCCTGGAGAGATATCCTCAGCTGTGCCTTCGCAAGATCCTGCAAATTCAGTGGCAGCACAAGCACTCCAATATCAGTGTCCTCTCTCAGGCCAACATCCCCAGTATAGAGACACCAGTCATGGCTAGTCAGTTACGTTGGGTGGACCACATCATCCGCAAGACTCCCAAAACAAGCTTTTTACTCCGAACTCTGTCAGGACAAGGGGCTACAGGAGGGCAGAGGAAATGCTACAAGGATGTCCTTAAAGCCTCCCTGAAAAAATGTGACATCTCCACTGATTCATGGGAATCTCTTGCTCAAGACCACCCAAAATGGAGAAGGAGCATCCGTGAAGGTGCTAGCCAGTTTGAACAATGTCAACATGCCCGGGCAGTGACCAAGTGCAAACAGCGGAAGGAGCGTTCGGAAATTCGAGCATCCAGTTCACTCGCCTCACCAAACACCACCTGCCCCACCTGTGGCAGAGTGTGCGGATCCAGAATTGGACTATTCAGTCACCTAAGATCCACAACCCTGGAGTGGAAGAAAGTCATCCTCGTTCCCGAGGGACTGCCTAAGAGAGAGAGACTAGAAGAACTGGACTTATGTTGCCCCAGTGAGTCGGTTGTTAATTCACTCAAGTTTCATGGACTTGCCCTCATTATTTATGCAGATAGCAGATTTACTGATTCTTTGGTGGATGTCAATCTAGCAGAAATATAATCTGAGAAGATCTCCTGGGGAGTGAGGGTGGGAAACCCCATAGTAGGGTGATCCATAGGGAAGTACCAGAGGGACTGTGACCTCCACCACCATATGATACTACTCAGTGCAGAAAGAGGTTTAACAATCTCACAAGTTTGAACAAATTTCCAAATGAAGGCAGTTTCTCATGCACATCCTAAAGGAATAATAGAGCTATGACACAGCTTCTTACCTCTCATGTCCTCTCAGTGTCATTATCTGGGTGACAGGAAAACTGACCAACCACGGGGAACCTCCAGAAACAATTTAACTTCAAATCCTTATAAGAACTCATATTGTCTGCCACAATAGGTTTGCTAGTCTTAAAGGAGTATAAGGTGTTTAAAATGGTATTCATGCAGATATGTGGATGATAAAAAGTATCACTACCAATTACATTCCTTTAAGTCTTTGTTCTTTCATTGCAAAGTAAGGTAGCACATACCCAGTACCAAAGAACTGCTATTGCAGGAAGAACATCAATCTTGAAAACATTGGCCCTTATTCTTACAGGGCGAGGGGGGACAGATTTGTGGTGCTGGAAACCAGGAAGAATGGGTTTGGAATATTTAATGGAAATTCCTGATTACTATTTTAGAAATCCATTTCCCAGTGGCTATCTGCCAGATTGAGAAGCTGGCTGGCTGTTGGGTGGGTAGGCCTGCAGCACCAAATGGCAGCTGGGGAGAATAGAGGAGGGAGAGTGAGATGGGGGTTGAGGGGGAGATTGATTGGGGGGGTCCAGGAGAAATCGAGAGTTTGAGGGACATCAATTGGGGGGGGGGGGGCGATAGAGTTCAGGGATCAGAGGAGACATTGATGGAGGGAGCTGTAAAAGATCTGGGGAGAAAAGGAGAAGATATAGAAGGGGCCAGAGAGGAGAAGATCACAGAAGGTCCGTGGAGGACATGGGGTGGGTGGGAAGGAATGGGAGGAGATCGGGGGTTGTGGAGGGTTGGGGAGGGCATCAGATTGCTGGGAAGATTAACAAATTTGCTAGGGCAACTAGATGAAAACATTTCTGTTCCTCTTGGCTTACAAGCAGTGCTGGAAAACCACTTGCTTGTTGCATGCAGCAGTCCTCGCCTCCCTTTAGCTGCTTGGATTCCTGAGGCCTGGAAAACGCAGCCGGCCAGCATTAATGCTGGAACAGAGAAAAAAATCTAAGGCCGCAGTTTCATTAAAATATTTAAATGAGGGACCTGTCTCCTTGGAATGGGCTGGTCGCCCACTGTTAAAACCAGAAGTAGGCACGCTCGTGGTGGGTTGGGTTCGGGTTTGAGATTTCTTTTACATTTTTATCTCCCACATGACCCAAACCCATCTGTTTTTGGGGATTAAAATTACCACCATTAAATCTGTTCAAGAAGGAAACTTTGCTATTTGTAGGAAGACAAAGAGGAAAGGATCTAGGAGCTGGGAAAGTAGTAGGTTAGATGCCAAGATCAGGTTTATGTGAAATGTCAAAGTTTAGCAGAATAGCAGATGGAACTGTCATGCTCATCAAGATCCACAACTCCTGGCCCATCCTTATGAGTTCCTTCATGACTGATTTCCAGTCATTGGAATGTGAGGTTGACTAATATAAAACATTAAAAAAAACCTTTTACAAATATTAATTATCTGCCTTATAGAAGCCTGACACTTTATGTCATATTCCTTATTCTGCTGTTTCATGATTCGTGTGAAAGGCAGAAGCTGTGTGCGTCTCAGAACAGCGCCATTCACTGCAGTATATACCAGCAGTTCAGAATAACGTGGGAGCTGATCCAGAGCTGCTTGATCTTGGACAACATATTTGCGGAGTAATGCTGTACATTCAGCCATTCTAAGGTTGGATGTCTCCAGATCAGTTTGTAGACCCATCCAAAGTGGCAGTCCCAGATAAACTGATTGGAGATATTCTGAAATGCTGAAAGCCATGTATAATATAAGTCATGGAGCAGCTGAGAAAGGCAAAAAAGATGGTCTCTATGAATCAGTAAATTCTAGGAGGGAGCAATTGGTGCACATAGTGGCCCTACGCAGACTTACATTGATTCCCTGAGGGCAGGCAGTGCCTTGGTCTGCTACCTGCATGACCCACACGGTGTTCTTCAATGATACCTCCTGCTATGATATTTAATAGCAGGAAGCAAATGTATTATTACCTTTTTTCAGGAAGTTATGCTTTGAACAGACACCCCATCCCTTTAAACTTACTGCTGCAAGTAAGTTAAAAGATGATTAATCAGAAAATCGAACATAGTTATTCCCCACTTATGTGCCAAAACTGCCTTTGCACCTGCGAATCTCAAAATACAGCCCACTGGATCTGTTAGAAAAGCCTAAAAGATTATATTCAAAAATATGTAAAATATTATTTATCCTTTAATGAAATGCATTTAAATTGAACTTGGGCATCCTTCGTCTTAGCCGATGCATTCACAAAAAGCTTTTTTCTTCCTTTCAGGTCTCAAGGAACGCAAGCTCCAGCAGCTGATGAGGACTAATGCCCCTCCAGATCCCTCTTCCCCTTCACTTCTCTCTGACCCCACCCCTTCTGATCTGACCCCTTGCCGTGTATTCACTTTAGTTATCTCTTGCCCCACCCCCGTTTCACTTGCTTAAAACCTTTCAACATTTCTAATATCTGCTAGTTCTGAAGGGTCACTGACCTGAAATGTTAACTCTGCTTCTCTCTCCACAGATGCTGCCAGACCTGTTGAGTATTTCCAGCATTTCTTGTTTTTATTTCAGGTTGTAACAATTGTTAGGGTTCTGAATGAATGAGAGAGATGCATGTGTGTGTTCCTGTCCTTATCTTCTCTCTCGTCCCTTTTAATAAAAAAAAAAAATCGCATTTCATTCGATTACGCTGGGTGATGGCATTATGCTGGGTGCTGTGTGATTGGATTATGCTGGGTGATGGCATAATGCTGGGTGCTGTGTGATTGGATTATGCTGGGTGATGGCATAATGCTGGGTGCTGTGTGATTGGACTATGCTGGGTGATGGCATTATGCTGGGTGCTGTGTGATTGGATTACACTGGGTGATGGCATTATGCTGGGTGCTGTGTGATTGGATTATGGTGGGTGATGGTATTATGCTGGGTGCTGTGTGATCGGATTATGCTGGGTGATGGCATTCTGCTGGATGCTGTGTGATCGGATTATGTTGGGTGGTACGTGATTGGATTCTGTTGGGTGATGGGTGCTGTGAGATGGCATTCTGCTGGGTGCTGTGTGGCATTCTGCTGGGATTCTGCTAGGTGATCAGATTCTGCTGGGTGCTGTATGACTGAATTTTCTGGGTACTTTGTGATGATTGCACTGGGTGATTCTTATACTTTGGTTCTGATGTAACAGTAGAAGAACGGTTTGGAAATAGTGCCCACAACATAGACAGATGCAATATGAAACGACAAATTAATAATGGACAAAGATAAGGGTGCTGAACTGGAAAAGTGCAAAGTTTCTTGAGCTAAGTATGAAACTGGCCTAAACTAACTGGACAGAAAAGTTAACAAACAGGATAATGGATCAATAGTGGAAAATCTTCAAATATAAGATGCATGGAGTACAAAGTAAATACATTCATGTAAATCAATAAGGATTTCTATCAAAACAAAAATTTCTATGGATAAATGGTGATTAATGCAAGCTGAAACTTAAAAGAGAGGCACATGATCAAACTAGGACTAATGATAAAAAATTTCAGGAGGAATATAGAAAGTGCAGTGGAAAAGTGCAAAAGAAGATTGAACATGTTAAGAAGGAATTTGGAAAGGCAAAGCTAATAAGCTGCAAGGAAATAGAAAGAGCTATTAAAAAAAGGAGAGTGGTGGACTGCTCTGCGATGAAGAGGGAACTCTGGTAGTGGAGTATGTAAATATGGTGCAGTTATGAAATAAATATTTTACATTAGGTTTTACAAATGATGCTGGACATGAGATTGTAGGTATATGAGAGAAGGAAGTGAAATAGTTGTTAGAAATAACTGTCGAAAAGGAATTAGCACTGGAAATAGCAAAATTCAATGCAAATAAGTCACGCTAGATGATTGAAGGAACTCAGAAAACAGACAGGAAAGGCTCTGACCAAATCTTTGCAATTTTTTTGAGGCATACAATTTGTTTCAAGACATTTGAGGGTAGAATGTGTAAAATGTCTGTTGAAGAAGGGAATTCCCATGCAAATTAAATGGTAAAAATGCACTGTTGAAAAGGTGGGCGGAGAAAGTGCCCATTCCTACATGAGAAGAAATTACATCATGGCCAAAACAGGTTGGAAACCCAGCGAGAATGGGCCCACCACAACTTTCACCCTCCTTATCACTCTCTTGCCACCATTGTGCCCCAGTAATGTCACAAGCTGTGAATAAATTCAAGGCCAATAGTTTTATTGATACAATTTTTTTTTTATGTAGAGATACAGTACTGAAAC
Source organism: Heterodontus francisci (assembly GCF_036365525.1). Taxonomy (NCBI): domain Eukaryota; kingdom Metazoa; phylum Chordata; class Chondrichthyes; order Heterodontiformes; family Heterodontidae; genus Heterodontus; species Heterodontus francisci. The sequence goes on from NC_090385.1 coordinate 60,806,335, forward strand.
AAGCCCTTCGGCCCACCGAGTCTGTGCCAACCAACAACCACCCATTTATACTAATCCTACATTAATCCCAAATTCTCTACTACATCCCCACCATTCTCCTACCACCTACCTACACTAGGGGCAATTTACAATGGCCAATTTACCTATCAACCTGCAAGTCTTTTGGAGGTGGGAGGAAACTGGAGCACCCGGCGGAAACCCACGCAGACACAGGCAGTACCCAGAACTGAACCCGGGTTGCTGGAGTTGTGAGGCTGCGGTGCTAACCACTGCGCCACTGTGCCGCCCAAATCAACAACAGCTTCAAAAAATTCTTAAGTTTGTCCAACAAATCAATGCTGACTATCCTAGATTAGCCTATACATCTCTAATTTGATCTTTGATTATAGATTTGAGGGGTTTTCCCACAACTGGTATTAGACTAATTACCTTATAGTTGCACAGTTTATCTTTCGCACCCTTCTTAAACAGGAGTGTTACATTGGCCACCCTCCAATCCCTTGAAACAATTTTTACTCCTCATTCGTGTTCCTTATCAATATGGAATGAGATTCACTCCTGTTTTGATGTATTTCCCTCTGAAAATCACAGCTATATGGATTTGCTGTCAGTCTCAATCATTTTGATCATAAATTTCAATGCTAAAATGTTCATATTGGTTGACAGTACTGCACAGCCTGACACTGTCTGGTGTTAACCCATAATAAGTGGCGGATTTGGTAACATTAGGTGCTCCCTTATGTTACATGTTATGTTCAGGAACATACAGTTTAGGCTCATATTAAATCTTTAAATAAATGTATAACCTCTTCACCATTAACTTCTACCCTTTTTGCTCAGGTTAGTTCACTGTCAGTTTATTGGTAAATGAGATGACCATTCTGCTAAGTATTTGAGTTTGGTAGATGCATAAGAGACTGACCTAGATTCTCTTCTGACTTAATTCCTGTTTTGGGATGGTAAGCAGAGTAAAAAACATTTGTAAATGTTGCCACCACAAATCTGCCACAAAAATCTGCAACTGCATTCTCCTCCCAAAACACACTCAGTTTCATTTAAAGTGTACTCCACTCTCTTGTGTTTTTTATTACCCCCAAAGGGTCCCTCTTGACCCTCAGTTGTTCCAGCAGCATCTCCATGGGCTGTATACACCTAATATGGTCCAGCAGCATCTCCCTCGGGCTGTATACACCTAATATGGTTTTGCTGTAAAATGTACATGGCAGGTAAAATGGAATGGAAGGGTTGTGAGGCAACTCACTCCTTTATTGAAGAAAACTGATTTCCTTTGCACTTTTTGGAATGTCAACTTGGTGCTGTTTTGAACTGTATTGTAATGTATTTTTTACAGATTTTTATGAATAAAATATATTTTGGAAAAAAAAGTGCCAGTAGATAAAGGGGGCTCTTCCAGCTGTTGATATCCCTAAGTGACTGAATCGGAAACTTGTGGGTACAAGTCCCACTCCAGGAAATTGAGCACAAAGATCAAGGCTAACACTCCAGTGCAGTACTGAGGAAGTGCTGCGCAGTCTGAGGTGCCTTCTTTCAGATGAGACATTAACCCGAGGCCCTGTCTGCTCTCTCAGGTGAATGCAAAAGGTCCTATGGCACTATTTCGAAGAAAAGTAGGGAAGTTATCCTTGATGTCCTGACCAATATTTATCCCCAATCAACATCACTAAAACAGGTTATCAGGACATTATCGCATTGCTGTTTGTGGGAGCTTGTTGTGGGCAAATTTGCTGCTGTGTTTTCCATATTATAACAGTCAGTACACTTCAAACATACTTCATTGACTGTAAAGCACTTTGGGATGTCCTAAGGTCATGAAAGGCGCTATGTAAATGCAACTCTTTTTTTCTTTATGATTGCTGCTCCTTCTACTATCCTGCTGAAAATTGATAGTACCCTTAACTGACTGCAGCCTTTTAAATGCTGTGCCAGAATTGTATTTTCCTCCCTCCCAGTGGCAGTAAGCCAGTGACAGGTGGTTTCCTGGCCTTCAAACTGTTCTGCATGGCTAATGAGGGTTTTGTTAGGAAGTTGTGGTAGGTTAGCGGCAATTTCACAATGGCAGGCATTTGGACCACCCCAGCACAAAACTGTCAATTATCTAAATAATTCCTCTTTTACCATGTGAGATCTTTTTCTTTTAGTCTGCCTTCCAGTTCTTTCTAACAAGGTTGTCTACCATAAAAAATTCCATGTAACATGTAACATACCTCAACAATGTTTAAATGCTTTGTCAGAATACTCAAAGTAGAGGCAATACACAAAAATGAATAATTACAAATAAAATATTCATAAGCACCTACATTTACAAAATTTTGCATGATAAATATTTAATTTTAAAATTCACTAGAACCAATGCATCCAGAATGAATCCTGATGCACTAATTAATTAAGGATTGAGACACAGGGCTATTTATCAGGATTGTCTCTTTCATCTGATTTTGGTCAGGGTGCATTGCGATTGATGACTGCTCTGTCCCACCACATAGTGGGCTGGTTCTGATGAGATATATATCAGAATGATGTCAGTTCACAGCAAGAATTTTTTATTAAACACTAATTCATTTGTAACACACTTGGAAAATGCAAACACATGGAGAGATTCTAAAAGCAATAAGCCGATTGTGTCACTGCAGGCATAAACTCAAGGGAGCCTGCCTTAGTTTCACTTTGAATGGATTGTATCATGGAGGACTTTTCTGTCTTGCCAAGCAGATTTTGTGTCAGTTGAGAGCATTTGTCCTATCTTCAGTGTTGACAGGTTGTTAGGAGACAGCTTGTGGCATGTGGGAATGAATTAGGGAGGCTGAAAGTTGGGTTGAATTACAACTAGAACTTGAGGCCCTACACTATTTCAGGAAATTGGAACATAGTTGGGATCTCAGCAATCAGTAGTAGTCAGGGTAAAGTCCAGCAGCATGTTCTGCATGATAGACCACAAAGAATATCTGGCTGTATTTAGTTTTCCAGTATTGTATATCAATCTGACACTTCACTATATGTCCTGGTGCCATGAGCATATGATTCTTTAATGGTCTATAAGAAACAGACAATACACCACTTTATTTTCCTTTTAGACAAGCTAAGCTAGAATAGCAGGAGTTGGTCTGAATGTCTTCTGATACCATTTTTGCTCTGTTGAGAATGATTGACTTCTCACCAAATTAACTAGTCTGTAAAATTATATCTAATGACAAATTTGTACAAGTTCATGGTTGGCCTCAGTTATTATTAACATTGTTGTTTACTCACAGTTTGACATGCCAGAGGTGATGCTCTTTAACTCGGAAATGATATTATCAGATGCACTTGTATCAGATTTATTGCTGAATTATTTCAATAGAGTTATTAATTCATTCATTTTTAATACATTAAAATAGAGGGAAAAGTTGATGTGACTTCGTTAAGCATTCATATAATAATCACTCACAGTAATTTCCAGGTTTTTGTCCCTTTTGTAAAAAATTCTTAGGTTACTGTTTGCAGTAAGGTCCTGGCATAGCCTTTTCCTTGAAACAGAGAGATACAAGGCTATCTTACTCCATGAATCGTAGGTAGAAGGAAGAGAAGATCCTGGGCCAGCCTGTTCTGAATCATAGATACAGGAAAGGGTAGACTCTAGACCAGCCATTTCAGTGAATCATTGATATACAGAAGAAGGGATTCTTTACTAGACCTCTCTGTGAATTATGGATGCATGGCGAAGCAGATCCCCAACCTGGTTGCACAATGAAGTTATTACATTCCCTGCTTTTGCAAGAGGTAGCAGACACAGGTAGAGCTGATGTGTTGGCAGTTATTCTACAAATTATTTGAAATTTACTTTAGAATGAGCATTTCTTTATTTGACTTAATTCTGTGAGCCTTAAGATTGAATTGTTTAAATACTTATTATTTTGATAATCTTAGTGTGCCTAATATCCTGTTTCTTTCAACATTCTTTATTCATTATTCTTTCAATAAATAGTGTATTTACTTGAAGGTGATTTTAGAAGATGTCCTTGGAAGTATCAAGCACTAACGTTATTATTGTACAAAAGTGTTGTGAATGTATTGAACTAAATCTTCTGATTGGCAGAGATGAGGGGGAGTGTTTACTAGAGTCTATTGAAGTAAATTAATTTGTTTCATGGTAATTTTATTGCAAGAAGAGCTGGAGAGAGTATCTTGTCATGGTTATCACAAGAGTAACAATTATGGTTCCTTGCTCGCTTTTCTTTTGGTCTAAACAAATTACTAGGCACACTATTACAAAGCAGCATGTGCATCATAACACATTTTGCAAGGAAAAACAATGAGTCTATGCACTCAATGGAAAGACATTGTGAGGTGCAGATGAACAAAGCGATCTAGGGGTTTAATATAACATTCCTTGCAAGTACAAGTGCAGGTGAATAGCCAATTTCATTTCGGATTTTATAAAAATGGACATAGAGTACAAGAGCACAGAGATTATGACAAATTTACACAATGTTTAGCCACAGATAAAGTTCTGAATGTAGTTTTTGGTACCCCATTAAAGTCAGAACATTAAAATCATAAAGAATATATAGTATAGAATCACTTACATGATAGCAGGTATAAGAAACTATAGTTATGACACATTTGAGATACTGGAACTATTGTCAGTGGAGCCGAAAAGGCTAAGAAGAGATTTAATGAACATTTTTAATTTATGAGCTTTTTTTAGGGTTAATAGGGCAGGACAATTTCCTTTGGTCAGATTGCCAGTGAAAAGGGTCATACATTTTAAATTATCATTAAAAGGAGAGAGATTTGAAGAAATTTCTTCAAGCAGAGGGTTGTTGGAGCATAGAATGCTTTACTACTGGGAATGGTACAGGTAAATACCATTGCATTTTTTAAGAGAAAACTGGATAACCATTTGAAGTAGAGAAAAATAAAGAGCTATGGATGGGTATTGGGATTAGTTTGGATCGCTTTAGCAAAGAGAAGGCACAAACAAAATGGGCTGAATGGGGATTTACTGTGAGAAAGGGCACCAAAGTTCTGTATGTGCGGAAACAGGCAGAGTAGTTTAATGATGCTGATGTTTTGGGTGTTATTACAGCCCTGACCTAGAGTTAATTTTGAAATGTCAACTTGATGCAGTAGTAGCATTCTCACCTGAGTCAGAAGCTTGTAAGGGGAGTATTAAAAGTCGTCAGCAACAAGAGACTGAGCAGGTGGGGATGAGCAAATAGAGGGTCATCAATGGATAGCAATTGTCAAAAACTTTGGAGACAGCAAACAAAAAGTCCTTATTTGGGATTGGTTGCCAATAAGAGAACTAGCCATCAATAAGGGATATAACCAAAAAATGGTAGAGGTAAATAATAAAGGAATAAATGAGAAGGGTCAGAAATTGGTGGGTGAGCACAAAGTGGGTTCAACCACAAATTGAGATCAGAAATCAGGGTAAGTCAACTCCGAGCAAGAGCTAAGGTGAGAATAAAGCACAAACACAGACTCATCAAAACCTGTAACGCTAGCTTGCGGAGTACCCTTTACAATCATTATGCAGGTCGACAGGTCACCTGTAATGTAGGAAGTTCTATAACCAGAGATTTTGCAGATACATGCCTCTAGGCACCTTAAATACTTAGCTAAATGGTTAAATGAATTTTATATAAACAGGCTCAATGTTGCCTGTGGGTCCCTATCTTATTCTATTAGGGAAATATCAGAGCCCGGAAATAAGTGGTACATTTAGGAAATCAGGAGTCTGTTCTGCAGCATCTTTGAAAACCAAGTACTACAGGAAGCAGGCAGAAAGACCTTGGCTGCAAATACTCCAGCCAAGCTGCCTGTCATCTTCCTAGCAGCCTTTTCTTTCATCTCCTATTCCCCACCTTAGCAGTCTTGGTCTAGCCAAAACAACCCAAGAGACAGTAGAAATTGCAATCAATGCAAACTCCAGAATCATTCCACAAACTTTCTGTGATACAATAAAAATAGCTCCCAGTGATTGCAAATAACTTTAAAAAGGTCGAGGTTCCTCCAGTAATCCAGATTATTTTAACATCCTTTAAATGTTCCTGACATTTATCAGTATCACCATTCATATAAAATACTGTACACCTCAGCACAATGCAAACAATCACAATCATAAGGACACACCTTTAAGACCCCAGTATAAACACAAAGACATTCAATAACACAGAAAGCCAACACAGAAGCCTATTTTGAAAAGAACCACAAGTCATTTTGGGCTAAATCTTGAATAAAGTGACTGATTTCAGTTTTATTGAGTGATTCAAATCCTTTCCATCCTCGGCAGTACCTAAGTTCCACAGCCCTGTGTTTATACTGATTACACGCTTTCCTCTACCTTTACTGTGCTCAATGCCTGGTTTATCGGGATTAATTTCTTCTGTATCTGTTTGCCTTCTGATTTATGCAAGGCCATGTTTTTTTCTCCCCCTCTTGGAAGATGAAGTGAACCTGGATAAACAATTAAGTCCTGCCTGTGATAGTTTTGTCAAAATCTCCTTTCGGTTCCAGGAATACAAGCAAAAAAGTAGCTAACTCAACAGTCAATCACTGTGATGTATCCACACAGGTCTCCAAATGGGATCCGCAGATCTCTTTTTTTGAATCAATAGCATTCCCTCGCTCTACAGACTTCAAATATTTATCTCCAATATACTGAAGATCTGTGCCTGATCAATAACTAAGAGAAATGCAAGGGCTAATTTGTTTTGTTTTATTTTTGGGAGACATTTTTCAGGATGAAGGCTGATAGATGTGGTAATGAAGTGGGGCTGACAGTATTGCTACACCCACTCACTCTTGACATCATCCCTATCTACTTATTACCCAAATTGAATCTTATCCTCCTTAAATCAGTGGCTGTCTGTTCTGAGGCTCAGCTACCTAAAAGTACAGTGCTTTGGTTTTTAGTGGTTTTCTTTGGGTGAATTTGTTCTCTTTTGAGTGTGCTTTGGTTTGGAGTTTTGGCAGTGATCTGTGTTTATTCTCATATATGATTGTCTCCCTGGGCCTGCTTTCTGTCTGGAAATGGGGGTTGTTCTAGGTCAGTTGCATCAATGGTGGTGGGAGTTGTATTTTTACCTGCGAGCAAAGGGTGGTATTGGATGCAAGAAGGAGTGACTGTATATTCTTTTATATTCATAAGATGATATTACACTTCATTACACCAACAGGCTATACACAGAGCTTATTGTTCACTGGCATTCATCATAATTTGAATCTGTGGAGCCCCTAATCATGAAATTGGTGTTTTCTGAAGGAGGTTAAGGTTTTTAGTATAATACCTTCCTTGGAGTTGTAACACTGGAAAAGTGTTACACTGCAACATAAATCCCATATACTGCACCCAATTATACAATTTTAATTTTAATAACAACATATTAAAGAGCCATGGTCCACAGTACCACCACCAAAGTTGAAATGAATAGGAAATCAGAAAAGCATTGGTTGCTGTTGCTCCTCTTGGATTTTAAAAGTCTTTAGGTAGCTGAAAGATGCAAAGAGCGAAGAGGTGAGGAATTCCATTGAACTTCTGGAAGAAATTGAATTAAAGTAGGTCTTGATTTCAACACAGTGAGAATGCAGGGAGGAGAAGAGTAGCAGAACAATTTATTAAGAGCTGAGGAGGAAAATGAAGAGTGTTCAGAGGAGTATAGTATTGCTGAACTAGAGATAAAATAAATGTATAGCTAACAATATAAAGCCCACATATGCTTGTATTGCCCCTAATAAAACCTATAAATTTTTCCTAAACACTTGGTCCTGCTCATTGAGTGAGACTGCATTCCATAGCTACAGTGTATGAATGTTACAAAGCACAAAGGCATGTTGGAGGTGTTGTGCTATCATTTATATTTTATAACTCACACAGGTTTGAAAAGAGGATGTTGTGTGTTAGATTGTTGAAAATGGAATATTTGAGGAAGAGCAGGACCTACAAGGCAAAACCAGACAAATGATGACTTTTTATTAGGGCTGCTTTGCGGGTTTATTCCTTTCTTCACTGGTTAGTAAACATCACAGTAATAAGCTGCATGGAATCTAGCCTCAGGCAGAGTCAGATTACATGAGAGGCCATAGCAATGTTTATCACCAAAACCTGACAGGACCATGAAATACAGATTTGCTTTGAAGGCTCCAATATGTTTATGGGAGATCAAATAGAAAAGATGGGTTCCCCTCTGCTTTGCGTTAATTCCAATTACCAACTCTTTTTAACCATGTGTAGTGCCAGTGTGAAGAGAATCTATTAACACTGTTAAACTGAATAGAAACAGATAATTCACTAATCAGATTATCATGGTTATAGGTAGAAGATAAAAGCAAGTACTATACCAATCATATACCATTTCCTGCATGGAATTGAACTAGTTTTCGAATCTGAAACAAAAAGAAAACTGCTGGAAACAGTCAGCAGGTCAGGCAGCATCTGTGCAGAGAATAGAGAAGTTGATGTTTTGTGTGTGGATCCTTTGTCAATCTGTTCCCTCTATGACATGTTGGTTCACTCTTCCATCACCCCAAGCACCTGCTCTCTTCCATCATCCTAAGCACCTGCTCTCTTCCCTGGCACTTTTCCATGCAAATGCATGGAAGTGCAACATCTACTGTTCGCCTCCTCCCACACCACTGTTCAGGGCCCCAAATTTACATCCAGGTGGAATTGCACTCCCTTGTACTCTCCAATCTAATGTACTATATACCCTGCTGGTGCCAGATTTGAATTAAGGATTCTTAAGTCACTGAACTCAAAGAAATATTTGGGATCCTCTGCTCAATCACCACCCACCCTCCCCCACCTCCACCTCCAATCCATTAAAGCACAACCTTGTAGTAAAATGCATGAAGAATGCCAGTGGAATGTTTACATACTACATTAATAATAAAGCAAATCTTATCACAATATATTCCACCTAAACTAAACTGTTTCATTTTACCAGGGCCCCCATGGTGCGGTCTCCCACTGGGGATACCAAACACACAGATTAGGTGATAATTTTGCTGAACATCACCATCCTGATGCTAGCCACTTATATTGGGCAACCCACTTCCACTCTGAACCCTCTGTCTTTGGCCTTTTACACTGTTCCAATTAAGCTAAATGCAAGGTCAGGGATTGTATTTTTCTACAGGGCACATTACAGCCTCTTGGTATTAATATTAACTTTAATAACTCGGACCTTAAGTGCAGCTCCTGCTTTCTCTGTGGCAGCAATTGCTACTGGCAATGGGTGTGCCTCTGTTTCTGGGGAGGACAGGGAGGGAGAGGGTTGATGGTAGGAATAGGGACCCTTCGATGGAACACTCTGCTAGCAAGCATGGTCTGCACCTTTGCTGTTACAACCGAGGTTGGAGGAATGCACTGTTTCCCTCTAGCCCCACTACTCCACTGGTCACAACATCTATTTAAAATTGTTTTTAATCAGTTATGGATATGGCAAATTACACACTTTTATTTATCCATTTCAGAATGCAAATCCACCAATCAGTTTTCTTTTAATAATTTTGTTTATTAATTTATTATAAAACAAGACTTATTCAATAAAGATGCAAAGCTTATTAACACACAGGTTGAAATATGAAAGTATAAGTATATTCCCTTTTAAATAACCCAACACACACACACAACAGTTAAAGAAAAAAATAAGCAGCTTTCTCTGCAGAGATCGACTTTACAAAAACAAAAATACTTTGGCCAAATACTTTCTAATTCTTGAAGGAAAAAAACGATAAGATATGAAATGTTCCAGGTGACTTTTGGTGTTGCGTCCGGGTACACGTAGACGGCTGTCACTGGGCGATTTCTGGAGCAATTCTGTTCAGGAGACATTGAGGAGTAGTCTTGCAAGCTTTTTGGCAGAATTACTGCATCAGTGGGTTCAGCTATCACACTGGATTCTCAGTTTTTCTCAAAGAGGTGGAACAGTATGAGTTGGGTGACTTCTGTCTTAGGATACACACGAACTGCCCTCCAAATAATCTCCAACAATGAAACCAAAACTCCTAAGCCATAAATCTAGACATGTGACTTCTCTGCAAACTCCAAATAGTTCCATAGTTCATAAGGCTCCAGCTGTTTACTTAGCTTAAGCATGTGACTTCCAGTGAGTGTTTGCTTTTAAACAAAGTCCCAATTGTCCTTCCAGTGACCCTTTAAAAAAAAACAAGTCCAGCATCTCCTCAGGTATTTTCCATAGACTTTTAAACACAAGTCCTCAAAAAATATTAACAATGGAAGCACGTTCATGACACCTCCACCCTTGGAGGAATGAACACATTTACACACTCATTCACACTCACTCTTTACCTGTAACGAATACAGTTATGGCCTGTACCATCTTTATATTCAGATAACTCAAAGCAAAGTTGAATGCTAGACAAAGCAATTGCATGAATGTATTTTTTTAAAATGTGTAATGATCCTTAGGTAATTTCTAACACCAATGAGACCGAGAGAGACAGAAACACGAAAATAACAGAGACAGGCAATGGGAGTAGTTATATTCTCAGACGTGCCATCTGCAATACCACAAGAGATCAACTTGTATTTAAAATATATTATTTGTTTTCCAATTTTCCTTCCACTTTTATTGAAGCTGCTAACTGCGCTTTTTTTTCCATCGGTGGTGGCAGCAGTTCTTTGCCTTAACAAAGCACCTATTCTTCATGCATCAGTCCAGACATTAGTATGTACAGGGTATTTGACCATTGAGGTGGGGACACCATAGCCAATCCTATCCTCTGTTACCATCTACATATCGCCATTTTCCAACAGGGATCAAAGAATACCAATCAGGAATTGCAACATTAGCTGATTTTTGCTTCTCAGCCCTGTAGTACTGAGACCAATTGTAATACCCCTAAGGCAGACCTATCTGAAATAACTAATTCAGCATCAAGGACTGGGAAGTGAACTAATGATCTATGAAGTCTGTATGGCTAAGTACTCCGCCTGAATGTACACTTACCCACTGTGCCAAGGAGAGCACAACATTTAGGTTTGCAACGTGAGAAAGCAAGACTATCTAATAATGTCACATTCTCATTGTGCTGCTGTGCTGGCAGAAACTTCCTGTCTCAAGTGCTCTAAGTAAAATAAAACACAGTAATTAGACTTTGTTTGCATATGCAAATTAGGTTAATTACATAATAAGCTTCCAAAACCTAAAAAGACAATCAGTCTTACTTTTATTTATCTGGGAGGGTATATTTGTTAGGCTAAAAGGGACAACATATTAACAAAATCTACTAATTAGACCCAATTTACATATCAGTATGTTGATTAGAGAGTAAATTTCCTCTATAACTCAAATCCCTTAAATGCCTGTTATACCTTGGGATTTCTGTGCTTTTCCACAGTAGTGTGCTGCTGTTTTTTCCAGGGCAGCGAGGTGGCTGCAAGATGCAGTGAATAGAGCACTATTTAGCTTTCCAAATCATCGCCTTCCTACATTATATTAAAATTGGGCTCTTGAAGAAGCAATTGTCAACCTTATTTCACATGTTTTCTACCATTACTGGTTCATCGCATTATCATGTGTGACAGAATGCATTAGATACCGTCCTTTGAGATGACTCAGGCACCTTGGGCACCTGAGTCATCCCAAACTAAATGGATGAAAATCTCCTTTCTCTGATGGGATTGTATCCTTTTACCTCTGACAATCCAGTTTCAAACTCTGACCAGAGGTGATAATGAGATACTTCCAGTGACATGTCCCAAGTGAAATGCGATTGGGCATTCTCATAATTGTGGTTTTAGCTTTTACCAAAATTCAGTGCTATGCGATGACCCTGTATTAGAAACATCACATTTGGGGAATTTTTCTTCTGAAATTGGGGATTGTGTATGGTTGCAAGGTAAAAAAAAAAGGGCCTCACACTACTGCATCTAACCCAAACTGCATATGACTTGAATAAGCACTTATTAGCGCTTGTTGATTGTGTTTCATCGTATGTAGGTGGAGGGTTTTGATTAGGAACTTACTTGAGTATATATAAGGAGACACTTACTGAAACTGGGTGAAGGTTTGAGTGAGGAGCTGGATATTTGTAATCTTTTTTACTTTGTAAATTAAATGCAAGAATGAGTAAAGTTTGGCCCCAGCACAATCTGTCAACAACAAGCTTTCTGGAGTATAACAGTGCTGTCATTGTAATCCCTCAACTCAATGTGCTGAACCATACCAAAAAGGATTACTGACATCACTTACAGCACATTGTTCTGACACCTAGCCATCACAGTGACTTTTGTAATCACTGTTTTCTGGTGTTATGAAAGTGCTTCTATTTTTTAAAATATTTTTTGAGGATTCATATGTTAGAACCATGGACATTGGTTTATTTTGGAAAACTGAAAAGATTCCATGCATGTTTTTTACATGGGTTACTGAGAGGTCTTGTTTGAAAGCAACCTTTACTGGAAGTCACATGCCTTAAGCTCAATAAACAATAGAAACCTTGGTGACTTGGGGAAGATCTTTAGAAGAGAAGTGACACGTCAAGATTTATGATGGCCAGGAGGTTGCTTTTGAGATTGTTTTGAGTCTCTGGTTGGGTTGTGGACTGTTTTTCAGCAGTTTTTGATCAACCTGTCAAGAGAGAAGTACCCAGCTCACTTTCTTCCTCCTGTCTCTGTGAAACCCTGCGTATCGAGTGTGATACCTGAAACCCCTGATGCTGAGAGACTAGACAAACCTGCCAGATTAATTCTCGATGCCACCTGAAAAGAACTGCTCCAGAAAAGATTCCAGTGACCCATCCATGTGTTCTTAGCCCGACTGTATGCCATTTTGGGACACAACCTATCTCATCCATTTTCTTCAAGGATTAACATTTATTTAGCCACAGTATTGTTTTTTCTCTCTTTATTTGTCTTTAACCAGTATGTGTGTGTGTGTGTGAGTGTGTGTGCGTTTGGGGGAGGGGTTTAAAAAGGTAACTTCCATATTTCAATCTGTGTGTTAATGCTTTGCTTCATTACTGGATCAATCTTGTTTTTATAATAAACTGATAATTTTGTTGTTTATTAAAGAAACCTGGTTGGTGTATTTTATTCTGGGATAAAGAGTAGAGTGTATGATTAACCACATCAGTAACTGGGTAAACATTTAAATATATGTTGACTTGTGAAGAAGTGGAACTAGAAAAAACAATGCACTCCTCCCACCTTGGTCGTAACACTGGTGAGATTAACCCCTCTGTTGTAAGATGGATGACTGATCAATTGAGTACTACAGGGTGCATAAAAATTGTAATTCACACAGTAAACAAAATACTGCACATGCAGTAATTCAGAAGCAGAAACAGAAAATGCTGAAAACATTTAACAGGTCAGGCACAGCATTACGCTTCATCAGAAACAGATGAGCTATCTGCAGAAGTCCAGCCATTGAGTATGACGCACTATCAGCAGAAGGTCTAACTGAATATTACATATTATCAATAGAAAGATTAACCCATTGAGTGCTATACAGTAGCAACAGAGATTAACTCATTGAATAGTGTGCAATATTTGTAAACCATTGAGGATGACACACTAGTAGAAAGAAATTAATCAACTGAGTGCTACACACTACCGACAGAGAGACTAACTTACTGAGTACTACATGCTCAACAGAGATTAACCATTTAGAGCTGCACAAGATGGACAGAGAAATTATTGGGTACTGCGCATCATCTGCAGTGAGATTCACCCATTAAGTACTGAACACTGCCAAAGAGAGAGCAACTCATTGAATATTTGCTTCCTGTTAGATTAACTCATTGAGTACCACACATTTTCAGTCGAGAGTGTAACATATTGAACACTACACAGTATATGTAATGATCTTAACCCGTTATATTGACACACTATAAACATGTATTCACTAAATGATTGCGCACTATCATGGAGATTTAACCCATTCGATATATGGGGATAAAGGCAAGGCAAGTGACAAGAAGGAAGTTTCAAGCTACACATATTCTCAGGAGTACATTCATCTTCCTTGAAGATTAGTGAAATTAATTTGCCTGGTCTCTATCATATGCAAGATTCTGTATGCATTGGAGTCTAAAGCAAATTTTTGACTTATTGATAAAATAAAAACTCTACCCTTACTTGAATCTTTTCTTGAACTGATTTTAACCATTCGAGTTGAGACTGTGAGGCTGTAGTGATTCAGGATCACAAGCCAAATATCCACACCACATGAACAAAACTGAAACTAGTTCTGAAAGAACACAGTATGAAAAAGTCATTGGGAGCAGAATTACTCTATTCATATGATCATAACTAAAACTTGCTTTACACATTGTATTATCTCTATCATCTGACCAAAGAATTGCTCCTCAAATGAGCAGATTACCACTATTCTTTTATTTAGAAACTTTTGAAAATCAGCAGTACAGTGTGATTCAAGTCCTCTAGCCTCACGTTCACAGAGTCCTGCATCCCTAATTCCATTACATTGATCCCAAGGATGGTGAGCTGTAGTACATTTAGCATTCAATAGTGCAGAAGCACAAACACATTCTTTGAACCATATCCCATTCAGAATGATTCTACATGCTAAAAAGTTACAAATACAAACATTTAGGTGTTTTTACCTGAAACGTTGGTTGACTTGCTTTATAATCTCATGAAAAGTTAACAGAATGTTATCATTTATTGAAATTCTTTGAATGCAAGAAAGGCAGAACACAGGTTTTTGTTTCCCAGACCGTGGACTAATTTCTTTACTTTTATCATTATTAGCAGGGTTAAATATTAATGGCTGCTAGCGCAACCTTGATGTGGGCCATATTTTCTGCTGCCCATGCCACTCAGGCTAACAGCAGAAGAAATCTTCCCATTTTCGCATGAATGTTTGACACCTATTAAATACTTTAACAACCTCGATAACTGACAGAAAAGCATTTGTGAAGATTCTAGGCTTCGATATTAATATGCACTGTAAGAAAGAAGTGACAGAAGAACTTGCATTTATATATCACTGTTATATTTTGCACCAGATATACTAGTTGCATTGAGTATCAAAACTACTGCCATAAGCAGATGTGGCATTCTCTGGAATTTGTCTTTATCTTCCTAAAAGCTATCTAAATGTACCAAGAGTAAACAGCGAACACTTGCCACCATATTCTAGGTTTGAGCAATATATCATGTACTGCCATATGACCTCATCATCTTTTGTAGATGAATTGAATATTCACTATGTCAGACTGTGGTTCAGCCTCAAATAGTGCAGAAGCACAAAGTAACATATTCATTGAACATTAAGTGAACAGCATGCAATTCAAACAGTATATTTACATTAATTACAATCTTTGTTGCTATCTGTTGTGGTTGGTTAGCTCAGTTGGCTAGACAGCTAGAGTACAATGCAAAAAGATGCTAACAGCATGGGTTCAATCCCTGTACTAGTTGTAGTAGCTCATGAAGGCCTGCCTCTTTGTCTTGGCCCATGCTTAAGGAGTGGTGCCCCTAATGCTATAAGTTGCCAACAGTCTTTCTCTAATGGTGAGAGATGCCTGTGGTCCTTTGTAACTATGGCTACTGTTATGACTGACTGTTCCAGACAAAGCCCCCAATCCAAATATATGATTCTGATTGCGGTGGGAGAAACACAATGTCAATTTAGTCCCATCCTTCCATAGTTCGCCTAACACATCACTTTAAACTTTCCAAATTAAAGAAAACCACAGCCAAATTGAACCATCTATTAAGCCCCGAATGAGGCAAACCAAACCAGGTATCTTTAGATAAACAAATTAACTGTTTTTTAGAGAAAACTAAATTCTTAAACACTACTCAGATATAAACAACATTTTAAAAAACACAAAGTCCTTGCAGATTTATGCTCCTGCTGAAGTGAAATCTTCCAATGTGGAACAGTCCAAGGTTGCTTGAAGTCCTTGCAGCCATCTGATGGGAAGAAAAAGGTCCTTTTAACAGTAGGGCAGTAAGTAATCAAGTTCAGCAGTTGAAGGGATGCTCTTCTTCTTCTCCAGTGATGAACGCAGCAATTACAGTTCAGTAGTTAAAGTAATTGGTTATTTTCCTTGAAGAAATTAATCTGGCTTGACTTTTCAGAATTCCTCAGAGTATAATAAATAGGGTTTAAACAGACAGAGGGAGAGCTCTCCTCTTTCCTTTAGTGTATGCTGGCAGACAGTCTGTGTGTCTGTGTTTGTCAAAAGTCAGTTTTTCAGCTAGTTTCAAAAATTAATCACAACATTGTATATTTAACCCAAGTCTCTGAGTGGCTGTAGCCAAGGCAACCAGGATGCACATTTTAAGCTGGTTGGGTCCCACTCTGTATGGTTGTATCCGACGGCAACCAGAATGCACCTGCTCAAACTCCTGAGGCTTATTTGTTCTTAAAGCAGTACTGATCCTGTGCTGTCTTAAAGACACAGTGCACGCTTCCAGAAAAAATATACCAGGATCATAATGCTACAATAACTGCTGTCTGCAAAATATTGTGTTACACTTCAGCGTAACACTGATCTTAAAAAATGGTCACATACTCTTGTTTGACAAAACATTATGGTGGGGCCAGATCTAGCTCCATTCATTACTGGCTTAAACTCCCTGACAGACTGTCAACTGAGATGAAGCCAGCTGCAATCATATCATTCACACTTCTTTGAAAGTAGATCAAAGTAAAACAGATTAACAAAAGAATCTATTATAATTAAATTAGATTGACCATCATTTACAGTACTCAAATACAGACCAAACCTAGACCTTCTGTAGGTCAGTAGGTTTGAATTGAGTAGTTTGACCATTTAAACATATTAACTTAATTGAGCTATTATTCGAATGATCCCCATCTAAGTACAAACACATCTCTAAGCCTGTATGTACCTGATGAAGGTGTCAGACAAACCCCTCTCCCAACCCCCCAACATACCAAGACTGAGGCAGCTATTATTTCGCCACATGAACACTAAAACTTAAAATTGCAAGCTCCTGACTGGAAAGACATTTTTTTACAGTAACTAGCAGTGTTGGAATGAAAGGGACCCAGTCGTTGCTTCCCCAATACACAGAAGAAGGGGTCAAATCAGTTTTAGTCGCATGACTAGCTGGCTGGAGTTTTATTGAATTTGAACTTCCAACAAAGGATTTGAACGCAGACAAAGCCATGTGCTCATGGAGTAAAGATCTCTCCTGGAACTGAAGCAAGAAGACCTCTCTCCTGCCTGCTTCTATCTCCTTCCCACAACTGAATCTTGTGAAAACATGTGAACTCAAAGAGAGAAAAATGCCTGTGTGAACAGGATTTTAAGAAGACTACTGGGCCCCAACGAAAAGCAAGACTACTTACAAAAGGACTACAGTGAGCTTGAAGCACCGTAACAAGATATTGGCTCAAACCCCTCTCTACTGTATTTTCCTCTCCTCTTTTCTGTTCCTATCTGCATGTGTATATCATGTGTGCATGCTAGCGTGGGCGCGTTGTATAGCCTTAGGCATGAGCGTATTAGAGTTTAAGTTTGAATAAACTTTCATCTTTCTTCTTTAAATGTCAGAAAGCCTGTGTGAATTGGTTTCTTTGTCTTATAATTGGAAAACTGTGAACCAGGATTCACAAAGGGGGAGCTCAAAACACAATGCGTTTAATAGTGTAGGTAGGTGGTAGGAGAATGTTGGGGATGTGGTCGGGAATATGGGATTAATGTAGAATTAGTATAAATGGGTGGTTGTTGGTCAGCAGAGACTTGGTGGGCCGAAGGGCCTGTTTCAGTGCTGTATCTCTAAATAAATAAATTAAAAATAAATTAAATTAAACCCTGTTACAATAAGACCAGGTGAAGATAGTAACAGACCCCTAGACACATTTCTCACCTGGTCATAACAAAGGTATCAAGCTGACCAAATTGAATAGGTTGACATCTACACAGAAAGGTGTCAAGAAAGCATCAGAGGAATAATGCATCTGAAGTGAGCCATTTTGCATCCCAGGGTGCAATGTATATTTATGTAGTTTGCAGAAACAGACAGAAGAAATCCATATTACTCCTATTTGTATTTTATGGTCAGCAATAAAGAAACCAATAGATGATCCAATGTCAACAAAAATGCTTCATTTTTGTCACAAATACCTTAAATTCTAAGGATGTTTCAAAGCACTTTACAAATAATGAATTACTTCTTGAGTGCAGTCACTGATATAGGCAAATACAGTAGACAATTTTGAACACTACAGGATCCCACATAATTAGATGAATGACCAGTTTATCCATTCTTGGTGGTCTTAGTTGTTGTTGTTGTAGTAGTTGAGTGAGGAATGTTGATCAGGAGGTCTCTGCATTTCTTCAGTTAGTACCAAGAGCACAAGAAATAGGAGCAGGAGTAGACCATATGGCCTATCAAGCCTGCTCCGCCATTCAATACAATCATGGCTGATCTAAGGCTTTCAACTCCACTTTCCCGCCCACTTGCCATATTCCTTCATTCCTTGAGAGAACAAAAATCTGTCTATCCCAGCCTTAAATGAATTCAATGATGGAGCACCACAACCCTCTGGGGTAGAGAATTCCAAAGATTCCCTTTGAGTAAAGTAATCTCTCCTCATCTCAGTCCTAAATGATCAGCCCCTTATTCTGAGACTGTGCCCCTGAGTTTTAGATTTCCCCACCAATGGAAACAACCTCTCAGTGTCTACTCTATCCAGCCCCTTCAGAAGCTTCTATGTTTCAATGAGATCGCCTCTCATTCTTCTAAACTCTAGAGAGTATAGGCTCAATTTACTCAGCCTCTCATCCCAGGGACCAATTTAGGGAGCCTTTGCTGTACCGCCTCCAATGCAAGTATATCCTTTCTTAAATGTGGAGACCAAAACTGCACACATTATTCCAGATATGGTCTCACCAAAACCCTATACAATTGTAGTAAGACTTCTTTAATTCCTGTACTCCAATCCCCTTGCAATAAAGGCTAACATGCCATTTGCCTTCTGAATTGCTTGCTGTACCTGCATGCTAACTTTCTGCGTTACTTGTAAAAGCACACCCAAGTCTCTTTGAACATCAACACTTATAAGTTTCACACTTTGAAAAAAAATTCTGCTTTTCTATTCTTACAACCAAAGTGAATAACTTTGGACTTCCCTACATTATACTTCATCTGCCATCTTGTTACCCACTCACTTAACCTGCCTCTATCTCTTTGCAGCCTCTCTGTCTCCTCCCCACAGCTTACCTTTCCACCTACCTTTGTATCATCAGCAAACTTAGATACATTGGGCTGAATTTTACCAACGCTGAGGGTCGCAGCGCGGGGGCAGTAAAATGCTGCCGGGAGAGGCCCGCCTCGGCCTGTGACGCCGAGAAGGGCCCACCGCATATTACCGGCGGTGACGGGACCTCGGTGCGGCCCCCCTGCCACACAGCAGCGGCATCACAATTAACATATGGTAAAGAGTACTTACCTTTGCTGATTATGCAGCCAGTCACCTCTCCACTGACACGTCCAGATTTTTCACTGAATGGGCGGCCGTCACGTTCCATCCTGTTCACGAATTGAAAAGCCGGCGGGGCCCTCAGAGGCAGAGGTTGTCGCCAGCGAAGGTAAGTTCTGTTATTCAGGGGTCTCACTCTGCATTATGGAAGGGAAGAGGGAGGGGGGATATTCAGGGGTCTAACTCTGCATTCTTAAAGGGAGGAGGGGGGGATACACAGGGGTCTCACTCTGCATTCTGAAAGGGAGGGGGTCTAGGATTATTGGAGGGAAAGCTGTGCTGGCATGAAGGGAGGTACCGTGTACCATCCCTCCGTTAACAGTGTACGCTCTGTGTTTGTGAGGGGCAATGGCACACTAGGCACCCTGTGTGTGGGGAGGGTGCCAGAAAAGGCAGGAGCATTAAGGTTATATGGATGGTGGAGGCAATCGATTCAGCTGGTAGGATCTTGATGTGGTCATGCTGTGCCACTCTGAGTGTTGGCCAAGATGGGCAATGTTTTGGCACACCACATAGTTGATCCAGGAAAGCAGCTGATGTACCCGTCAACACCGATCCCCATGCTGTTAGGAACCTTCGAATATATGAAGGGTTCAACTTTATTTATCACATGGAAATAGGTATGGCTCATCCTACATTGTGTGATCCTCTGCTCGTGAGTATCTGTATGCGCCAGAGGCAATACCTACAGGCAGGTGTGATCCATGTAGAGGCCCCCGGTCGTGAGCAGCAGCACCCAAGGGGAGCTCGCCATTACGTTTGCCGTGCATCTACAAGCCCCACATGACATGCCATCGGATGCCAGAGCACCCGTGTCAGAGGAGATTGCGCATGTAGAGAGGGTGGTGACACATCTCTGTGCCCTGCGTAAGCATGACCTGCAGCCCATGGGCTCCGATGGACATCCCATGCCTTTGTTTCTCATAGTGGCAGCGGTACTCAAGCTTGACGCCTCTGCAGCCTTTTAGGAGCCCACCAGAGACCTTTGTGGGGTCACACAGTCAGCAGTGCACCGCTGCATCAGGGAGGTCACCAATGCCCTGCAACGAGGGCCAGTGAGTATGTCTGCTTCAGGACGGACTCA
Organism: Heterodontus francisci; assembly: GCF_036365525.1. Classification (NCBI taxonomy): domain Eukaryota; kingdom Metazoa; phylum Chordata; class Chondrichthyes; order Heterodontiformes; family Heterodontidae; genus Heterodontus; species Heterodontus francisci. Next base: position 60,826,879 of record NC_090385.1, read on the forward strand.
CACAGCCAGGTCCAGAGGGCCATTAGTTCTGGCACGTTTGCTGGAGAACCATAGGTTGTAATATTCATAGACTGCACTCATGTGGCCATCAGGCCTACTGCCAGGCTACCACCTGCAGACGTCACCATTAAAGGAGCCCTCTCAATCTGGGTGAAGCTGAAATGTGATCACCGCAGACGCTTGCAGCGAATGTGTGACTACTTCTCAGGCAGCTGCCAGGACACCTGGGTCTTGCCAGTCCCAGCTGCCACTGCTGTTCACTGAACTGACTCAGATGGAGGGATGGCTTCTTGGAGATAAGGGCTATCCTTTGCAGACATGGTTGCTGACACCAGTGAGAGACTCCACCACTGCTGTAGAGGAGAGATACAAAGCCAGCCACTGAGCTACATGAGCTACCATTGAGCAGGAAATCAACATGGTGAAAGAGCGCCTCCAATTCCTGGATGGATAAGGTGATGCCCTGTACTATGGGGCTGAAAAGGCCAGCTCCTTTCTTTGCTGCTCTGAACAACTACGCACCCAACAGGGGCCAGGCCTGGCTTGATTCGGAGAAATGTCAACAGGACCTACAACATGAAAGACGCATAGGAGGGCAGATGGCACCCAGGCTCTTCACGCAGGGCTAGCAGTGAGGTAGGGATGTACAGAAGTGGCTTATCAGACAAAGACTGTCTGCTCCATAGAAATTGACATAAGCTCTGCAAGCCACACATCACCCTCGCTCACCTGCTGTGCACCTGTCCACATCTGCAGCATCCCTGTGTAAACCATTAGAGGCAGGAGCTGACTGAGCCAATGTCCATGTCACTGTATCCGTGGAGAAGCTCATGAGTAATGGTGGCATGGCAATGATGTTATTGCATACATTGGCTCTCCTGAAGGGCCAACGGTGCAAAAGGATGTGACATTGGTGCTACATGCTGACACGCATCATTCACACAGAGAAAAGGACACACATGTTAGTGAGGAACATTTAGTGAAAGACGTATATACATTGCTGTGACACCCGTGCATTCCCATTTGTGTCAGTGTGTTCTCTGTAAACCTCTGTAATACCTTTTGTGGTCTATTTAAGTCTCAAGTCCTGGAATGTGCAAAATTAAGATTATTCACCCAGGTGCGGCACACCTACAAGAAGGAATGCTACACTTGAGTGGAAGAAGAGGATCGCAACTTCACAGGACACTGGGACACAGCAGAGTAAGTATGTGGTAGCAAAGCGGAAAGTGCTGGGGTAACTCAGCAGGTCAGGCAGCATCTGTGGAGAGAGAAGCAGAGTTAACTTTCAGGTCTGTGAACTTGGACAAGTTAACTCTGCTAGTGGCGCAGTGGTTAGCACCGCAGCCTCACAGCTCTAGCGACACGGGTTCAATTCTGGGTACTGCCTGTGTGGAGATTGCAAGTTCTCCCTGTGTCTGCGTGGGTTTCCTTCGGGTGCTCCGGTTTCCTCCCACATGCCAAAGACTTGCAGGTTGATAGGTAAATTGGCCATTAGCAATTGCCCCTAGTATAGGTAGGTGGTAGGGAAATATAGGAACAGGTGGGGATGTGGTAGGAATATGAAATTAGTGTAGGATTAATATAAATGGGTGGTTGATGGTCGGCACAGACTCGGTGGGCCGAAGGGCCTGTTTCAGTGCTGTGTCTCTAAACTAAACTAAACTAAACTTATCTCTCCACAGATGCTGCCTGACCTGCTGGATTTCTGCAGCACTTTCTGCTTTGCTGCTAGATTGACAGCAGCCTCACTCTTCAGTAGTCAGATAAGTATTCTTTGACAGATGTCAGGAAGCAGGGGCTGGGGCACTTAAAATAGGGCCTCAGCGCCTGCTGCACAGCTGTTAAAAACACTCTCACTGCACCAAATGTCTCGCCTCTCCCCATGTAATATGGGAAGGGCAGCTTGGTGCCATGATTCTAATGAGCCCCCATGTGTAATATCATGGGGGCTCTGCTGCGGCCGCTAAATGCAGGCGCTGCGCTGAGTTGAAAGGGTGCCGCCACGCCGCGCGGCGTCAAAATAAAATTCATCCCATTACTCTGTTTCGTCTTCTAAGTCATTAATATAGATTGTGAATAGTCAAGGCTCCAGCACTGATCCTTGAGAGACTCCATTATTCACTGCCTGCCAACTTGAAAATGCCCACTTATGCCCACTCTTTGCTTTCTATCCGTTAACAATCCTCTATCCATGCTAGTATATTATCCCCAACTCCATGAGCCCTTGTCTATTACCTTTTGTGTGTGACCTTATAGAATGCCTTTTGGAAATCCAATTAGACTACATTTACTGGTTCCCTTTTATCTACCCTACAAGTTACATCCAAAAAACTAAAATTTTTCAAACAAGATGTCCCTATAGTAAACCATGTTGACTTGTACTAATCATACTCTGCTTTTCTAAGTGCATTGTTAAGACTTCCTTAATAATGCATTTCAGCATTTTCCCAATGACTGATGTTAGGCTAACTGGCCTGTTTTCCCTCTCCCTCCTTTCTTGAAAAGCAGTGTAACATTTGCCAACTTCCAATCTGATGGGACTGTTCCCGAATCTAAGGAATTCTGGAAAATCATAGCTAGTGCATCCACTACCTCTGCAGCTATCTCTTTTAGAACCCTAGGGTGTAGGCCATCAGGTCATGGAGATTTGTCAGATTTTAGATCCTTAAGTTTCTCCAATACTTTTTCTCTGCTGATGTCAATTTCCTTAATTTTCTCACTCTTTCTAGCCCCTAGGTTATCATCTATTTCTGGTAGAAACTTGTGTCTTCTACTGTGAAGACAAACACAAAATATTTGTTTAATGCCATTTCTTCATTCCCCATGACAATTTCTCCTGTCTCTGCTTCTAAGAGATAAGTGTTCACTTTAGCTACTCTCTTCTTTTTTATATACCTATAAAAGCTCCTACAATCTGTTTTTATATTACTGGCTAGTTTACTCTCATATTCCATTTTTTCCTTTTTTATCAACTTTATGATGGCCCTTTGCTGGTTTCTAAAACACTCGCAATCCTCAGACTTGCTACATCTTTTACAACCTTGTAAAGCTTCTTCTTTTAATTTAATACTATCCTTAACTTCCTGAGTGAACCACGGATGGGTCTTTTTTGCTGAGTTTTTGTTTTTCAATCGAATGTATTTTTGTTGAATATTTTGAACTGTTTCTTTAAAGGTTTCCCACTGTTCATTTATCGCCATACCTTTTAGTCTATTTAACCAATTTACCTTAGCTAGTTCTCCCCTCATACCTACGTAATTGGCTTTGTTAAGATTCTTGTTTGTGATTGGAGTATGTCACTTTCAAATTTAACATGGAATTCAGTAGTATTATGATCATTATTTCCCAATGGATCTTTTACGATGACATTACTAATTAATCCTACTTCATTACACTATACTAGATCTAAGTTAGCTTTATCCCTAGTCAATTCCACAATGTATTGGTCCAAGAAACTGTCCTGAAAACATTCTACAGACCATTCTAGACCACTCTTGCCAATTTCATTGTTCCAGGCTATACGAAGATTGCTATGGAATTCTTTTTGGTCCACCTGTACCATAGAGTAAAGGCCGTGGTTTAACATCTAAACTGAAATAAAGCATCTCTGACAATACAGCAATTAAGAAATCCGTTTTACTAGTCAGCTAATATGAATAAAAGTGTTTGGTTGTTACAAACACAGCTGCCAAATATAGAATTTTAGAAAAGAATTAATATTCTTAGTTATATTTGCCATGCAATGACCATCCCCAACAAGAGAGAATCCAACCCTCTCCCCTTGACATTCAATAGCATTACCATTGTTGAATCCCCTACTATCAACATCCTGGGGTTTACCATTGATCAGAAACTGAACTGGAGTAGCCATAAAAATACAGTGGCTACAAGAGCAGGTCAGAGGCTAGGAATTCTGCAGTGAGTAATTCACCTCCTGACTCCCCAAAGCCTGTCCACCATCTACAAGGTACAAGTCAGGAGTGTGATGGAATACTCTCCATTTGCCTGGATGGGTGCAGCTCCAACAACACTCAATAAGCTCAACACCATCCAGGACAAAGCAGCCTACTTGATTGGCACCCCATCCACAAACATTCACTTCCTCCACCACTGATGCACAGTGGCAGCAGTGTGTATCATCTATAAGATGCACTGCAGCAACTCACCAAGGCTCCTTCGACAGCACCTTCCAAACTCGTAACCTCTACCAACTAGAAGGACAAGGGCAGCAGATACATGGGAATGCCACCACCTGCAAGTTCCCCTCAAAGCTTCTCACCATCCTGACTTGAGATTATATCACTGCTCCTTCACTGTCACAGGGTCAAAATCCTGGAACTCCCTAACAGCACTGTGGGTGTACTTACACCACATGGACTGTAGCGGTTCAAGAGGGTGGCTCACCACCACCTTCACAAGGGCAATTATCGATGGGCAATAAATGCTGGCCAAGCCAGTGATGCCCAAATCCCATGAAAAAATAAAAAAAATTCTCATAAGCTGTAGAATCCTGCATCAGGGAACTGCTGATTACTTTGTGCACATATAGGAAAATACTGTAATGATAAAATTGGGAAGGCCAGCTAATCTTTACATTCCTGTATGGCTTGTGTACAATTAAAAATGACAAAATGTGGGCATGTGCAAAGTAATAGGTAAAACAACAAACATATTACTAGATATATTCAAGTGTAAACTACAACCTTGCAGTAATCTTGCTAATATTCTTCTTTTGTGGGTCAAAGTCACACACAATGCATAGAAACATAGTGGCAATTACCATGAGAAACCCCAGCACCCCAGGAGGAGGAATATTTGAATTTGTTAGGCCTGTTTGTGTTTGTGTGGCAATGTTGTCTATTAAGAGGACTGTAGGTCTACTCGTCCTTTAAAATATATAGACCCTCTACTTGATCAATGACATCATGATTGCAAGTGCAGTACAACATGTATACTGCTTTCTCAGCAGATGATGACCATGGCCCAGTGCCAGAGGAGGCTGGGATGAAGATGCATATATGTCAAACAGCTACAGTCATGACTATTGTAACTTCCACATACTTCTATTAGCACAAGTATTGTCTTACCTCACCTTCCCTCAGTCCATGGAGCCATGCCTTACAAGATTTAGTGCCTAACCCATAGTATCTTCAACTGTAGTAGTAGCATAGCAACAGTCAAGGGGTTGATCCACAGAAGTGTTCAAGGAAGATGGAGGAGCTTTGCAGAGGTTATTGTCAAATGCTTTTTCTCTTATGTGCCCTAAGGATGCCAGATCTGTTGGAATGACAAATGAAATGTATGGTAATTGAAAAGGCACTTGACTCCATGGAGTAAAGTTTGAGCATTCATCTCGATATTATGGAGGACTGTAGGATGTCTACTGGTATAGGTCAACTTGCCTGAATCAAAGAGCAGAGTTTCTGCCAGCCGTGCTGGTCTGGTTCACATTGCTTCCTCAATCTCTGAAAGCACAACTACAATGTGTCAAAGTTCAGTCCCAGTAGCACTACTGCCTTGAATGTTGGGCATCAGAGTGCAACAAGATCTGAAATTTGGAATAGAGGGGAAACTTTGCCAAGGGAATGCAGGAATTGGTTGAATCACAAAGGTCTCAGCTGGCAAAGGCTGAAGTAATATTCAATACTTGCAAAGAGGGACAACATGGTTTCCTGCAAGCCCTGAAATTGGTGCAAAGCCTGCAATAGTTTTTGGATACTCAGCAGGACTTCATCCAGGCATCCCTCAAGCGGCTTAAGGCATGTCTTCAGCTATGTTGTATATCTGTGCGGCTAATCATAAGGATAGTGACTTCCCCTTCCAGCTCCTGCAGATCTTTTAGTGCTGCAGCAGTACATGACTTCACTCCTCATGCACACATTGCCAAGCATTAGGCAAACACAATGCATGCCCAAGACATGCAAATTAGGTGAACCCAGAAATACAGACAAGTTCAGGTGCATTCAAGTTCGTTTCAACAGTGCATTTTTCAAATTACACTGGGGTGTAGACACTTTTCCACACAATTTTGTCTCTGAAAAAATAAAATGAAAGTTGCCTGGGTTCCAGTCTATAGAACTGCCAAAACACAAAGTGTTCAAGATTAAATAAATGATGTGCTAGAAAATGTGAAAATGTGAACAGTGTGTCAGTTGCACAATTGCATTTGATATCAGTATTGATCTCAAGGTTCAAAACTGGGGGTTCTATGCAAGACAAGAATATTCTTACATTTCACATCTGATATTCAAAAGAATCTTGATGGAATAAGAGGAAAAAATGTTACATCAGGAAAAGATGCTTTTGCTAATATAGCAGATTCATCAATTGATTTTAAAATCCGTCAGTTCCTTTAACATGAAGCTTAGATCGTTCAGTCACAGCCAGCCAATCTTTCTCTCTACAACTATTCTCCCCATTCCCAGAAATTGAAAAAGGACATCTTGCATACTAAAACAGATTGGAATAAAACCAGTCAAGGATTCAGAAATTCAAAGCATGATTAAAAAGAAAGAAACTACTGTAATTGCTGAGAGATCAGGTCCTAGAAAATCGGACAAGCCCATTCGCGGGGAGCACAGAGTTCATGCCCTGCACTTGAATGATGTCAGATGGATTATTAAACTGAAACCCGATCTGCCTGTTCAAATGGAAGTAAAATATCTCATGCCACTTTTTCAGCAAAGAACTGTGAATTTTATGGCCAACATTCATACCTCAACCAACACCGTCAAATAGATCATTCACTTCATTACCACTTGTGTAACCTTGCTCTGTGAAAATTAGCTGTTATGTATAATTACAAAATAATAGTGACTACATTTCTAAAGTAAAACTTTGTGAAATGATTTAGGGTATGCCGAGGATGTAAAACATTGTTCCCTTATCCCCATAGAACATTAGCCCCTTGCTTGAACATGGTTCCACAGCCTATGGCTTCTCACTCATGTGGCCATTAGTCATGTGTCACTCTTGACGTTAGATTTTGGTAAGCTATTTTGCCAGAGGGACATCATTAATGTGTCTTTCCTTAACCATTGAAATCAATGAGAGCACATTTACTGTTTCTGTAGTTGAGATCAACTAACCTGGCGCCTAACTGTATCCAACCGTGGGCTTTCCTGGTTTCTCTATTCGGCTGCTCACTGGATTTAGTTACCTGAGCCATGAGGTTCGGAGGTGGGTGGCTTGGGGAAACGACCCGCCAATTGCTTTAGATGCAACATAGCATAGAAAACCCCAGCCCTGCGTTCAGGTAAAGTTATAAAGGGGCCTCTTCAAATTCTGAAGGTAACTGCTTTAACGACGCATTCTATTTATGTCATTAATTGTGTCAATGGATCGTGCACTTCTGGTGCAAAAATAATAGAATACAGTAATATAATGTCCCCTTATGAACAGTGATCCACAACCTAAATCTACCACTACACTGGGCGTTTCGACTTGCAGACACACAACTAAAGACGTGAAAGATCACTATGTCATCTGGTGTTCTACTGCATTTCGAGATTCACTGTCTAATCACATACCCCAAACATTGCTGCCAAAGTGTAGTTTTCATCAGATACCAGTAAATAAAAAGTAGCCATCCTTGGTGCTATCATCCACGCCAATGAATATTAAACCTAATACATTAAAAATATATAGAAATTGTAAATGAGAATACTCACTCGGCTTCGCTGCATGCGCAGTACAGGTTAAAAAAGGTTAATAATGGAATCAATGTTTTCGCTGCATTTTAATTATTTTCCATCACAAGAGTGGATGGCAATGCAGCTGTGAGAGAGGAGTCCGATCCTCCCGTGCTCAAATCAGATTAATCACTAGTTTAAACAATTGCCTTTTTACAGATTTCTGCTCAAAACGTTTGAGATGACGGGTGACTGGGGAGGAACGGTGCTATCTTTATCATGTTTGAATCTCGAGTCCTGTGACTAGAAGAGAAGGGTATCAATCAGGGGCTGTTTTGAACCGTTTGTACATTTATGTGCTTCTCTAAAAGGAAAACTGAACCCGAAGCATCCTTCAGTCACACTCTACCTTAGCTTTGGTAAAGCATCGATTTATTGAAATTTAATTGTAGCACCAGAAACCTGTACTCGTGAAGTATGATTGCAGTTAAATGAGTACTTCTTAGCTACTGAGAGCTGCAGCACCGTCTCTCCTGGCCGCTTAGGACAGTAATGGCAGGAGTCCCGTAGCCTGCGGCTGAGAGGAGGTCATCTTCTCAAGCAGCTGAATATTTATCTTTCTAAATGGTGGATTTATTTAAGAAATGAGTATGCCAGAGGACCCGAAACTCAGCCATTAATTTTTTATGCTAAATCAACAAAATCTCAGACCGCATGAAAGTCAACAACTTTGGCTCCACCGCCGGAGATTGATGAGTAAATAAGATATTGAAATGACTGTGGATTTGGGGGATCTGCTGTGACATTTAATGCCTGACATTTCCTCACATGATATTCATCGCCACTGAAGCAGAACGGTTTCTCTCAGTTAGAATTGCCCATTTCAGACAGTTGGCGAAAGCAAATTAAAAGTCAGTATTAAGTACGAATATACTGTATAAATACACAGTATTAAAAACGGGGTCAAATTGAACACATCAATATGAGAACAGGAGGGATCGCACCACACTAGATTGCTTGCTAAAATACAATTTAATTGCTTGCGTGTGTTTTATTATTAGTTTAAATCACTGCAAAGTTTATGAAGAAATTCTATATTTGAGGTAGTTGGCCATTTCTGTAAGGAAAGTCTTGCATTTATATTAAAGAGAAGATAAAGGCCCTGTACATTGATCATTATTGCAAATGGCATTCCTTAACTGATGTTTAAAGCTTTCTGTTACGTCTTTTGAAGAAATGGACAATGAAATATAGTTCTTTTAAATTATTGTATTGAATTGCACCCAGGGTCGAGAAAGCTGACAAAGACTCTCCCGCCCCAATGAGCTGTCCAACGTACTGAATCGAAGGCCTTTAGAAGTGAACCTGGGCTGGGCTTTGGAGGACTAATTTTCCTCTTTCAGCAATGAGCTGTCCAATGAACTGATAATAGACTACAGCCCTCCCTTAGCGAGCTGTCGAAGACACTAGATTTGGGATACTGTGACCCTTCTATAACAGCACGCTGCCCAGGGGTCTGCACCTGAAACTGTGCTCTGCCTTTAGCACTGAGCTTTTCAAAACACTCAACGGCTCGACTTTGACCTGCTCTTATCAATGACTGATTACCTCGGGCACTTGCAGTAGTGCCACATTCTATGTTAATGATAATAAACTCAACGAACAAGGTCATTTAGCAATTTCTGGGGGTGGGGGTGGGGGGCTGTGGGGCAGGAAAAACTAATTGTCGCTCTTTGCTAACTGTTGTGGCATCCTTAATGTCCAAGATAAATATGCTAATGACCATATTAGTAATTTAAATTCTGAGTTATGTGATTTCGCACTCTAAATGTTGGACGTCATAAGATGTAGTTTTCATTTAAAACAGCTCTTTGTGTTGCGTCACACAAATGAAAAAGACACGTTTTCTGTGTCTAGAATTCACTGATGGCCAGAAGTCACCTTGATAGTGTTAGGTGGACAAGATACCAAACTCCAGACATACTAATTATTTGTGCATTGTCGCCCCAAGTAACCATATTTTGGCATAAGTAATGTGTGCTGTAAATGTTAAAATGTATATGGCATGACAATGAAATGGAAGGGTTGTGAGGCAACTCATGATTGTATAGAAGGAAACTGATCATCTTTGCAATGTTTGTATTTTTTGACTTGATGCTGTTTTAAACTGTTTGGGAATGTAATTTTTACAGATTTTTATGAATAAAGTATATTTTAGAAATTTAAAAAAAAATGATTCGTTGTAGAGTACTGTTGCTGGTCATTAGCTAAAACCTGCATCTGGAGAAACAGACGGTTGTTAATAAATGACCCGGCTCTGCGTCTCATTACAAATTCTGGTGCAAAACTGAAACTGAGTATATAAGTTATACATAAAAGCTCCTATTTTGTATATATCCTATTGCTTTTGATTGCCTGCTACACCAACAAGGCGTTCAGTCACGTGTAAATTCATGAATTATTTCATCTGTGGTCGTGTAAGATCCGTGCTTATATTGGAACAAATGAGCGATTAAAATCAAACCCGATCACAGGTTAAAGATGAAAACACGTCGAATGTATAATAATAGAGGTTTTTCGGCAATTACAGTTTTATAGGAATCATCGGTCGCAGGCTCCAGATTAAAAATAAATACAGGAATAAATAATACATTAGGTGAAAGAGATGGGATCTGTATTTCGTTGTATAAATAGAGTTCAATTGTATTACTGTGTCGGTAATGGTTCGCTTTGGAAAGTTGCATGTAGCGGGAATGGTTACAAGAATACTTAGTACACCAGGAATAAACTGGGACTTGGGAAACGTTGTCTTAACGTAGGACCTAGCCAGAAAGTTGATAATTTTGGAATCGCACAATTTCATATAATTTTAGATGAAATATGAATGTATTTGAGTTGGGACTGGAAAATTAACCGAGGTAGAAAATTAACAGTGATTTGATAAACAGTTCTCTTACGTTTACCGTTTTTCATTGCACGACATCGTTTGTAGCGTTATAACCTGAAAACTTCCAATGTAATAAATATGTACAGTATATCCCAAAGAACGGAACAGAGCAAAGTTTTGTATCTGCAACAAAGTACAGCTATCACGTCTCTGAGTATCAAAAGGCTCATTATCGAAGGCAATGTCACGAAAATATAAAAGGAAATAAGCGGCCCAACTTTCCCCTCCAAAGGAGTAGTAATACGGAGCAATTAGAGCTTTTCCTCGTTAAAGTGTCCTTCCAATTAGCCAATGTTTCTGTAAAGTGACTCGAGATTGACGAGCCGTAAGGCTTTCTGTTCCCATTTGAACGCATTCCTGTTCTGGAGAACTTTGCGAAACAAATTGCTGCAAGGGCTCTTGGCTTACTGTGAACATATTGAGGATAGTTTCGGTTAGTATCATTCCACTCTCCACCAAAAAAGCAACAAGTGAAATAGCATTTTGAGATAATGTATGTTATGACTTGCACTGTACAGGATAATTGCTATTATCCTTTAAACGGACCCATTGCTGTCTCGATAAGAGGGAAGTATATGGGAAGACAATATTTTCGTACTTTTGTTTTTTTTTCCAGCTGACAGAGATTAAATTCCACCGCCTCCCCTTGAATAGTCTCCAGCGCACAGTTAATTTATTGTGTTTAAATTTGTTGCCAATTAAATTATTATCTCTGAATAATGTGCTAATTACATTGTTCTAGTCACACGAGATACTAAGATGCATAATTATATTATTCCTCTGCTAATTATTTCAGGATAAAAAAATGCTCAGGTTGAAGCAGCGAATAGTACTTAGTATAAAACCGAGAGAGCGCGGCAGCAAAGTGCCATGTGTGGAAAAGGAATTAAACACAGGCTCTTCCTACCTTGTGTCCTGGTTAGGAAGCCACAAAATCGGTTTGGAAAAGTGGCGGTTTAAAATAACTGGAAGTACGGAGATTGCAAGTCTGCGCTCCGACTGTCTGCACGGGGCTGTGCTTGAAAATACAACCTTAACTTATATTAACGTGGTTGATTAATATTGCATTGGGTGCATTTAAAACTTTTAAAAGTAACGACGTGAGATGCTTTGTATGTGTATGTGACCACTTGCGTTGATTTTTAATAGTAACTTTCCGACATTTTTTTCTCCTTCCACAATTTTTTTTTGTTGCATTTTATTTAGTAATAGAATGAGACTCGATCGTTTGAGCTGCTAGTGCCTAATTCAGAGACACAAAGCGTCCAGTCCAGAGCGGTGGAGAAAGCGATGATAATGTAGTGGTTAAATTATTCTCCGATGGCCCCGAGGCTCCACTCAGGACTCAGACTTCATTAATTTTTTATAGTCATCACTTCACCAAGATCTATTTATGAAAATGTGCTTTCCGCTTCATGGAAAAAAGGAGTCAGCAGAAACGAGCAGGCAATGGAGGGTTTTAGCTTGTTTCTTTAACTGAAGATGATCTGCTCTTTAAAACGCCTTCCATTCAAACTAATACAAGTGACCATGCAAATCTACATTGTATGATAAGACAGTCACACTGGCAAAGTTGCATTGTTTTGAGGCTCTGTGTTCATATTGTGGATACCAAATAACCGGGTTGGCACAATTTAAAATAGGAAGTAGCTACAAGATTTTAAATTTCACACATTCGCATCTATTATGTCTAAACATGCAAAATGGGGTAACGTGTGTTGTGAAATGAATAGAGACTGAAGTGGGTCATCAGATTCTCCCACACTTTGTATTCCGGTGTAAATTAACTATATCTGAATGCTCACTCAGGCAGATATACGGGAATGATAAAAACGTGTTCCTTCAAAAAGGCAGCTTGGGCGGAAAGCATGTGAACAAGGTGGAATTTGATGCGATTTTATACAACTGAGCCCACATGTATAATTTAAAGGGAGACAAAAGCATTAGTTGTGTCTTTCTTGCCGTCAGATTTGCAAACATGTCCCTGGCTAGGCGGTCACGGCGGTCCTTCCAGCACTGGGGAACTGCACACACATTAGCGTGAAGTGCAATAAATGAGAACGGAACAATACAGAATTTGTATTCCCGCAGAGATTCCCTCTTTCAATCCCCTTCATGAATAGCAAAAATAATCCTAATTATATAAATCTAATTAGTCGCCTGTCATTTTCCGCTATGCAATCTGTTAATTTCCAACATTTTACTCCCATTAATGATTTACAAAAATGGGCAGGGGTAAAATATTGTTGCGTTACAGATCCGCGGCGTGCTACAGCTCCTTCAGTACCGTGTTAGTAATTCAAGATGGAAAAGCAGCAGGCAGAGACTCCAATGATAATAGGAATTATCCCTGCCGGCTCGGCGGTCCCATGTGTCATAGTAACTTCGGAGGTGCACACTTTCATTGCCCTCTGTTATGCTGCACATAGTAGCTTAAAGGGAGAGAAAGAAAGAAGAGGGACAGTAGGAGGAAAAAGAAGCACAAGACCAATTTATAGATCCATCTGGAATAGTCAAAGATGTGATCTAAATTACTTTAAAATAATTTTACTACTGAATATATTTGAGAAATATTCCTCCTAATGGGCAGTAAAAACTGCCCATATTGGTCTTATCAGATATCGTGTACGGAAAAAACATGAAGTGAAATGCACCCCGTGCATTACGTGTAGTCACTGCCAATATCTGCCCCCTGTTTCTGTTTTATTTTGCTGAATGATTGAAGTAGTGTTTCTGACTGAACCGCTTTAAGCAGCCGGAGCACATGGGGAATCACAGAAGGCTAAGAGTATCCGGCAAGTGAAATATTCAAAGGAACCAAAAATATATTTCAGATATAAAAGCACCCGGTGAGGGCTATATGGTAGGCTCGTTTTATATGTGTCTGGAGTGAACATCTGAATGTTGTAATATTGAATTGTACACATTGGTTAAGGGGTACTTTTTTACCGTCAGGGCATCATTAAATAGTGATGAAGGTACTGTCCAAAATTATACAACCAAATGTGTAAATGCTAATAATAAAATTATTATCATAGGGGAGAAGGTATTCTAAAATCATTGAGCTCGACCTTAGGCATTTCTTCTCCGTGCGTTACAGTAACACACAGCAGCAATATCGGAAGGGTTGGAGAAAGGCAATCAGGTCCCTCTTCACTGAATAGCAGAGTCCAGGACGTTGCGTAAGGTTGCAAGGGTTTTGATAATAAATATTAATACTTGCTTGCGTGTTTAAATTGTAGCAGTAATGGTGCGGGTGTTGACTACTAGGTAGAAATATCGAGACTAAAAGATCTAAAAGTCCCGCACAAGGACGATCCTGCAATCCCAGGAGTTGTTAATTATTATTAATAATGAAAACCGGATGTGACTCAAACATGCCGCCAATGCTTAGTGTGTCTAAGGCCCCTGTCAAAACAAATCCAAGCAGACCCAACAAACAGAAATAAAACCGACTGAAACATTCATGAAGAAGTTTAAAGTGGCCCTTTAACTAAAGCTTTGGGTTCATCCACAGTTACTTGATACGATGATCCACGAGGGGTTATTCTCTTTCAGCTTACCAAAAATCAATAGTATCATAACAGCCAGAATTCATTATTCATTCATGATAGGCTTTACAAGATGAAACCAACTAGCCAACAAATGTTAGTTGATAAATTGAGTATAGCCCGATTAACAGCCTGGAAAGATGACACACTGCAGACACTAACAAAAAATCCATTGCCTTGCAAGCACCTTTAGCCCCATGATATAAAACATGATAAAAGTTATATAAAGTGTTAATAGTGACACCCTCCCGGATTCTCAAGTGGTAGAAAGCTATGTCCTTTTCTTAAACTGTTAAAACACAACCGCAGTCATTCACTTGAAGGTAAATTATATATCAAAAGATTTCAGACTTTTTTTTAAGACGACAAAGCGCCGTACAGAAGCAATTCTTTCAAATTCTAAAAGTTGTACCAAGTGGATGATTTGGGTGAAATTCGTTGTCATTTAATTCAATCTTTTTACTTTGATTTTCTTTTTGTAACAACCATCATATTGGCTTCCAGCGAAGAATATCGATGCATTTTAAGTACATATCGATACAAACGGTGCCAGTTTAATTAGAAGATTAGTTTTAGTCTGATGCCTGTCTGCTCGTTGCATTTGACCGCCTGGAGTGACTGTCCATCCATTCTCGAATTTGCAAATCCCCAGCTCCTCTACCCCTATTCGTTGTCGTCTTTCATTGTCGTTAGTAATTAGTTTTATAATTTCGAAGGTTACCTTTTAAAAAAAAGGAATATTATTTCCAGACTTCTGAATTTTTGAAGAAGTGGCTAAACTTTTTTTTTAAATAATGAGCGTAAACGGCAAGGATGGAGTGACTTTTTACTCAGTTTTGCATTTGTTGTTTGGATGTTTAATCCGTTCAGATCCGCAAAGATCTTCGCGGCCTGTACAGTAGAAGCTAAGGCGAGCGGGGAGCTGGGTGACATCAGAATAACATGATGAAATTAATTAGGGTTCGATTGACCCAGATCACATCTTAATGTTAAAGGCAGCGATACTGTAGAAGAGCGGTTCACGGTGCACCAGGTTTGAGGCAGATCATCCCAATATGTTTACCGATTCAGTTCATCAAATAGTTCTTCAGTTAGTTTCCACAGTGTCTTAATAAGGATCGAGAGGCCGGGATCAAAAATTCCCCAAACAGATACAGGAAACAAATAACATTCTAATTGCTGAGGAAGAATTGCGCTGGTCTCTCTGTGTTGTCAGATAATTGCGTTCATAGAGATTTCCAGTGGTCGTTATTTCTAGTAAAATGGCATATCTGTTCATAGGAAGCATTTAGGATGTCGCTACACATGGTGAACAGTCCCCCCACCCCACCCATCCCAACTAGTTTAAAATCTGAACCATTATGGGATGGACTTTAGTTTCATTCCCAGTTGGTGTAAATCTGACTAGTAACACGGAGTTGTCCCTGTTTAAGATCTCTCAGACTGACTCAGGTTCATACTTTTACCAGAAAACCCAGATCGGGCGAATTGGTATATTTGTTCCTGAAAACTAATCTTGCTGTCAGTATCCACCTACCTTTTGTCAACTATACCGTAACCGAATCGAGTCCGAATTTAAAAGAGATAGTTCCCGAGTTGCTGACTAGCTGAATGCTCGCTTTATGTTATTTTTCAGAGTTTTCTGGTGGGGGGGATAATTTTGCAATTCACTCCACCATAAAAGAGCTCAATGAGCGAAGTCGAATCTAATACATGTTCAGCGGTTAAATCCACATTGAAAAGTTTCAAATGGAAACATTATCTTAAATAGATTGTCACGTTCTAAAATTATTTAACTTTGGAAAAAGTAGAACATTGTTGTGGGCACCAGGTATCGGTGTTTTAATAGAACCTTAAACCATTTGTTGTAATTTCATTGTTGGTTGTATTCTAAGAACACATGTGTTTGCATTGAGTTCATTTTGTAAATATATTTTACGCAAGGTACAGTTCAAGACCCCATTCTTTCGTTTTGCAGCGTGCGTAGTTTTATTGAAAACTTTGCAGAGTCACATCTGATTAAAAATCACACATACAATTAGTAAAGTAAAATAAACAACGACTCGAGATCAGAGCCAACCGTTGGGATAGTCAGCAACAGAGAGAAGGATGTTGTACGAACAGGTGCGCCTGTTAACCTGTTCACAAAGTGCACACTCAGCCACCCGGAAAGGAGCGGCAAGGAGAGGGGAGAAGGACCTGGGTGAAGCGGTTATAGGCCCCGGTTTCACACGCTTTCACACACAAACACACACACACACACACACACATTGGGAAATTGGTCCTAGCGATAACCATCCAGCAAATAAGAATAGAGAATGAATTCCGCACAACAAATAAACAAAAGCAGGAAGACAGGCGATGAAAAGCTCTGCCAGTTCGTGAATTGCGTTCAAACTCTCATTGTACCTGGCCTCTCATTTATAACTTCCCACATGTAATATTTCCCCATTGTTTACAAGCTCACCTATTTTACCACGACATATTTTAAAACAATTTTGATTGTCAATGCATTGTGAATCCCTTTCATTTAAAAAAAAATTAAATTTATGATTGAGATACATAGGGGAAAAGGGAAAGCGCAGTGAACCCCCCCCTCCCCCACCCCCCGGGCGGATGAGGTAGGAAACCATTCGTAAACAGTTATTGCAAAACATTTTAAACTTATTTATTGTTATTTTTTTATTTTTTGCTATTAATATCGTGATAGCGACATTCACTAAACTGAAATGATGTATAAATCATGCAGAGACAGACCTGTGGACTATACAAGAGGTACAATAGAATTAATATGACCCGTTCTTACATCATTAATTGTTTCTGTCTTTTTTTTTAAATGAACTTGACAAGGTAATATGTCACCACCTGCCCCAGCACCGTGCCCACTTCAGCAGTAGTTATACAACCCCGGATCAATGAACTAGTCCAGTTCGCGAATAAAGGTTAAACGCACAGTTCATTCACAGACTATGTACAGCCTATTACAGTAGAAAAGCAAACAGGATATTTTTCACAAGAATGTGATTAAACATTATTCAAGTCTCGTTGAGATTATTTGTTACAGCATGATTGCCAGATAAGTCATCGAAGTCTCATCTAAACCAAGATATAAAGCGTGCTTCTCTCAAACCCGTACAAAATATACACAATTAAAACTCGTTCTTCAGACATATCCTTCCGGCGTGATGATCTCCCTTCCCTCGCTTCGTTTTGTCGGGCAAAACTTAACCAAGAAAACAAAAGTTATTAAATCCTGGTCCGCATCGTCTCAATAGGATACAGCAGTGCACAGAACATCTTAATGTGTGGCGGAAAATTTCATTCGTTTTTGTTTCTGTCTCTGATTACAAAACCACACTCTCACCACATTCTTTTTCAGGTCCAATTTCTCTGCAATTGCCGCGATCTTCTCGGAGGAAGGGCGAGGCTGAACGGCGAAATAAGCTTCCAGGGATCGTTTCTCCGGCGCTGCGATCGAAGTGCGTTTGCGCTTCCTGTCCCCTCCATTGAAGAGCTCGGGTTTGGTCATTTTCTCCCTCTGAGCTCTCTCGGCTTCGTCCAGCCATGCCTCCAGGATGGGCTTGAGCGCAATCATGTTATTGTGCGAGAGAGTCAAGGATTCAAATCTGCAGATTGTGCTTTGACTTAAACAGCCCACACCTGGGATCTTCAGGTTGGCCAAGGCTGACCCAACATCGGCTTGTGTCACTCCAAGTTTGATCCTTCTCTGCTTGAATCTCTCTGCAAAGGACTCGAGCTCCCTGGGATCTGCTTCCCCCTCATTACCGCCCAAGCCGATATGGGCTGACAGGGCGTGGGAATGGGAAATGTTCATAGGCTGATGGTGATGAGGGTGATGTGACATGTGGTTCATCCCAGGCATGTGTGCATGGGGATGTGATGGCGTGGAGCCCACTTCAGGTCCTGCCATCCCACTCAGGGAAAGACCAGAGTTCAGGTGGTCCAGGAGGTCTCCTTCCAGGCCTTGAGCTGACTGATGATGGTGGTGGTGGTGGTGGTGATGGGGGTGCGAGGTCAGGACCGCCGGATGGGGGAGATGTACAGAAGAGGAGGTCGGAGTGCAGGACACGCTGGTCATGGTATGGTAGGTGACATCTGGCTTGAATGGGTGATTTTTCTGTGATACAATATCCACAGCTGCCAGGGCTTCGGCTCGGGACAATAAAGTTTCATCGAATCCGGCAAAAATATTGCCTTGCAACTGCAAAGGAAAAGCACAGTGTGTTATTGTAAGCACCCCGGTCAACAGAGAGAAGAGAGCGGTTGCTCAAACCATAGCATTAGAGTCTTCGCGAATTCGCTAGCGACAAGGACATCTCACTGGTAGCCCAGTAGTTTCAATGAATGTTATTCTATGTGTCTTTTCATAATTATTGTTGCGTTCTTGACAATCCATAGTTAGCGGATCTCTTTAATCCAACGGCACAGCAACATTTAATCAATTGTGGAAATAAACAAAAAAGGAGAAACAATTGTTTTGGTGGGGTCGGCGCGTGGATGTGGGAGTATTTATTAAGATTTAATGCCCCACGAGGAGATTGTCAATTCGTACAATAATGTTTTATGCAATTTACAAAACGATAAAAGTAGTGAAAGATGTTACAAACATTACAAACCCCATCACCACACAGCGCACGTACATCTCGCCTAACACGGGATGTAAAGGGACACATATAGCACCGATTCAAAATAATCTTCATGACAACCACACAGTCTGAATACCTCGGCTCTTACTTCTGGGTCTCCCTTTGCTGCAATTTCATTATTGACATCCTGCTTCGTGAGGCTGCCAAAATAGACATTATACCAATGACACTAACCCATCACTGGAGACCTCAAGCCGTCTCCTCATAAATAACTTAAATAAGAAAGTTAAAAATACAATTACTTCAAATGCCCAAACAAATTGACAGAGCTCCAGATAAGAATTGTAATCAACTAAACGATTTCTTCTAAAACTAGCGTATTTGAATACTTTAGATAGCATTTTGTTGGTAGGCGATGAGTGAGCGCTCTGTGGCTTTGTGCGGCCGTTGGGAAGGTTTGACGAGCACTTACCGGAGGAGTGGGTAGACAAGCTCTCCTGATAGCCTCGGTGCTCGAGTGCAGAGTCGTGTATTTGGGCTCATGCAAGATGGGGTGCATGCCGAACGGCTGCTTGCTGTTCATGGACATCATGTTTACATGTGGGTCATGTGCAGGTGAGCGCTGAACTGGCGCTGTCCCTATCATCCGACTGTCGCTGAGTTATACCCGCGCAGGCTGCAGGACACGCCGCCCGGGCCGCCCCTCGGCCCCGATCATTGGTACAGAACGGTCTGACCTGCAGGCGGTCTGCTGGATCCGCCCATCCAGCCTCATCATTGGCTCAGTCTGGCTCAAACCGCTCCTTCCAGCGGTTTCTGTCTCTCGGATGAAATTGGATGAATGTTAGTTCTGACACAAGAGTACGGCATAAACCTGCTTACTGATGTTTTGGGGAATTTGTCGCAAATACTTATCACTGTTTATTTTAAACCCTCTATGTGCATGTGCATGTGTGGTGGACATTGATTCAGCATTCCCAAACTATCATTTAACTGCGATGCATTAGAACAAACACATAATTAATTGGATCCTCGCTTTGTGATAATAAAGTCTCAATTCTGATAAGCTCTTAAAACGGGGAAAGAGCACTTTTCAGAGTCTTGACATTCCAACACTGAGGTAAGATCATCAATTAGAACCTTCCCAATTGAAAAGACAGCAGCATGAGACCGCTGTTCAGGATCTTGTCAATTCGATAGAACTATTTAGAATATTAATCGGACTTTTTGTCAAGTGGACAGAGATTGGGTTACTGTACAGATCGGGACTCTCAAAGGGAGAGAGATAGGGTTAGAATACTAATCAGGATTTTGTCAATTCAACAATATGCACTTATGTAGTGCCCTTAAGGTTAAAAATAAATCGTCCAAAGACACTTCACAAATGGAAGTAGACAGGGGAGGGGACGGCAAAGAATGGGTGGAGAGATTAAGAGGGTAACCAAAATCCTTGTTGAAAAGATGGGTTAGAGAAGGATTTTAAAGGAGAAAAGTGGAGAGGCCAGGATGGTTAAAGAGGGAATTCCAAAGAGTGGAGCCACCGTGACTGAAGGCTCTGCCAATGGTAGTGAAGGGAGGAAGTGTACACAATGGTCAGACTCAAAGAAATGAAGGGTTCAGGTGGATACCAGACTGCAGCAGGTGCTGAGATAGGGTGTAGCAAAACTGGAGAGATTTGAAGAGGCAGATGAGGAGTTTAAAGCTCATTCCTTAGGGGCAGGAAGTTAATATGTGTTATGGAGGAAGGATTTGAAAGGCCAGTGGGACATAACACATGACAAGATACGAGTGACTGCATTTTGAACAAGTTGGATCTTGTGGAAACTGCAGAATGGAATTCCATAAATGAGGACATTGGCACAAGTACATCTGAATATGGTAAAAGTAACGTGAGCAGAGGTAAGGACAGAGGTAGATAATATTATGCAGGTAGGAATAGGCAATCTCAGTGATGGAAAGGTTAGCTAGGGTTCCAAAGTTTTACATGATCTGTTTCAGCCTGAGCAAGTGGCAGGAAGTGGGATGAAATCAGTAACAAGTGAATGGAGTTCAATAGGTGGCATTACTAAACAGTACCTTTTAAAAAAAATGTTTTGGTGGATTTTATGCTTATCAGAATGAGGGATGTTAGATGTAGACAACAGAAGGTTTTTGCCATTTTTGTCGCCCACTATTAACATGAAGATCAATTGTGGTAGGGTTGTGTGCAAGAAAAAATCTAGTGTTTTTAATTGGATAGATATTTTGGTAAGGGAACCAATAAAATGGTGGAACAAGAGCAAAAGCAGAGTGCTTTCCATTAGAGACTATTACAGTTTTCAAAAAAGTACACAGAGTTAGTAATATTCCATAATTTCTGCTTGTAAAATACATATTAAAGGTATTTATTAAATTATGCAAATAATAATTAAATCTATGGTTGGCGTTGGAGCATGTTTGTAAAGAAGCTATTACTTTTGTACTCTGATTCATTTACAAATATTTCTGTTTTTCAATATCCTTCAATCTGTCACAAATTCATGACACTTCCACCTGTGAGTCAGAAGATTATGAGTTCAAGCCCAGGATTTGAACACAAAATCTAGGCTAATATTTCAGAGCAATATTGAAGGATTGCTGGTTTGCCAAAGTTTCCATCCATTGTATTAGGTGTAAAACTTGATCTGCTTGTTTTGGCAATTCAGGTGGTTGTTAGCAATCCCATGGCTCTGTAGTAAAAGGAATTCAAATTCAACACAACCAAACTGGATCAACTGGCGTTTCATTGCATTGCTTTTTGTGGGACACCGGTGGGTCAAGATAGCTGTTGTGTTCACTTACCTAATAAGTGATTGTACTTTGAAACAATTCATTCTAATGAAGTGCTTTGGGGATGTTGTTGAGAAATGTGATAAGGTATTGTATAATGGAAGTTGTTTCTTTCTTTAACTGTGCCTGTATGTTTTTCACAGAATGCTTTTCCCATGGAGTCCCTAAAGCTCTGCAAAATAGTTCCCTTACTCAGTCTATTTTTAAACACTTGATCAATAATTATTTAATCTCCCTGTTGAAACACTTGGAGCTAAAATACAGCAGAACTAATTAACTAGTTCCCACCAAGATGTAAATTATAACAGTATAACAGTGCTTAATTATTACCATATTTAATGTGTATGAAATGTGAACAGATTGTGATCTACTCAATTTTACAACGCTGTATAATGCAATGACACTTCTATAACACAACTAATACTGTTTATTATATAGAAGGTTTAAGAGAACGATTTTGACATTTACGTGTGGTAGAAGGCATATGGTGGGAGATGATTCTTTTGCTATTTCAATCTGGACTCTAGACTTGATATAGAAGAGCAAAGTGACAAGGGGATCTTCCTGTCTAGAAATCCTGGTCACCTTGCACCCATAGGAAGTCCTTTGTGGATTGTCTTATAAGTTGACCAAGTAACTATTGCCATAATAACCCAACCAGAAAATATAGGATTATTTCACCATCATATTTTTGTAAGTTTGTCACTTTATCCAATTAGCTGCTTTTAAGAAATAAGTAGATGAGGATAGCATTGAAGTCCCAATACTCTGTTGCACAGTAAAATAGAATAGAATTTCACTCTTGTATTTGCTCTCAATGAATTCCTGATCTACCTGTGGAACAAGTGAAATCCGAAACTTCCATGACTTGTGTGTTCTTGATGTAGTCAGAGAAAGAGATAATTATTCTGCATTTAGTCTCTTTTGTACTTTATCTGTAAGTACTTGATGCATCAATGTAGAGGTCTAGTATTTAAATCATGCTGTTCCTTATCTGGAAATCCTTAGGAGACCAGTGTATAGGGAATTATACTCTACATCTAAACTGTGTTGAAATTGCTCTTAGTGTATGAGTTGGGGGAAATGTATAGATAATTTTACTTTGATTCTAAGCTATGCTGTATGATGTAGCAGTACTCAATGACTATGAAGTGTTTGAATTCGAGTGCTGACCTCCTTCTCTTAGATAAGTACAAAAGTACCAAAAATGAAACAAAATTCATAAGAACACAGAAGATAACATTTGGGAGAATGTTTGGGTGATTTTGGGGTTCCTGACTTTGTTAGTTCACTTTTTGTGAGAGTATTTGATTTCTTTTGAGTGCTTTACTTTGGAGAAAATATTTCAAAATGATTGCTAATTGTAAATAATGGCATGGTATGAAAAGAAATACCATTTACACCACACAACTATAAAAGGATGAGAATTTCCAAAATATCTGGAAGGATCTGGGCATTGCCAGCAAGGCCAGAATTTATTGACCACCTGTAGTTACCCTTGGGAAGGTGGTAGTGAGCGTTCATCTTGAGTCACTGTAGATCATATGGTGAAGCTGCTTCCACAGTGCTGTTAGGTAGGAAGTTATAGGATTTTGACCCAGCAAAGCTAAAGGAACGATATAACTACTGTAGACTAACAGTCATTGGCTTGACAGAAAGTGTTTCTCAGAAATGTGATCTCCAGTCAATGAACACAAATTGTTTCCCAACATATAATGCAATTTCTGGTAATTCCTGCACAGCATGAAGAAGGGGAGGCTTGAATTAAGAGAAGTGGATCAACAAGCTGTATTGGGATGTGTGTTCAAATAACAGTCAAAGAGATAACAGTGGCCTGAATTTCAAACATTACTTGGAATGGGTGAAGTACAGTGAGAAAGTGTAAAATACATGATGGCCAGAATTTTACATTGGGTGGGAAGCCACGCCACCTGCCAAAAAGTCGGGGGTGAGCCCACCTCAGCCGGGCCTGGGAGCCACACTATGATTTTACGTGGCCCAGGCCCTTAATTGACCTTGGGCAGGACTTATGCTCCTCTGAGGCAGGAAGTCCCACCTCCAAGAGCTGCTGGCCAATCAGCGAGCCAGCAGCTCTCAGCCCCAACAGCGCCACTGGGAGCAATGTCCACTGCTGGGACTGCAGCCAGGGAGAGCAGCAAGAGGGATGCCGGCCCCTGAATAAAGATAAGTTTGTGGTGCCTCACTGGGGACTATCGGTTGGGCACTGGTTAGGTAAGCAGGGGGGTCTGTCGGGGGGGGTGGGAATGTAGTTCAGTGGGGACAGTTGGGCCCTGGGGGGCCCCTCCATGGGGCACGAGGTGCCCGCCAGGAGGCCGTCAGGTTTTACTGAGTGGCCTCCTGGGGGTCCTGAACCTTACCAGTGGCAGTGACAGGATATCCTTAAGTGGCAGTTAATTGGCCACTTAAGGGCCTTAATTGGCTTGGGGTGCGCAGGCTGTTTCTTGCTGCTGCTGCTGCCCCTCGAAAAATTGCAGTAAGGGTGGGAAGGCGGGAACAGCACCCCCAGCTTCCACTCAATTTTACAACCCCGTCCCCACCCCCGCCTCTGCCCACTCCTGTGGGGCGACATAAAATTCCGGCCTACGTTGCATAACACAATACTAAATACTTCAGAGTGCTATATGTAAGTTTTACTATTGCCATAATGAATTACCACAACTGTCTGCACTTAACCAAGGGAAACCATACCTGTACTGTATCTCTACTGTACCCATTTTTCACTTGTGTCCATACTTACAAGACCAATACCTTTTGTTACTTGTATATCAATTGGGTGTAACTGTATTCACATGGTGGGAATTAACTGGGGACTCACTTGTGCTTATATATATAGGAGCAGGCTGAAAGTTTGGTTCTTAGTTATAGAGTCATAGAATCATACAGCACAGAAACAGGCCCTTCGTCCCATAGTTACAGGTGCATCGATATATAATGTGTGTCTTGTAAGTGTAAAAAGACTAGGCTGCAGTTCTATCCTTCACTGTCCGACTCTTCTTTGGCCTCCTTGTCTCGAGAGACAATGGGTAAGCGCCTGGAGATGGTCAGTGGTCTGTGGAGCAGCGCCTGGAGTGGCTATAAAGGCCAATTCTAGAGTGACAGACTCTTCCACAGGTGCTGCAGAAAAATTTGCTTGTCAGGGCTGTTACACAGTTGGCTCTCCCCTTGCGCTTCTGTCTTTTTTCCTGCCAACTGCTAAGTCTCTTCGACTCGCCACACTTTAGCCCCGCATTTATGGCTGCCCGCCAGCTCTGGCGATCACTGGCAACTGACTCCCACGACTTGTGATCAATGTCACAGGACTTCATGTTGCGTTTGCAGACGTCTTTAAAGCGGAGACATGGACCGCCGGTGGGTCTGATACCCGTGGCGAGCTCGCTGTACAATGTGTCTTTGGGGATCCTGCCATCTTCCATGCGGCTCACATGGCCAAGCCTTCTCAAGCGCTGCTGACTCAGTAGTGTGTATAAGCTGGGGATGTTGGCCGCCTCGAGGACTTCTGTGTTGGAGATACGGTCCTGCCACCTGATGCCAAGTATTCTCCGGAGGCAGAATGAATTGGAATGAATTGAGACGTCACTCTTGGCTGACATACGTTGTCCAGGCCTCGCTGCCATAGAGCAAGGTACTGAGGACACAGGCTTGATACACTCGGACTTTTGTGTTCCGTGTCAGTGCGCAATTTTCCCACACTCTCTTGGCCAGTCTGGACATAGCAGAGCGTGGTCGCCGATATTGATGGATGGAGCATTTCTGACGTCCTGTCCCATGATGTTCGTTTTCTTGAGGCTGATGGTTAGGCCAAATTCGTTGCAGGCAGCCACAAACCTGTCGATGAGACTCTGCAGACACTCTTCAGTGTGAGATGTTAAAGCAGCATCGTCAGCAAAAAGGAGTTCCCTGATGAGGACTTTCCGTACTTTGGTCTTCGCTCTTAGACGGGCAAGGACTATCCACATTTTAACATCTTTCTCATGAACCACACCTCCACTGGCTATCCTTACTTATAATAGTGTACCATTACCAGACCAACTATATACTGGTATCTGTACCACACTGTACTCTTAAACATACCCACACTAGAATTATGAATGGTTTACAAGGGAAAATATGTGTTTTACTCCCTCTATGTGCCACACATTTGCTGTTGCTTCTTTACTACTACAGAACAACTGGTACAGTTTCTCCAGTAGCTCCGCTATGTTTTCATTTACTGGAGGATCAGCATCTCTTTTTCACCAGAATCAGTGTTGTTTTCTGCCTCACCTGCTTTAACCTGCTAATTGGCATACTGTATAACCCACATATTGAATCTATTCCTGAACCTCCACACATAAATACATAATGCACGTACCCCTACCCTTGTCACATTTGACTCCTTTCTTATACTTGCACCTGCACACATCTGCTTTTAAACACTTATATACCATACCTTTACTTATATCAATGTTGGCACTGGTATATTTTATGGGTACCTATGTCTGTGCCCGTTTAAAATTGACAGTGCCAACATGAGTAGCTTCCGTATATTGCTGTAAATTGATGGAGAGAAGAGCCAGGTTTGTGAATGATTTCGATTCTGGTTTATACCATCACATATGATGCCTGGCTGATGGTATTGTGTAGATCTCGGCATCTCTTAACTAGCAATCCGTAGGAATACTGTCAGAGTGACTAGAAATTTAGATCAGTGGTTTAAAGCAACACTGTCATTGATTTTTATTTCAAAATGTTATGTCTGTGTCTTTATCAGAAAAAGAAGTACACTTTGCTCATGAGTCACTAAAAACTAACAGGATGAAACATAGTCTGCAAGTATATTTGAAAAACTGCAAAACAATGTCTAATTTTAGCACTATTTCTAAGCTTACATGCCTTTAACTTTACTGCAGCAATGGGAGGGTAGCAGAAATCTAGTGCAAACTGTGAAGAGCAAAATTGCCACTGAGATTAAGCTGACACTGACTGGGAATAGCAAGAAATCCAACACATCAATAATGTCATTGAGTGGGGATAACAAAAAAAGTGAACAAGCCATTGCTGACATTGATGCAGAACAATGCTACTGGACACTTTTCTAAGATTCAAAGCATGTGTTTAGTGTTTGCTCATGGCCTGAATGACAGTCAGGATATATTGTTATGACGGACATCTTGTATGCACATCAGTATTCAGAAATGGTTCAGGAGACCCTGCTGTGAGAATGTAGTGTAAACTGCCATGACAAATGGAGTTGTGCAAAGTGCATTAGAACAAGGAAGATGGCTTCAAGCTACACAGAGAGTGTAAAAAGGCTAGTCAGAGTATGGACCTGCCACCAGCAGTATCCAAGTGGATCCTGAATAACAAGAGTTAAAGGCATCCATTAAAAGGATGAGTAATAGATTTATGAAAACGAGAGTGTCTTCTTATTCCTGGCAATTTGAATGCTTCTCTGACTGTCAGCTCAGTTTATAGAAAAGTAAATGGCATTCTCTATTAGTCAATTCTTCCCATACCCTGCAAGGATTACTTTTACACATCTGTTCTTCATCTAATACGGAGTTGGTTCTAGTAAAACTTCACACCTGATTTCACATTAAACTGCCACTGTTTATTTCTGAATAGTAAGCACATTCAAACAAGTAGACCCTTAGGTTTTCAATGTACTTTTGTCAGTAACAGCTTTCATAGAGCAATAAGGTGATGATGCTTTCAGTCTGTATTGTCAAAACAGGCAGCCTTGTGTCCAATTTCATGAGTCTTTAGGTACGTTGACAGATGACTGATTGTCTAAAAATACAGTACATTGAGTGTGCCATGATGAATCTTCATGGGAGTATTATATTTCCCGTAGACAAAGTGCTCACACTGTTATATGTCAAGCTTTTGTTTCAGACTCTGATGTCATTGGACAAATCTAATTCTCTGAAGGACCTTGAATCAGGCACCAATCAGATTGTACCTCTTTGCATATCACTGAAATAATAATGAGTTTCATAAAGGTTTAATGAGTTCCTGTACAGGAGGGTTGTGTTATTTTACTAACTGATTATAAAGATACGGTGTCTCACTTACATAAAAATGTATTTTGATTAAGTACAACTTAACATTTTAATTCAGATACTTTGTTTAAAACAGAATAAATATATTTATAAAATGGATATACAAATCATTTTTATCATGTTCCACAACATTTATGACATAATGTTACATTTACACGCCACTCTCTTACTTTTTAGTTACACCTTTTTTTCACGTAACATAGTTACCTGACAGCACACACAGATATTATAATAATATTGTACATTTAGAGAGCATAGATAGGCAATTGTTACAGACTGTATGAGTAGTCAATACCTATGAACCATACAAGTAGCCATGGGCAGAAAGGCTATGTGCTTAATCTTTGTCTCCAGCCGGTGAGAACATAGTGCTGAGATAGGGTTTGAATGCCTGAATGCTCAGCGCTTCACCAATTCTCTAAAATGTACAATCAGAATGCCAAGTCTGTATTTGGAGTCTGCTAAGCTACACATTGTCTGAACGTTAAATATCAGTGTCCACAGTTAGTGCAATCTTCGTGTATAAGTCCCCATGCCCCGGCAGAATGCAAAGCATATATGGGTAGGCTAAGTGCACAATGTAGGTATAATTCTGAGCATTTAATCTGTGGACACAATACATGTGTACAATTTGCATTGATAGCCTGCATGTCCAGGCTATTTATACAGGGCTGGATTTTCATTTTGGGATCAGGAACCTGACACCCAGAGCATTTCCGGGTCCCGACCCCTGACACTGTGCTATTTTTGAATGCAAACTCAGTAATTGGCCTGGGAGTGAGTCTGGCGCCTAATTAAAGGTGCCAGAAATGTTCTGGAGGCGGGAGCAGGTAAGCGACTGAAATTTTTAAAGGCAAGCGGCAGCCATCACTGCATTTGCCATTGCCATTGCACCCCACTTTTCCGATGCCTCTCTGGAGGCTGTTATTGATGCTGCCTCCATGAGGAGAGAGTTCTTTTATCCTGTCTCAGGGAGCAGGAATCGCCCCAGTGAGATCAACAGGGCGTGGATGGAGATGGCAACGGAGGTCAGCAGCCAGGGATCCACAAGAATGACCTGGGTGCAGTGCAGAAAAAGGTTCAATGATCTATTGCGGTCTGGTAAGGTGAGTGGTCAGCGACACCCGGATGGTTGGGCACCAACTCTCTAAGCACTAGAATGCATGTCAGCTGAATGTCCATAGATTTCCTTCACATTGTAAGATTGAGTGAGTGCCGCTGCACAGAGGACGCTGCCACCCTCACATATGGGGTCACATTCAGACGGGGCCATTACTGAGGGGGACATCAGCCCACCTGCATGTCATGCTTGAGGAGATGAGGGAGGGCAGCATACTCAAGGATCTTTCTCGTCTCACCCTGCAGGAGAAGAGAGCCCATAATACAAGGAAAATGGCTGGAACAGGAGGTGGAGTAGCCCGGTTCCACATTCTAACATCAGTGGAGGAGGTGGCACTGGAGATCGCCATTCAGTGGGGGATGATGAGACGGGGGTGGCATGAGCAGCAAGTTCATTGGGTAGGTCTCCTGCCCAATACAATCTATGGATCTAAAAGACCACTGTCATATGAGGAGCTGGATGTGCTGGGGCACCTATTGATTAGGACTACTTCTCATTACCACACTCTAGTGTCTCCCACAGGGCCAGTTGCAAAGAGGCTTCCAAGGGAACCTACTGCATTGGCGCAGACATCCATGGCTGCGGAGGAATCCACAGAACCTGCATCCTCACATTCCGCCTTGGCACCCTCCACCAGCGCAGAGACATTCACTTTGGTTGGACAACAGACTAGCATAGTGAACCACGCATCATGCATGAGTAGGAGAAGAAGGATGAGGCAGAGTCAGCTGTGGACAGTAGCCCTTGGACAGACACAGCGATGCTTCACTGGGCAAAGATGCTGAGCCTTGGGTGTCACAGACAAGGAGGGCCTTCCTGGACAACCAAAGGCAGATAAGGTCCTGTTTATCGGAGTTCCCTGAGGCATTGGCAGACAATGGAGGAGTCCATGCGGTGCTTGTGCTCAGTCATGACCCAGATATTCGATCACTTGAGCTCCTCCATTGAGAGATTGGACAACACCTTGAAGAGCCAAATGCAGCACCTCTCTGAGTGGGTGCAGGAGCAGCGCACTGATATGCACACAAGGAGTGAAACTTGCTGCAGCATAGATCGCTCAGTGTCACTGATGGAGGTAAAGTGCTCACAGTGGATGCCAGGTGCGACCCAGCCGGTGCCCACTTCCAGGATCCAGAAGCGCCAGGAAAGGGTTGAGACAGTCCTAGCGGCAGATATTGGGGCATCCCCTCAGGAGGCTCTAGCATCACCCTCCAGCCCCTTTCCCCCTCCGACTTAGGAACTATCTGTGTGCCAGGGCCCTGTGACAGAAGCAGTACCGGCCATGACACAGGCACGGCAGCCTGTGGAGGGGCCCCCATGGGCACCTCCAAGATGAGGAAGAAAGCCAAAGCCATCTGAGCCAGTGGCAGAGAGTAGGGAGCAGGCTGCCTCCACCTTATCCTCTACTACAGGGGGAGCACCCCATAGAAGTGCAAGGGACAGGAAGGTACCATGGCGTTGCTTTTACCTCTTGTGTCGCCTGGGTGCTTCTGAGCATATTTGTCTGTATTATCATATGCCTCACAATATAAGTAATTTGTCATCACTCTGATAGATATGTTGTTGATGTGTCCTTTCCAAAGGGGGATGCCACATTTTGGTGCCGGTGACGGGGGCCTGGAAATCTGAAACTGCTAAGTGCTCATGCTTTCCAATGTTGGACGAATGTGGATGGACGAAAGCTCTATATGCATCTTCCTGGCTGCCAATGGGACCTTGACATTAAGGGTCAAAATGATGTAATAGTTCTTTATGCTGGAAGATGAGTAGTGGGCTTCTCAGCTGCAAAGTTTCAGTAGAGATCAGGTGAAGCACTGCTGAATCAGCATGGCCCTTGCTGCCATTCCAGCTTGCAGTTTACCATGAGTTCTGGAACGACGTGGCCGGGCTTCCTCCACTTCTTGCTCACTGCGTTCCTCGGCAGCCAGCAGTTCCCTCGCCTGTTCCTCCTCCGAGGTGGAGTGGTGTTCCAGTTCCTCCTCCTCATCCATCTCCAGGCCTCTTTGCATGGTCATGCTGTGCAGGGTGCAGCAGAGGACCACGATGTGAGATACTCAGGTTGGCTTGTACAGGAGGGCACCACCCTACCGGTCAAGTCAACAGAAGCGTGTCTTCAAGAGGCAAATTGTCTGCTTTATGAAGGTCTGTATTATAGCGCCTCTCTCCATCTGTGTCTGCATTTCAAATGCGCATCAGAGGCCACCTCCTTAGGGGATAACCCTTATCTTAGGGGATAACCCTTTCCTTAGACAGCATCTTCCAAACCCGTGACCTCTACCAACTCGAAGGACAAGGGCAGCAAATACATGGGAACACCACCACCTGCAAGTTCCCCTCCAAGTCACACACCATCCTGACTTGGAACTATATCACCGTTCCTTCACTGTCGCTGAGTCAAAATCTTGGAATTCCCTTCCTAACAGCACTGTGGGTATACCTACCCCAAATGGACTGCAGTGGTTCAAGAAGGCAGCTCACCACCACCTTCTCAAGGGCAATTAGGGATGAGCAATAAATGCTGGCCTGGCCAGTGACGCCTACATCCCATGAATGAATAAAAAGAAAAATCTCCAGCAGCCACCCACGGAGTTTGGATGTGGACCTGAAGAGGTACAGCAGCTGGGACTCTCTCAGGATGAAGAAGTCATGACAGCTGCCCGATAACTGGGTATAAACCTACAAGATCCAATTCATAGATCACAGATCAGCTGGACATTCAATGAGTGGTAGCTCTTTCTTTTGAGGAATCTGACTGGCTGGTCTGTTAGTGCTTTGATGGCTACATGGGTGCAATTGATGACACCCTGGACCTGCGGGAATCCATCAATGGTTGTGAAGCCCACAGCCCTCTGTGTCAAAATGGATGCAGTCCCCCGCTGTCCGAAATGGGGCATCCTTGCCTGATGGCGTGTGAGCTGCCAACTGCAAGATGCCACCTAGGTCCACAGCTGATCCCTGGAATGAGCTGGTTGCATAGAAATTCAGGACAACAGTGATCTTGATGGCTGCAGGCAAGGGACTGCCTTGGGGGCCATGAGGCCTCAGGTCACTTTGAATCAAAGCACAAAGGTCCGAGACCATCTCCCTGGCTAGGCAGCATACAATGGCACTGGCACTCGGTCATTTGCAGGTAGCTGTTTCTTGGGTCGTACACCTTGGGTAGTGTCTTCTTCCCCTTGAAGTCCCCTGCTGTGCTCCTCTGGTCACCTGCTGCCAAGGAGGTTGCATTTGCTGCATCTCATCCTGGCTGCTCTGTCCAATGTCAAAGTAGCCTGTTCCAATCTGACCTCCCTCAGCTAGGCTTTGTACATTCCCCAGGCCTTCCCCTGCCAACCCCACCTGCCAAGTTACCAAGTGATGTGAGCAGTCTCACTTCCCTCCCTGGTTTCCCGCAAGTCTCCAATGAGAAATACACTCTTTCAGCTGCAGCAATAGCTACACTGAGACACATCTGCAGCAGCTGAACTTTATTTGCTGCCTCTGCTTTATTTTAATCAGCCCTTCCCATAGCCCTCATGGCCCTCCACACTGTTTACGTCTTCACAACCCTGTCGTATTCCCCACATGCGTCTTCCCTGTTTCCAGCCTTTAAAAATTGCTCCCTGCTACTGACAAGCCTGTTCATGAGCTTTCAATGAGCTCAACAGGCAATTAATTGGAGGTATGTGCCCAACCTGTTCCCTCCCTGCTGGCAGCACTTTGAAAATAGCATTGTGTTCTGGAGGTGGCAGGACCCAGTGCCAACCACTAAGAACAAGATATTCAAATCGCGCTCATGCCTGTTCCCTCCTACTGCAGGCTTTCAAAATCAGGCTCCTACAGTCTGCGAGTGTCCACAATCTCTAATTGAGTATTTACCTTGTTTTATTTTCTATGTGAATAGTCCAACTGGATGTGAAAGATATATATGCAGTAGGCACACACATACAGTCCATACGTACTTTCAGGTCAGGCATCTCGTTTGCATGTGTCAAGTACATACAGTTCCTCAGTAAATTTTTGCATGTATAATCTGTATACACAAAAGCACATATAAGTCCACCTATACAATGTATTTGGATATATATGAGTTGACTGCATAGTCTGCTTGTCCAGTTTGTATAATGTCTATGTATACAGGTGGTGTGTAGAATCTGAGTATCAATAAACAGAGTTTCATGTCTATATGTTGTATTTATGTTCTGCATAGTTTCATGTTGGATAAGCAGTATACATATACAGACTTCATGACCCTGATATTTAAGGCGATGAATGTTTGGAGTTGGGGGAGGAGCTATGGACAACAAATGCAGGGCCTATTTTAAATTTTGTTTCTGCGTCTCCCCCCTGACAGCCAGCCTGATTGACCGTTTAGCTGCCTGTCAGGAAGGAAAGCCTTCAGCAGAAGGATGCAGCGGAGGAACAGAAAGGCCTATTGCTAGGAGCAGTGAGGAGGTTCAGGGGGGAGGGGAAAGATGGTGGTTGCGGGGCTTTAGACCATTGTTGGGGGGTGGGGAGGGGGGAGATGGTGGTGGCAGGGAAGGGAGATCGTGGCGGGAGCATTTTAGAGGGTAACTTGTTGGAAAACACTCTAGTTCCTCCTGGCCCACAAGCAGTGCTGCAAAGGCATTTACTTTATGGATCCAGCCTTCTCATCTCTTTTTACCTGCTAGGTTTCCCAAGGCCAGGGAAACCTGGCTGACATGAGTTAAAAATAGAAAGTATATTAAAATGCAGGCATGCTTTCACTGACTGACCTGCCTCTTGAGAGCGGATTGGTCACCTGTTTCTCCATCCCACCTCCATTAAAGCTGGAAATGGGCTGGTTAAGGTGGGTCAGCTTCGGGTTTGAAACTTTTTAAATTTTAACTTCCCACCTGCCCAAACATCCTGTTTTGGGGGTTAAAATTAACCACATATATTTTAGTTTAGTTTATATTCTTGCATACATAAAGCCTACCTGCACAGTCTGATTAAATATATGATCTGTATGCATGTTCTTCACATAATATATATATATATATTCCATGTGTATTGAAATATACTTTGTATGTATAACCTTTGGGAATATTCTATCTTATCGTTACCAACGTTTCCTCCTTTGACAAACATCACCATCGTCTTATTTATTGCTTATAGGGTTTTGCTGTGCACAAGTTGCTGCGACTGTGGGCTACATGACAATTATACAGCATAGAAAGAGGCCATTTGTCTCATCGCACAGAATTTCCTTCTGGGGTCCCTTAAGGGGCTTAATTGGTTACCTGCTGCGGCCAGGCGGGCAACTATTTCTGACGTGAATCCAACTCCTCCATAATCCCGTGGAAACGGGAATGCGCTGACATCTCCTGGCAACAGAAACAGTTTCTGCCTAGCTACTCTATCAAAACGCCTCAGAACTTTTAACATCACAGTGGCACAGTGGTTAGCACCGCAGCCTCACAGCTCCAGCGACCCGGGTTCAATTCTGGGTACTGCCTGTGTGGAGTTTGCAAGTTCTCCCTGTGTCTGCGTGGGTTTCCTCCGGGTGCTCCGGTTTCCTCCCACATGCCAAAGACTTGCAGGTTGATAGGTTAATTGGCCATTATAAATTGCCCCTAGTATAGGTCGGTGGTAGGGAAATATAGGGACAGGTGGGGATGTGGTAGGGATATGGGATTAGTGTAGGATTAGTATAAATGGGTGGTTGATAGTCGGCACAGACTCGGTGGGCCGAAGGGCCTGTTTCAGTGCTGTATCTCTAAACTAAAAAAAAACTAAAACTAAATCCTTTAACCTTCTCTGCTCTAAGGAGAACAATTCCAGCTTCTCCAGTCTCTCCACACACAGCCGTAACTTGTTATTTCAAAAGTCAATCAGTACAGATGTTCTGGGGAGATGATAAAGTTCTATATCAATAAGTTTTATTTCCTTCTTGCTCCCACATTTTTTCTTTACTACTCATGTAATTCAGATAAAAAGACATTACAGCATCTTCTAGGTCTGGTCTTCACTGAGGTGATTCGTTGGCTGCCAGGACTACTGCTGGGGTCATTCAAAGGCAGTTATATTGAGAGTAAAAAGCTGATTTTCCCCAGTCATAGCAATTTCTGAATTGTTGGCATCGACCTGCTAACTGCTTGATGCACATGGGCAGTGGTACCTTATACATTAGACTAGAAACAATAATTTGAAAAACATACATAATCAAATTGCATATTGCATAATTACATAAGGGCCAGCACACAGAATGAAATGGAGCTCAGAAATTTAACATGTGAAATATACAGCATTTATCATATAAAAATTCTCCCGTGTCCAGCTTTTCCACGGTGTGATATCCTCATTGTTATGACCAGGTGGGAAAGGTGTCTAGGGGTCCTTTTCAGCCTTTATCTGGTCTTACTGTAACAGGGTTTTATTTTTAAACACACTGTGTTTTTAGCTCCCCCTTGGTGAATCTTTGTTCACCGCTTTCCAATTATAAGGTAAAGAAATGAGCACAAACAGACTTTCTTAGGTTTAAAGAAGAAAGGTGAAATTTATTAAACTTAAACTCTAATTTGGTTAACACCTACGGATACACAATGCGCCCACGCTAGCATTCATACGCGATACACACATGTAGATAGGGACAGAAAAGAGCAGAAGAAAAAAATAGGTGGAAAGGTTTGAAGCAATATCTGACGAGTTGTTATGGTTCTTCGAGCTCATTGTAGAGTCCTTGTTTGTAGGTAATTCTTGCTTTTTGTTGGGCCCCAGTATTCTTCCTAAACCTTGTTCACTGTAGGAGACTTTTCTCTCTTGGGGTTCATGTGTCTTTAATGGATTCCGAAGCTGGTGAGAAAGAGATGGGAGCAGACAGGAGAAGAGGAGGTCTGCTTCAGTCCAGCAGCCAAGAGCTTTCTGAGTTCAAATTCTCTGTGGCGAGTTCAAAAAAACCTGCAATAGCCAGTTAGTCATGTGACCAGCTGGCCTAATCAGTCCTGGCCCTTGTGGACCTTGGAATGTCTCCCCTACACACAATAGCTGGTGATGAAAAGGTTCATTGTGGGTTAAATTGAAACATGGAATAGCCCCTTTGTCCTTTCAAGTACCATCTGTCAATATGCAAAAATGTCTTTGCAGCCAGTCTGGCAGACCTTGGAATAGGCCTTCTCTTCTTCCCAGCAACAATTTGAAATTTAATGTCCATGTGGTGAAATTAATATGGCTCATTCTTGGCAGATGGAGGCCTGCATGACATCATTATCTGCGTATTTCCACATGATGATTATTTGTCTATAAGATTCTTCCTCCCGAGTTAGGCATGCATTGCATCTCAGTAATAAAACCATTATTTTTCATTAGTATAGTCTGCTCACTTGAGCAGTTATTCTGCAAGACAGGCAAAAGAATGAATAACCAAGAATTGGCTGTTGGAGGTTTCAAAGGATTAAGGGTTCCCTGGTAGCTTTCGAGTTCATGCAGCCGCTCACAAACATGTAGGCTTTTCAACAACCCGTAGCCACATACTATCTCTAACTAACCCTCACGTTGCATGCCCTGCATAGAAGAATAATGTCTTTACCTATGCAACCATAAAAGGTTATCGCACCAAAGAATGCCTTTCAGCCCATCATGACTGTGCTAGCTCTACCCTTGAGCAATCCAAAATGAATCACACTGCCCCAGTTTCTCCCCATAGCCTTGTATTTTTTTAAAGGTGCACTGCTGTCTATCTCAACCACTTGCTGTGGCAAAGCATTTCATACTGCAACAACCTGCAACTTAAAGACATTTTCCTAACCCTTTCCATCATTCATTTAGTGATAAATTGGTGAACCCTTATCACTGACCTCCCCTAACAGAGAAAATAGTTCTTTCTTATATCAAAGCTTTTCATAAACTTAAAAATCTCTATTAATTTTTTTCTTAATCTTATTTTCTCCAGTGGAAATAGTGTCAGCATCGCAAATCACTCCTCATAATTATAGTTTCCATTCCCTGACAATAGCCTGGTGAATCTACATTATGCGCTCTCCATGTTTTAATGTCCTTTCTATAATGGGACACCCAGACCCAGAAACCCAGAATTAATTAGAATGATACCAGGGATGAGGGATTTCAGTTGTGCGGACGGATTAGAGAAGCTGGTATTATTCTTCTTCAAGCAGAGCAGGATAAGGAGAGATTTAATAGGGGTGTTCAAAATTATGATAGACTCTGTTTAATAAGGAAAAACTGTTTCCATTTATAGGAGGGTCAGTTACCAGAGGACACAGATTTAGGATAATTGACAAAAGAACCAGAAGTGAGTTGAGGAGGATTTTGTTCACAGCGAGTTGTTGTGACCTGGATTTGAGTGCCTGAAAGGGTGGTAGAAGCAGATTCGGTAGTAACTTTCTTAAGGGAATTGGATATATACTTGAAAAGGAGAAATTTACAGGCCTATGAGGATAGAGCAGAAGGTTGGTACTAAATGAATAGCTCTGGCACTGACACGATGGGCTGAATGGCCTCCTTCTGTGTTGTCTGATTTGATGACTGGAATTTTACTGGCACACTGTGAGCACTGCCCAGACCATAGACAGGTCCAAAGCCGGGGCAGGCGAACGGCGTGAACACGGAGGGGATTTTACCAGCGGTGGCCAATTAAGAGGCGGTCACCAGGACCACCATCCCATTAAGGACGCAGTTCGGCAGCCTTGGAAACACCAGTGATAGAGGTAGTCACTGCCGAGGCTGCAGGGAGAAGAAGAGGCTAGTGAGAATGTTTTTGCATGTGCCAGGGCCAGGCAGGCAGGCCCTGGTGATTGAAAGGGTGAACCCTCCAGCGGTGTTGTCGGAGCCGTGGGGGTGGCCATTCCCACTGGTGGCCCCTCCGAAGGACATGGAGCCCCCGAGAAGGAAGGCCTACTGCTCCCGGGAAGCCATTGGGAAACCACCTTGATGAACTGGTCTGTCTCCCCACGCAGCAGGGTTGAGGCGAGGTTGGGGAGGGTTGTAAAATGGCTGTTAATAAGCTAGTTACTTGATTGGCCACCCACATCTGGTCAACGGGCAGCCAAGTTGCTGCCGTACCCACCTCTCAAAACATCCTGTAGTGGTGGGAAGATGTTGGCCTCCCCTCCCGCACCTTCTGCCACCATTTTACCAGCCCTCCCACCTTCTAAGCCTTCTCCAAAGGGTTGATAAAATCTCAACTTATGATTTTATAACTGCATGTACTCTAATTGTGGCCTAGTTAAAGCTTTGTACAAATTATACATTACTTCTATACCCTTGTACTCTCTGCCCCTATTTATAAAATCCAAAGCACTGTTCCCCTTTTAAATGGACTTATCTATTCACACTTGCACTATCGGGAATTATGTACTTGAACTCCAAGGTCTATGCTTTCATTCACATCCTTCAGTCTTTCCATTGAGTGTATACTTCTCTTCCTTGTTTTACCTCCCAAGATGTATGACCTCACACATATCCACATTAGATTGCACCTTCCAAGTGTCCCTATTCTGCTTACCTGTATAGGTTTTCCCAAAGTCCTCCTTGCTGTTTACCAAACCTCATACTTAAGCGTGATCACAAAATGTTGAGATTGTTCTCTCTATGCCCAAGCCTAAATCATTGATATAATATAACATATAATGACCATCTCCAACAAGAGAGACTCTAACCACATCCCCTTGACATTCATTGGGGTTACCATTGCTGAATCTGCCACCACCAAGAGGATGAGCCATATAAATACTATGACTACAGGAGCAGGTCAGAGGCTGGGTTATTCTGTGGTGAGTAACTCACTACTTGACTCCCCAAAACCTTGCCACCATCTACAATTTACAAGTCAGAAGTGTAATGGAATACTCTCCACTTGCCTGGATGAGTACAGCTCCAACACCACTAAAGAAGCTCAACAACATTGTTATGGATAGGTCGGTGATGGTGTGGCTTGGTCCTGCCGTTTACCCCCCAACTGACCACAGCAAGTGGTTTTGTTACTTGTGCTTTAACTCCTTGTGTTTTATTTGCCAAATAAACAGACAATGCCAGGTTTTCTTATAGTAGAAAAGATGATAGCTTTATTTTAAACAAATCCTGAAATGATCACAACAGCACTCATGCATGTATTCACTTTCACACACACTTTCAAGAGAAGATAGGTAGAAAATTATAGGGTAAGAGGTGTTCAGAGTTCAGGTTGTAAAAGTCTGTGGTTTCAGGAATAACCTGTGGGATCCTCCTTGGAAGGCAAATTTTTAAAGTTGCAAACCTGTTTGCTGGTTGTCTGGTATTTGTTGGGCTGTTGCAGTCTCCTGGCAGTTCACTTTGGGTTGAAGATGGTGCTGATGTATTAGGTCAGTTCTCACCAGTAGAAAAGTAGTTTTTGCAAAGGCACTCCCTTGTCTCTGCTGTAGCTAGCTTCCAACTTGTCTCAGCAGCGTTCAACTGTATTGGCTAGAAATGATCTCTCTCTCTTCTCTCAGCCTTGCTAGAATTCAAGATGGCCTTTTGTTTCACTGTGTGGCTGAGGAGAGACCAGCCTGATGTTGTTGTCTCTAGTTCTGTCCTGAAAAGACTCCCCTTTTGTTCCTCAAAATGATTACCTTTTAAGGTGAGTGTTTTTACAAGGGATGGCTTTGCCCATGTGACCTCATGTTTTAGTCCTAGCTGGGCTGTATAATGGTGATAGCCCCATTCTAAGGAGATGAGGGTGGTTCATATTCCATTGTAATAGAGGTTTTTTTATTCGTTTATGGGATATGGGCATCACTGGCTAGGCCAGCATTTATTGCCCATCTCTAATTGCCCTTGAGAAGGTGGTGGTGAGCTGCCTTCTTGAACCGCTGCAGTCCTTGGGGTGCAGGTACACCCACAGTGCTGTTCGGAAGGGAGTTCCAGGATTTTTACCCAGCGACAGTGAAGGAACGATGATATAGTTCCAAGTCAGGATGGTGTGTGGCTTGGAGGAGAACTTGCAGGTGGTGGTAGTGTTCCCATGCATCTGCTGCCCTTGTCCTTCTAGGTGGTAGAGGTCACGGGTTTGGAAGGTGCTGTCGAAGGAGGCATGGTGTTTTGGAGATGAGAAGTCTGAAAAAGATCTTGGCTCATTGCGTTTCAGTATAGCTCACATCCAAGTGTGATTATCTGTTACAATTCCATGCAGACAGGGCTTAATTGGTTTTCAGTCCTACAAGACACAAATGTGGCTTTGAATGCAAGAGATGCTGAGGGTCATGTGTCTTGTCCTCCATTTTATGACAGCAAATGTACCAGTCTCTTTAAAGTTGTTCTAATTTTTTAGTAATTCTTCAGTTTGGTTCTGTATTTTCATCACTGCACTTCCCATGAGAGTGACATCATTTAGGACAAAGTAGCCTGCTAGATTGGCCCCCTCCACAACCCTTGCACTGTGGCTGCAATGTATACCATCTATAAGATGCAGTGCAGCAACTTGCCAAGGTTTCTTCGACAGCACCTCCCAAACCTGTGATGTCTACCACCTAGGAGGGCAATGACAACTGGTGCATGGGAACATCACCACCTGAAATTTTCCCTCCAAGTCATGCACCATCCTGATTTGGAAATATATTGTGTTCTTTCATTGTCACTGGATCAAAATCCCAGAATTCCCTACCTGACAGCACTGTGGGTAGACCTACACCACACGGACTGCAGTGGTTCAAGAATGTGATATATTCAAAGGCAATTAGGAATAGATAATAAATGTTGGCCTTGCCAGTGATGCCCATATCCCATGAAAGAACAAAAAAAAGTGCTGGGAATAGAAATGGACTCAGCACCGACCCTTGGGGTAAATCACTTCCAACCCTCCTCCAAGCTGAGCAATACCCAGATATCTTAGCTGTTTGCTCCCTGCTTATCAACCAACTTTCTATGCATGCTGCTAGATTTCTTCTTATACCTTATGCCTAAATTCTTCTAAAATATTTGAATTAGTAATAAGAATTACTATATTGCCATATTTGTAATATGAAAACATCAATCTTATAGGCCAGTTATACAGCACATATTGTATTAATCATTTCAGTTTCACATTAACACAAACTGTGCAATATAATTCAGGCCCAAATTCATCTTAATCTAATTTAAGTCACACTTCCAGTATAGAAGTGAAACAGCTCACACATACTTGGTTCTCTTGCTGATGGCTGCACTTACATTGTTCTGGAAAAGCAGAAACCCATGTTGTCATCGTCCTTATGGTCTGCCACTGGATTCACCAGCTCCACCTCTTACCAACATCCAATGAAGAACAGTGGAAAGATAAATAGTGAGTATAACACCAATAGACTGGCATTGTACCGCTCTCCAGAAATTGGCACTGTGATGTAAGAACCCTGTTGTCCAGCACTGTGTGAATATTAATGGAGTTATTTGCATGCTGATCTGACCTTGTATTAGCTGCAATAAAGCTGCAATTGATATGAAGTGAAGATTGTAAAGTTCCCATGTGGTCTAAGTGAACTGTTTGGAAACTTTAAACTTTGTATTCTTAATAGAGAATTGATTGTCCTGTTTCTTTTTGCTGACTTTAAAATTTAACGAGCATTTTGATATTAGTAAGTTCCATTTTTCCTGGCTAAAGCAATATGGATCCAGCCATAAATTCATATCTGTTTGCTCTACTCCACTTTAAGCAGCTACTGGAATTGACATGGTACTTGTAATATAAGAACATAACCATTTGAGAGACAGATGATAGTGTTTCACAAGGAGTAACTGAAGTTATTTAGGTTCAAGTGGATCAAGCTGTCAGCCCAAACTTGATCATTGGCTTCTATTAAAGGCCTCCAAGTCAAGCAGCACATCATGATAAGCAATTTTGGATGCAAATTATAAGAGCACCTGACATGGGACTAAGTCTATTGTGGGTTGAATATGTCAGAGAATGGTCCTTAACTAATAGAGTTTCACTGGCCTAGCCCAATATCACTAGGACAAAATATGCACTATGACTGCCCTCCCTAAGTGAAGGGTACCTGTTACGACCAGGTGAGAAAGGTGAATAGGGGTCCCTTTCAGTCGTCACCTGGCTTTACCATAACAGGGTTTAATTTTAAACACACTGTGATTTTAGCTCTCCCTTGGTGAATCTTTGTTCACCATTTTCCAATTATAAGGCAAAGAAAATAGCACAAACAGGCTTTCTTAGGGTTAAAGAAGAAAAGGTGAAATTTATTAAACTTAAACTCCAATTTGGTTGATGCCTACGGATACACGATGCACCCATGCTAACATGCATACACGATACACACATGCAAATAGAGACAGAAAAGAGCAGCAGAAAAATAAAGTGGAAAAGTTTGAGGCAATATTTCAAGAGTTTTTGTTACGGTTCTTCGAGCTCACTGTGGAGTCCTTGATTGTAGGTAGATCTTGCTTTTCATTGGGGCCCTGTATTCTTAAACTTTGTTCGCTGTAGGAGACGTCGCTCTGGGGTTCATGTGTCTTCAATGGATTCAAAGGCTTGTGAGAAAGAGATGGGAGCAGACAGGAGAGATCTTCTCAGTCCAGGTGCAAAATGTCTTTCTGTTCAAACTGTTTGTACAATTCAGAAAAAACCCAGGTTGCCAAGTAGGTTAGTCATGTGACTAACGGGTCTGATTGTGTCTTGGATTTTATCACCTCTGGAATGCTCCTCTTACGCACAATACCTGGTGATCAAAGTCTATTGTGGGTTGAATATGTCAGAGAATGGTCCTTTGTCCTTCCAAGCACTGTTTGTTAATATGCAAATGTCTTTCCCAGCCACAGCTGATCTGTTTAACAAGTACTTTCTTCACACCAATAACAGTTTAAAATCAATGTTCATGACAAAAATTAATATGCCTCATTCTTGGCAAGTGGGAGCCTAGCATGTCACCTCCATACCCAGCGGAATGAAATGCGATTCTCGAAAAGGCACATTTTGTTAAAAGTGTCGAGAGAAAATATAAGATACAGAAAAAACCCATGTATTTCTCTCGTTCATTTAGAAATCCTAAAACTTATTAAAATCGCCCCTTTTTTGGCATCCCAATAAGCATGTGGTTCTTTTTGGGGGATGTTTCTCTCCCGGTTGCTCATTTCCATGGCTGCCTAGGGACTTTTTTCCTGCTGAGGTAATTTTTTTTTTTAAAGAGCGTCAGTATTGGATGGATATATCCTGAACTCTCTTTCAGTGCTTTGCTGAGTCATGCAAAGGCTTTTGACTTTGGGCGATGGGTGGTTTTCTGACCCCTTTGTCCCAGAGGACACGTCTGCCTGCAGGTATTTGTGTAGACTCTACTGCACTCCCCTGTGGCACTTTGACTAGGTGAGGCATCACCCTCACGGTTTCTCTGTCCCCTAGAGGACTTTCTTTGTCTCTGCAGGTTCCTGTAAATGCTGTTAGCAACTCTGGTGGGATGATTCTAGGGTCTGCATTTACGTAGGAGGATGTGGGGTCTAAATTTTCACATATTTTGGGGTTGGCTGACCGGACAGTAGGGCTTTTCAACTGGGATTCCTCCCAGACTTCCTTTAACCTGCCCTCTTGGTTACTTTTCCCCCATCCCTGTCTAACCTGTTGCCAGCCTTGTGCCTGCCTGTCCCCTTTTGTTCTCAGCAGGGGTCCCTTACAGTTCTCCAGCCCTCTGCTGGAGGGTCCTCCTAACACCAATACAGGACATAGGGGTGCAGGTTTCACTGTAGGTTGGGACTGCCCCTCAACCTGGCACTTGTGGCAATTCCTGCAGTACTCCACCACATCTTTGTGGAGTTTTGGCCAGTCAAACTGCTGTCTTATGCAGGCTTTGGTCTTTCGTATACCAGCATGTGCAGCCCCTGTAGTCTCTTGGGCCCTTCTTAATATTTCTCTCTGGTACCTCCGTGGCGCCACTAACTGGTGAACTACGGTCCATTTCTTGCTCTCAGGTCTGTGAGGAGAACTCCATTTCCTCATCAATACCTCATTCTTTAAATAGTAGCAATCAGGGACTCTCTCAGCTTCACTTTCAGACTGCGCAGCCTGTGCTAACTCTTGCAATACTTGGTTGGCTCGCTGAGCCTCAGCCAGGGAAAATCCATTTAATTCATTCCCTGGGCCTCCTAACTTTCCAAAGAAAGTCTCAGACAGACCAGACCTGGTCATTTGCCTGCAGTGCTAATCCAATCTCCTCTGGGGGAGCTGGTTTGATCATGGCCTGATCCACTACACATTCAGGGAAACTTCAGGGGTCTGTCTCCTGCCACTGCCCTGTCTCTCTGACTTCCTGCGGCCTTCCTTTCACCACCGCGGGGGAGACCACCCTCACCCCTGACAGATCATTACCTAGGAGCAGCCCTGTCCACAGGCAAACTAGGGACAAACCCTATGATCACTGGTCCCAAAACTAGGTCACACTCCAGGTGCATCCTGTGTACAGGTACAGGCAAACACTGTCCCTCCATACCATTCACCACCATTCTGGTGTTCACTGCACTCTCAGTTTCCCAGTAAAAGGGATGCAGTGGCCCCTGTGAATTATTTCATTATTTATTTAGAGATACAGCACTGAAACAGGCCCTTCGGCCCACTGAGTCTGTGGCGACCAACAACCACTCATTTATACTAATCCTACATTAATCCCATATTCCCTACTACATCCCCACCATTCTCCTACCACCTACCTACACTAGGGGCAATTTACAATGGCCAATTTACCTATGAACCTGCAAGTCATTGGCGGTGGGAGGAAACCGGAGCACCCGGCGGAAACCCACACGGTCACAGGGAGAACTTACAAACTCCTCACAGGCAGTACCCAGAACTGAACCCAGGTCGCTGGAGCTGTGAGGCTGCAGTGCTAACCACTGCGCCACTGTGCCACCCACTGCTATGGACTTGCTTGCCCCACTCGAGGGGTATGGGGTTACTTTCCCTCCGGACACAAAACCTTGATAACCCTCAGGAATCCTATTAAATTTTCCTGCACTTGCAGCTGTAAGCTTCCTGGGTCTCACTCTTTCTACAGTTGAAGCCACAGCTTGCTCTGCTGTGCTTTCCATCAGGGTCACGTCCTCACTGAGCGGGTGTGCCCTGATTAACCTAAAGGTTTTCCCTTTCGTTATCAGCAGTCAGCTTTTAGGTAACCTGCCTTATTACAGTGGAAGCACACAGATCTCCAGGTCTCACTCCTGCTCATTGCACGCTCCTTTTTGGCTAGAGGAGGGCCCCCTGTGTCTCCTATTTTTCTTTCTCTCCCAGGACTGCTTGGGCTCCGATCACCTTCCCACCCTTTGTCCT
Source organism: Heterodontus francisci (assembly GCF_036365525.1). Lineage (NCBI taxonomy): Eukaryota > Metazoa > Chordata > Chondrichthyes > Heterodontiformes > Heterodontidae > Heterodontus > Heterodontus francisci. Next base: position 60,871,818 of record NC_090385.1, read on the forward strand.
TTTCGAATTTGTGGGGGTGACTAGGAAAGGTTCTCCCCTGGGAAACTGACTAATATATTAAAGCAAACTCATCGGCCAGAATGGCCGCTTGCCGGGCTCTGGACCCGCCGCTCCTCTATATGGTCTTTATGGAGAGTGGGAGAGAGTGTTTAAATTCCTCTAACAGAATTACTTCCCTGAGATCCTCATAGCTGAGCTGTACTTTAAGATCCCTCAGCCACTGGTCAAAAGTGAGCTGTTTACTTCTTTCAAACTCCAGATAAGTTTGATTAGCTTGCTTCTTGAGGGTTCTAAACTTCTGGCGATAGGCTTCGGGTGCTAATTCATATGCCCCGAGGATAATGTTTTTGGTCAGTTCGCAATTTGATGAGCTCTTATCTGGCAACAGGGAATAAATCTCATGGGCTTTTCCAGTTAGCTGCTCTGTAGTAAAAGCGACCAGGTCTCAGCTGGCCATTTTAGCTACCTTGCCAGTTTCTCAAAGGATGCAAAAAATTCTTCTGCGTTGTCCTCATTGAATTTTGGAATTAGTTGAGCTACTTTTAACAATTTTGTACCCAACCCTGAATTACGCTCCTCCAAATTGGCTATGGCTTTCACTGGGGTTACTCTGTCGCCTTCTAGTTAATTCAAGTCGTTGCAGCTCTCTTTATTTGCATTCTTTCTGGAAGGTTCTTTCTCTCTCTCCTGCCTCCCTTTGTCTTCACATTCCTTCTGGAAGGCTCTTTCTTTCTCCCTTTCCTGCCTCTCTCTCCCTTTTTCCCTTCCCTCAAATTCAAGTTTCCTCTGTTCCAATTGTATCTTTTCTAGCAGTGCCCTGTCTGGGTCTGCTTCTAACACTGCTTCTGCTTCTTCAGATTCAAGGGAAGAATAGTTGGCCACTAGCCTGAGGAGTTCAGACTTCCTAGCCTTGCCACGTACAGTGATCCCACACTGCTCAGCCATTTTTCTGAGCTCCTCCATAGACAGTGCTTTAACTTATCCCAAGTTACTACACCCTGGCTTGGGGAGCTACTAGTTTAAGTTGCAGACATGTTAGTATTCAAGCACACACAACCACAAGAAAACCTATATTGAAATCTTTTTTTGATTGGGAACAATTTGGCTTCCCACTTCCAATTTCTCTCATTTGTCTGTGGGTCAAATCTGCACCCAAATTTCTGTTACGACCAGATGAGAAGTGTTTTTTGGGGTCCCTCTCAGCCTTCACCTAGTCTTACCGTAACAGGGTTTAATTTTTAAAACACCGTGTTTTTAGCTCTCATTTGGTGAATCCTTGTCCACAACTTTTCAATTATAAGGCAAAGAATGAGCACAAACAGTTTTTCTTCGGTCTAAGGAAGGAAAGTTGAAATTTATTAAACTTAAACTTAAACTCTAATTTGGTTTACGCCTATGGATACATGACACGCCCATTCTAGCATGCATACGCAATACACACATGCAAATATAGACAGAAAAGAGCAGAAGAAAAAAAAAAGTGAAAAAGTTTGAGGCAATATCAGAAGACTTTTTGTTATGGTTCTTTGAGCTCACTGTAGTGGCCTTGATTGTCGGTAGATCTTGCTGTCATTGGGGCCCAGTATTCGTCTTAAACCTTGTTCGCTGTAGCAGACCTTTCTCTCTTGGTATTCATGTGTCTTCAGTGGATTTAGAGGCTTGTGAGAAAGAGATGGGAATAGACAGGAGAGATCTTTTCAGTCCAGGAGCAAACAGTCTTTCAGAGTTCAAACTATTTGTATAATTCAAAAAACCCAGCAGGTTAGTCATGTGACTAACTGGTCTGACCATGTCTTGGATTGTATCACCTTAGCAGTCTCTGGAATGCTTCTCTTACACACAATACCTGGTGATCAAGGTCCATTGTGGGTTGAATGTGTCAGGGAATGGTCCTTTGTCCTTCTAAGCACCATCTGTTAATATGCAAATGTCTTTTCCAGCCACGACTGATCTGTTTAACATGTCCTTTCTTCACTCCAGTAACAGTTTAAAATCAATGTTCATGACAAAATTAATATGCCTCATTCTTTGCAGTTGGGGGCCTAGCATGACAGTGCCACTAATACGAATGGCCAATTTAATGTAAAATTGCATTAGATTAAATTTGCTTATCATAACAAGTGCTGCAAATAATGTCCAGGATCATGCTCAGTTATGTTAGGAATCTGAGGATAAATAAGGATTGTATAGGGCCTTTGGAAGATTCCTCAGGCCAGATTCAGTGGTTACTTTGCATCAGTCATTGCTGCTGAACATCATGCTGGTTTACAATAATACATCATAGGGTAAGTGCCATAATTGAATGTGTCAAAGTAGATGCAAATATAGTCCAGGCTAGAGCTAGTGATCTCAAAATGAATCAGGCTGCTGACCCTGATAGCATTCATCTGAAAGTGGTCAAAAAAATTGGGGCTGTGCTTTTCAAACCAGCTGTTCATAACATTTAACAGCTTGCTGGCGTCTGAGAGTATCCCCACAGACTGGAGAGAGGTCCACGTGGTCAATATTTTAAAAAGGTAATAAGTCAAAACTGGGAAATTACACACTCATTAGTTTAGCTTTGATTATAGGAAAATTGCTAGAAGGGATCATTAGAGATGCATTGAATGATCATTTTGACTGAGAAAGAGTTATTAGAGAATTTCAACATGGTTCCTGGAAGAAAATCCATCTCACCAACTTGGGTGAATTCTCTGAGGAGATTGTGTATCCTGACTTTCAAAAAGCCTTTGACAAGATGCCGTGCAAAAGGCTACTAAACAAAGTTGAGTCCTATGGTGCTGGCAGGCAGACTATAGTTATTGATGGCAGCGGTTTCCGTGTTAGGTTTGTTGCTTTTCGCAATTTTTGTCAATCATGTGGGTGAAGACATTGGGTAACTGCTGACAATTTCACAGGTGATGCAAAGATATGTGAGACAAATAGATTGCAGGTAGATGTGTGCAAAGGCCTGATTCTGGTAGATGACTTTTAATATGAATAAATGTAACGTAATGTATTTACGTAGGGGGAAACTGTGGGCAGGTGCACACCATGAAGGGTTGCTTGCTCGAGGTTGCTAAATGAGAGAAGAGCCTGGATCTTATACTGCATGACTCATTGAAAGTCTACATTCAATCCCATGAGGCTATTGTAAAAGCCAATAGGGCGTTTGGATATACTCCAGGGCAATTAAATATAAAACAGGAAATACAATTGCTTTGCTGAGTAAGGCCATGGCCAAGCCACATCTAAAATATTGTGCTCTGGTTGATCTGTGGGTGATATAGAAACAGTTTAGAGAAGGGCCCTCAGTTACCACGATGGTCTAGGAGAGTTGGGGCATTTTACTTATTGAAAAGATTGTAGATTTCAAGAAGATTTGATTGAGGCATTTAAAATAATAAAAGGATTAGACTTGGACCAAGTAGATAGCGTATTCGTGCGAGGCAGGTTAGAGAAATGCTGGAGACATAAGTATAATTTTGTAAGCAAAGAACTAGATTCAATGGTAGGATGCACTATTGACAAAGAGTCATCAACCTCTGGAACAAGTTGACAACATGATCTGTGAGTCTGGAATGGCAGCAAGTATTCAAAAGGTACAAGGTTCTTAGAGTGGCGAACATATCTATATATAAAGGGTAAGTGAATCATTAGATTGTCATTCAGTCACTGTTGTCTCCTGTAGCTTGTTTGGTTTCTTTTGGGGATCATCATGGAATTTCAGAGTTTTTCCCCAAATTGGCCATAGTTTTTTTCTCTGTTTCATGCCTTTCCCAGGAGATTGTGTATTTTGGGGTAGTGGGAGGGTGGTGATGTGCAGAAGTTACAACATTTCAGAATAGGATAGGCTTTGTGTACCAGCTGGTTCTAACCAGTCCTTTTTCGTATGTTTGTGTTCCAACACCCTCAATGCCATACAAAGTGGATGATTTACAGAACGAGCACTGAGTAGATCAGTCAAAGGAGGCTCTGGAGGGTCCGATAGGAATGTTCACAAGTAGCTGAATATCTGCAGCCTGAGGCAGTAAATTGGTTGTCTTCCCTGTGCTGCCATTGTTTGAGTGGAAGATGCTACAGATGCATTGTAAAAGCTGTTTACAAACAGCATGTTCTGACTTTGTGCAACAGATGGGTGCAGTCTGTGTGTAATAAGGTTGCTGTTTCCTGCCTAGGGCAAGATGGCCCACACACAGATGACATCACATGGCCATTCAAATATGCTGCTTGTCTGTACTTTGAGGTCACGGTTTACAAGATGAGCACACTAATGGTAAACCTGATCATTTCAATTACTTTGAGCAGTACCCAACATAAACTTAAAAACAACCCAACTCTTTGATCCACTAGCCCTATATCACTGTAAGCAGGTGCTGCTATCAGAGGCACAACATTCTGTTTGTTAGTAGAAGAATTAACCTCATTGAGGTTTCTTGGGCTGATGAATGAAACATCTATGAAAAGGGTTAGGGTTAGTTATTTTGAAAACTTCTTTGAACTGATTTGCAATGCTTCAAGTATGTTGGTTGTGAGAAACATGCCATACAATGCTCAGTAACTACCTTAATACACTTTTGCATGGAGCAACATGCTGTAAAATACAGTAACATAATCTACCATGCCATTCTAAAAAATAATTTTTGTTGAAGAGCCAAGGCCAATGTGACACAAAATATGTACCAACATAACTTAACGCACTTTTTTTATCTTTTCGTAGGATGTGAGTGTCACTGGCAAGGACAGCATTTGTTACCCATCCCTTATTGCCCTTGAGAAGGTGGTAGTGAGTCGCCGTCCTGAACCACTGCAGTACATCTGGTGTAGGTACACCCACAGTGCTGATAGGAAGAGAGTTCCAGGTTTTTGACCAAGCAGCAGTGAAGGAATGATGATATAGTTCCAAGTTAGGGTGGTGTGTGGCTTGGAGGGGAACTTGCAGGTGGTGGTGTTCACATGCGTCTGCTGCCCTTGGCCTTCTACGTGGTAGAGTTTGTGGGTTTGAAAGGTGCTGTTGAAGGAGGCTTGGTGAGTTGCTGTTGATATACTGTAATGCATTATATTGCAGCACAACATCCTCAAATGTTGTACAGTTCAACATACTTTAAAACAAATCAATGACTCTCTTCCATGACATTGATCAAAGTAACTTTTGATGGTTTGGGCATGATTTTGTCATGGAAGCCAATCTCCTGATCCTTGATTACTATACTGATGCCCCAGCAGGAATGTACTACTTTGACATGACTACCAATGTGTCTGAGCATAGATTAGTGTATGTCAATACCTCTTTAAATAGTAGGGGTAGCTGTGAGTTGTTAATCAATGCTTTATGAAGCATGTAACATAAGTGAATTTACAGGAGTTGCAGGAGCTTATGAGTCTGTGGATTCACTGGACCACATACTCACAGCGGAGAGGGAGAAAACAAAGGGATCATCTGATGAATCACATGCCGACGACTCAAACATCGTGCATGCACAGTAAGCATATATCCCACATCACATTATTCCCGCCAAAAGAAAAAGATATATTATCTAATTATTTCAGAGTTCAAAAAATACACATAGAGAAACTCTGAAATTTAACCAAAACAAGCACACGATCAGAAACAGGCTCTATAAAAACAAGTTGTCCTTCAATCAAAATGGAGGCCATTGTTGTCTTCCAGATCTGTGACCAGCAATTGGTGTTTGACTACCAGGTGTTGGAAATATTGTTACTTGCTTTGGAATCTAGAGAGAGTTCAGAGCACTGCTGGGGACCTGCATTTCAGATAAGTTCTCAGTCTCAGGAGTTTTGCTTAGAGGTGGCTTATCAGCATAAATCAACTGATACTGATTCCTGCAGTAAGATGACTCTTCTACTTGCACATCATAACCTCTAGGACCCACCACACCTGTGCACGTACCAGCACTGTAAGTACTCTGGCCAGGGAGTTTGTATCACCAGGGTGTATTTCTTGTAGTGACTTAGCATTCCTTCTTGCCTGTGGAGGTTCATTTTGTCAGTGTTTAACACCACTCTACAATTGCTGCACTGATGTAGAAAAACTTCCAGATGTTTATCATGTATTGCGACTTCAAGCATTTCTCCAAAACCAACTGTCACAAAATAATCAACAATAACTTTTACCCTTTGCAGTCCTTCCACCAGCTCATGCACCTTTAATTGAAAAACTTCTGGCACTGAGCTGATCCCAGATGGCACACGCTTCCAGTGGTACCATCCAAAAGGTGTGTGGGACTGTTGTAAGATATGACGAATTTTCATCGAGTGTCATGTTCCAAAACCCATTGTGAAGACTTTTAACACTGTGTAGGCACATAACTACATCTTCAATAGTCGGTAGAGGATAATGCTCACGCTTGATAGCCTTGTTTAAGTCTTTAGAATCTAAGCATGTGAAGTGTGTCATTGTTCTTAAGTATGACTGCTCTTGAACCGATTTGTGATTCTGGCATTGTTACAGGAGCAATGATGTTCTATCTGACCAGACCAGCCAAGGTTTCCTTCAGTTTATCCCTTAAAGCCACTGGTACTCATTGCGAGCCTGATTCGGTTCTTTCCCTCCACTTGTCCTGCCCCATCACTGATTGTCCAACGATATTTCAGTATTAAACACTCCTTAGTTATAGTAGCTTGTCGTCATTGATCATGTGTACTATTACTCCAGTAGGGGGTGTACTACTAATTTCATCATTAGCATTGTACTTCATGATGTCCATTCAGATAAGTTTTTCTATCCAGCAGAGGCCATATAGTTGTGCTATTGGTGAACATACAATCCAGCTTACACTTATAGGTATCAGCTGTGCTTAAGTTGGTAGCACTCTTACCTTTGACTCAGAAGATTGTGAGTTCAAGTTTTACTCCAGGAGTTAAGCACAAAAATCAAATCTGACACTCAGTACTGCACTTGCAGAGGCGCTGTGTTTCAGGTGAGACATTAAATCAAGGCTCTATCTGCCCTCTCAGATCAATGTAAAAGATCCCATTGCACTACTGCAAAGAAGAGGTGGGGAGTTATGCCCAGTGTCTTCAATAAAAACACACACAAAAAAAATTATCTGGCCATTATCACTTTGTTATATGTGGGAGCTTCCTGTGAAAATTGGATGCTGTGTATTCTGCATTGCAATAGTGACTACACTTCAAAAATACTTCATTGACTATAAAGTGCTTTGGTATGTCCTGTGGTCATGAAAGGTGCTATATACATGCAAGTCTTTCTTTTTATAGTCACCATGTTGGGCCAGGATTGGTACTTGTCCTCTAATGGGGAGACTTGTACCTCTATAAGCTACAATCCCAGTGGTAAGTGGTTCAACCTATGCAAGCTTAAAATCTCTTGTTGCTTAATTGTATAAGTGCACCAGAATTATGTTACACTGTGCAGCTACATCCATTTGAAATCTTAGGTAGCTGCCTGTCTCCTAGTCATCCAAACCAACAGGACTGACTTCATTGATGACAAAGACTTTCGTTCATGGTCATCATCCATTGCTCTAACTATCTGCCTGTGTGCAGGTGATTCCTTTCTATGGCATTTCACTGCAAAATGGCTGCTCTTACTGCACATTTTCCCAAAAGCTCTCTTTATTTTTTATTTAGAGATACAGCACTGAAACAGGCCCTTCGGCCCACCGAGTCTGTGCCAACCAACAATCACCCATTTATATTAACCCTGCAGTAATCCCATATTCCCTACCACCTACCTACACTAGAGGCAACTTACAATGACCAATTTACTTATCAACCTGTAAGTCTTTGGCTGTGGGAGGAAACCAGAGCACCCAGCGAAAACCCACCCAGTCACAGGGAGAACTTGCAAACTCCACACAGGCAGTACCCAGAATCGAATCCAGGTCCCTGGAGCAGTGAGGCTGCAGTGCTAACCACTGCACCACTGTGCCAAGTCTTGTGGAACTCATGTTTGTTTCCACAGTTCTAGCACTCTTGAGTCTTTGGGGATTCTTTAGCATTGTTCTGAAGCTTGGCTTTATCATGCCTTAGGAGTTCCTTGGCTTTGTGTATTGCACACACCATTCTGTCCCCTAGACTCCCCAATGACTTTGAGTTGCACCACCATGCTTTCAGATGCATGACAAAACTCATCTGTCTTCAAAAAGGTTAGGATATCCTCTTGAGGCAGTCTGTCATGCACCTTTGTATCTGCAATCCCAAACACCAGTCAGCAATACCAGCGGTATCTTGTTCCTTTCCCCAACAATAGCTCAGTCCGTTTACATGGAGCAGATGTCATGCACTCCTTCATCAATTACAGTGCGAAGTGTCACTGCCTGCACTTGTTCTGACTCCTGGTCAAGTTTCTTCACAAGAGCATAGTTTTCGTAGGCTTGGTTGACTCTCTTCCACTTTTCTACAGAACTTGTGTTGTATACTTCGAGAGCCAGAGATGGTGGCCGAGCACATCCCGGCACCATCATGCGCTTGCTTTAGTCTTTGCGTATCTTTTAAAACCAGATAGCTACCAATAGGTCCACCAAAACAAAAGTGAAAGTTGTTTTAAACAGTCTCTACTGTTTTACTCCAGAAAGCCAGGTGATGACAGACACAACTGGAGCCAATCTTTACATGAATTTCTGAGCATTTATTTACAGAGATATACATTACGAAGATGCACCTCCTCACCCAACCACAGTTTCAGTCTAATTCCCAGTTAATGCCCACCACCTGCATACAAGTAATACAATTAATGCACGATTAACAAATTCCCTTCTCCCTTAATAGTACAACCAAAATTTCAAAACATATTAATTCAAAGGCTACCATATTCCATTTAATATTGTGACATGCCCCTTCTCTAAGACACCCAACAATTTCTTCATACATGTATTTATTTTTTTTTAAAGTATGACGGTTGATGGCTTGCAACAACCCATTTAATTTTCGACATTTACTTCTCTTCAGCATTTGTTTCGATCAGCAAGGTCAATCCGTAACCTTTTCTCACTCACTTTTTATAGAGTGTATTGTTACAACTGATGCGGGAGGAGTGCACTGTTTATTCTAGTTCCACTTCTCCACAGGTCACAACATATATTTAACTTTTTTCCTACTTACTGATATGGTCAATCAGGGGTAGGGAACTCCATCAATGCTATACTTGGCAACACTTGTCCTTGCCCGACTATATGCCAGAGGTAGGTTACTTTGGCTTTTGCAAATTCACTTTTGGCAACATTTATCACTAAATCAGATGATTGTAATTTCCTAAACCGAGCTTCTAGTTTTTTCAAGTGGTCCTTCAAAGTGTCACTGTATACCAGCACATCATCAAGGTAAACCACACAGCTAGGAACACTGGCTACCACTTGGTTCATTAGTCTCTGAAAGGTTGCTGAGGCATTTTTTTTAGCCCGAATGGCATCACTCGGCATTGGAAAAGACCATCTGGTGTGACAAAGGCTGATATTTCTTTAGCTTGGGATGTTAAAGGAACCTGCCAGTAGCTCTTTAACAAATCTATCTTTGTAAGAAATGTGGCACTGCCCACTCCGTCAATACAGTTTTCCAAGCAAGGAATTGGGTAGGAGTCTGTCTTTGTTATTGCATTAACTTTTCTGTAGTCTATACAGAGTCCAGTTGAACTGTCAGGTTTAGGCACTAACATGACTGGGGAATTCCAGCTGCTTAGACTGGGTTCAATTAGGTGGTTTTCCAACATGTATTGGATTTCTGCTTTTACCTGGGCCTGTTTTTCTGGACTTAAACGTAAGGATGCTGTTTTATAGGAAAGGGTTCCCCTACATCCACATCATGTGTGGTTCAGGTTCATTCTGGCTTATCTATACAGGCTCTTTTAAATGCTGTGAGTAGCCTTGTTAGGTCCTCTTGTTGTTCTGCATCTAAATATGAAAGCATAGTGTCCAATCTCCCTAACAATTCAGTGTTAGCTAACCAGATAGTGGGAGGTTCAATTTGAGAATTGTCTAGACCTCCTTCTGCCACATCCTCACTATCCCTTTCATTCTTCACTGCCCCTATTACCTGACATACCTGTGCTTGCTTATCCTCCTCCCAGCGATGATATTGTTTCAACATATTGATATGACACAGCCGATTCTTTTTCCGGCGATCTGGGATATCAATCAAGTAATTTACTTTACCAATTCTCGACCACTTTATATGGACCACTCTGCTTTCAACGGTTCACCCTGTAAAGGCAGTAAATACGAACACCTCATCCCCTGGTTGAAATGTTCGGGTCTTGGCATGCTTGTCTGCCCATTTCTTCATAGTTGTTTGGGAAGCTTTAAGGTGTTCCTGAGCCACTGTGCAAGCTCTTGTGAGCCATTCCCGGAACACGGATACATAATCTAGCACAGAAGATTTTTCCTTCTGTTCTAAAAACTGTAATTAGTTTTTGAGGACCTCTTATCTCATGTCCATACACTAATCCAAAAGGACTAAAACCGGTAGACTCATTAGGTGAATTCCTAGTGGAAAACAAAATAAATTCTAGCCCTTTATCCTAATCATGGGGATATTCATGACAGTATACCCGATCATCATTTTGAGGGTCTGATGGTACCTTTCTAAAGCTCCTTGTGTCTGTGGGTCGTATGCTGAAGACTTTAACTGTATTTTACCCAAATTACCCATAACTTCCTGAAAAGTTTTAGACATAAAATTGGAACCTTGATCCGACTGAATCTCAATCAGTAATCCATATCCAGTGAAGAACTGGGTTAACTTCTCTACCACTACCTTAGCAGAAGTTGTTCTCAAGGGAATACACCCAGGGAACCGAGTAGCCGTATCCATGATAGTGGGTATATATTAGTGTCCCACTTTTGTTTTCAGCAAAGGTCCTACACAGTCTACCAACACCTTACTAAATGGCTCACCAAAAACTGGTATGGGAATTAGAGATGCCGGTTTTATGGCAGGTTGCGGTTTTTCCACAATCTGGCACGTATCCTTGTAAAGACCTGGCCAGTAAAAATGTTGACTTATATGTGATTGGGTCTTCCGGATCCCCACATTTCCCGACATAGGAATTTCAAGGGCTATCCTTAAAAGTTCCTGGTGATACTTTGGCGATACTACTGATGAACTACCGTCCATTCTTTGTCTGCAGGTCTGTGAGGAGTCTCCATTTCCTTGTCCGAATCCCATTTTTAATATAGTAGCCTTCTGGAACTCCTTTTGCCTCAGCCTCTGTTAGAGTTGATTGTGCCACTTTATTTAATTCTGGATTGGCTTGCTGAGCCTCGATCAGAGAAGACTTATTAAATGTTTCCTTCGGTCAGGGCCCCTTTATTTACATTCGTTTTGTGCACCCCAGTAAGTCCTATGGGTTTACCCCGCAACTTCCAGCATTCTGCATGAAGGTGTCCCACCTTGTGACATTGGTAACACTTAGCCTGGTGGACCTCACTTCCAGCCTCAGCATTTTCCTTTCTGGCCTGAGGAGGAGATCCTGGGGTGTTCCCAGGTGTCCCTCTTGCCCCTGGCTACTTGCTTTCCTTTCACTCTCCCAACTTCTATCCTTCTCAGGTTTGTGGGGGTGATGGACAAAGAATTTGGGCTTATAAACAAGCTCTTAATCATCAGCAATGTCTGCTGGCTATTGAAATCTTCTGGTTCTCTACATGGGTTCTTACTAATGGAGGGAGTGAATTTTTTAATTCTTCCAGGAGAATTAATTCCCTAAGGTTCTCATGTGGCCTGTACCTTTAGTGGGCATATCCGATGATCAAATTAATTTGTTTTACCCTCTCAAATTCTATATAAGTCTGCCCAGACAATCTCTGGAGGTTCCAAAATTTCTGACGGTAAGCTTCAGGGACTAACTCATACGCAGCGAGAATAACCTTTTTTGCCATCTCATAATCTACAGAAGTCTCCTCAGGAAGCATAGCATAAACTTCATGAGTTCTTCCCATCAACCTGCTTTGCATAATCAGTGTCCAGCTTTCCTTCGGCCACTTCATCTGTTTGGCTATCTTTTCAAAAGCATTGAAAAATGCCTCTAAATCCCTTTCCTCAAACTTAGGGAGGGCTTGCACAAATTTAAATAGTTTTCCACTGTGTCTTGGGCTGGAGTCAGATCTTTCCTCACCAGAACTTTCACTGGAGTCAAGACCACTCCTTTGTCTTAGTTCCATCTTTTAAACTTCAAATTCTCTTCCTTCTCTTTCTCTTTGAAATACTTTCTCTTTTTCCATTTCCTTTTTTTCAAATTCAAGCTTCTTCATTGTCAATTCTTTTTCAAGGTCAAGTTTTTTCAATTCTATTGCTTTTTCTTTTTCCTGTCAAAGCTTAAGTTTTTCCATTTCCTGTTCCTGTTCAAGCTGCTTCATCTGTTACTGAAGTTTAGCCAGTGCAACTGCACTACCCTCTGATTTGCTTTCTTCTTCTTCCGATTGCAAATGTTGTGCTGTTACTTCAATTATATCTGCTTTCTTAGCTCCTGGTTTTGACTCTAACACCAACTGTTCTGCCAAATCCTTTAGCTTAACCTTGGTTAAGTTTCTCAAATCACTCAGGGACACATCCTCCTTCCCCAGAAAAGTCGCAGCAACTGTTAAAGACATTCTGGTAGAGTAAACTTTCTTCTAATGCACGAGATACATGTTTTTTCCTCTTTTCAATTATTACCCCACTTACAATTGCACATCATCGGCGTTGGGTTATCCCACAAAGAGCCCCCAATTATATGTTACAACTGAGGTGGGAGGAATGCACTGTTTATTCTAGTTCCACTTCTCCACAGGTCACAACATATATTTAAATTTTTTCCCACTTACCATTGCAGTCAATCATTGACTCTATTTTTTATCCCAGAATAAAACGCACCAACCTGGTTTCTTTAATAAACAGCAAAATTATTAGTTTATTCTAAAACAAGTCTTAATCAGTAATGAAGCAAAGCATAAACATATGGATCGAAATATGAAAGTTCCCTTTTTGCCTTAGTCCCTCACACACACAAACACACACACACACACACACACACACACACACACACACACACACACACACACACACACACACACACACACACACACACACACACACACCGGTTAACCAAGAAATAAAGAAATGTACGCTTTAAAGCTCTAGTATAAAAAATTGAAAAAAATATGTTGGCCAAAATACTTGCTAATTCTTGAAGAAAAAAAGAGAAGATATGAAAAGATGTCAGATGTCCTTTTCTGGTTTGGTGTCCTAAATATGTATAGATGGCTGTCACTTGGATCTTCCTAGAACAGTTCTTGTCAGGTGACGTTGAAGATCAGTTTGGGCAGGCTTTCCAGGGAAAATGCAGTAACAGTGGTTTCAGGAAGCTTCTTACACTTACTTCCCAGCTTCTAAAGAGATGGAAAGTTGGCAGGCTTTTTCAAAAGAGCTGGAACAGACTGAATTGGGATTTTGCTCCCTTGGCAAGTTTTCTCCAACTGTCTTTTCAAACCATTGTCCACATCCCAACTCACTGTCCAAAGCGGAACCAAAACCAATGTCACAAGAATCAAGGCTCCTGACTCCTATAAATCTTGACCTGTCACTTCTTTGTAAACATCTTTCCCCAAGTCAAAAACAACCCCTGCCGGATAATTATTTGAATAACAGGTGCCTTCCAGTAACTGTTTACAATCCAGGCCTCTCAGTGATCCTTGAAAAAAAAATCCATGGACTCCTTTTCAGTTTTAAAACACAAGTCTTCAAAATTTAACACAAAAAAGGAAGCATTCGTAACAGTACATTATCCCTCAAAGAACAATGATCTACATAACGTTCAGGGGGTATGCTACCTTCAGTATGCCCATGAACAGATCCCACTTAAAATATTTCACAAATACAATCCCTTCGCTTGCTTCCACAAGAGCCAGTGATTCAGCATCCAATGTACTTCTAAGAACCCTTTTGATTTTCTTAGCTTCCCAAGCTAAAGGACCACATTTCCCATTCTCACACAGAAAAAATATTATGAAACCAGCTGCGCTAGAGTACCCATCCAGAAGATTAGCATGTGAAACATTGCTTACAATAATTAGCTTCATGTTCTTTGGGTCACCTAAGGATGGGAACTTATGTATACATTTATCCATATTTAACTTTCTTAATGTTTTATATGCCCTTAAAACATTCTATGCGTTAGTGTGTTTCATCATAACGCTTTACTCCTACACATCAAATCTAACATCTGGTCTAGTCTGAGTGCACAACCAGTTCAACTGACTAACCAAGCTTTGCAATTACTCTGTCTCTTCTTTAAAAAAAGCATCATCTTTCTGTGATGACTGAGTACAATTAACTGGGATTGGAGTAACACTCTGTAAATCAGATTGTTGATTTAAAGTTATTCCAGACATACATTACTTAATATCTAAATCAATATATTTAAAATTCAGGGCTGGACTTTACCAGCCCCTCACGCGGTGGGTCGTGTTGGGGAGCCCTGTAAAATGTAAGCGGAAGTGGCCCGCCACGACCCATGACGCTGAGAAGGCCCCGCCGGATATTCATTTAAAAAAATTTTATTTAGCGATACAGCACTGAAACAGGCTCTTCGGCCCACCGAGTCTGTGCTGACCAACAGCCACCCTTTTATACTAATCCTACATTAACCCCATATTCTCTACCACATCCCCACCATTCACCTACCACCTACCTACACTAGGGGCAATTTACAATGGCCAATTTACCTATGAACCTGCAAGTCTTTGGCTGTGGGAAAAAACCGGAGCACCCGGCGGAAACCCACGCAGACACAGGGGGAACTTGCTAACTCCACACAGGCAGTACCCAGAACTGAACCCAGGTCGCTGGAGCTGTGAGACTGCGGTGCTAACCACTGCGCCACTGCGCCACCCAGCGGCGCTGGTGAGGCTTCGGTGCTGCCCCCCCCCCCCCACCCCAAGCGACGGGGCCTTCACTTAAATATTAAAATTAGATAAATAAACATGCAGATGAACTTGGCTGCTGCTGGCGGCCGTCCCATGCTGATTTTATGGCCAATCAGCCACAACTCGCATGCCTTCGGAACTCCGTATGGAGTTCCGAGGCGGGACACTGGTGGGGAGAGGTGAGGAATAAAATTATCAGGGTGGGGGGGAAGCGGAGAAAACTATTCGTATTGGTTGTAGGGATAGTGGGAAGGGGTTGAGAGTCAAAGATGCTGAAGTTCATGGGGGGGAGGAAAGGTCGGAATTTCAAAAAGTGCTTTTTTGGGCAGATAGGTCAATTTATGTATTTAGTACTCAGTGTGGGGAGTGGGAGAGGGGATTCAAAGCTAAACTTTTATTGACGTTTTTATCAAACTGGCACCTTTAAAAATATAAATTTCTCCTGAAGGGCTGGAAGTCCTTTAAAAGTGGCGCTGGATGCCATTGCCGTGGACCCGGTGGCCACCACCTCTATGTCATCGGGGGTGGCCGCTCTGCCCCCTCCATTTAAATGAGCCACCGCGTGTAATATCGCGGGGGCTCTGCAGCAGTACTTCTGTGTCGGAAGACCGCCGACTTCACAGCGCGCCACCGCAGAGTGTGATGTGCTGATAAAATTCAGTCCCCTGACAAGCCTGGCTGCCAATTTTAAATTCTACTCTAATTTTATACATAACTAATTTCTCAAATACTGCAGTACCATCCAATAAGAAATTATCAACATGCACCATGAAGGTGCATGAAAGTTTCCTTTTATGATGCCAGTAAAACAGTGCAGGATCTATTTTCAACAAAACAGATCTCACCGAAAAATATCATATCCTGGAGGCATCATACAGACCATAGACACATTTATTTAATTTCTATTGTTTCCCATCTGCATCTGCTGCCTCTTTGGGTGGTTTCAGAAACACTTCTCTCTGAAAAGCATTGCCCTGCAGCAACGCGGCTTTTATGTCGTTTGACCTGCACTCCCATGAATTTGTGCCAAAAGAGCTAAAAAGATTTTAAGATTACTTTTCCAGCTGTGTGAGAATCCACTCCAACATCTGTATCACCCAGTTGCTCTTCAAAACCCCTTGCAACTCGCCTCACTTTAGCCTTATAAGTACCATCTGCAAGAGCTTTTTCAGTACAAATCCACCTTTGTGATATGATAGCTCTCTCCTGTGTGTCATGATCACTCATGTTACCACTATCCAACCTTGATCTACTATATTCCTGTTCCTCAGGACTTTCATCACAAAACACATGAGCATTTGAGGTACAAAGTGCCTGGTTTACTTCTATCAGCTGCTCAGAGTCTAAGATTTTGTAATTAATGCTGATTAGTCATGATGAATGAACCTTAACAAATTGATTGCCATGTTTGTCAAGTACAGTCTTACCATCATGTCCTATTACCTTAACAGGGCTTTTCCATTCCCTATGACCCTCGCTTTTAGAGTATACTAAATCTCTTCAATCGAAGTCTATCTCAGATGGTCTTATACAGTGCCCTCGTGCTCTCTGAGTGTTTTCTGAGGCCTCAGCCTTGATGAAAAACTGTCTTCCTGCAAGTAAAGCATTCAAATGTGCAGAGAAAATTAAACTAATTGTAGCACCTACTAGTGCAGGAGCACTATCACACTGCACAGAAGGCAATTTTGGGATTTTGCCCATAAATGTTCCTTGCACTTTCCTGGGATTCATTCGCCTATTATTACTGTTCCAATTGTGTCTTCTGCTGCAATAGCCAGATCTGCTAAAAGTGCTTTTATCCTCATTCTGCCTCTCTAATACTTTCCAAAGTAAAATGTTATTAAGTTTCTTTCCAATTAACAAGTATATTAAATGAAGAGTAGCTAAATAAACTTTGGTCCCTTAAAGGTAGCGGCAGGAGAAATTATCAAGAAAAATGAGGAAATGACAGACGCTGAACAAATATTTTGTGGCTGTCTTCACAGTAAAGAGACAAATTATCTGCCAGAATATAGGGTAACCAAGGGGCTAATAAGAATGAGGAACTTAAAATAATTAATATCAGCAGAGATAAAGTATTCGAGAGATGAAACACGACAAATCCCCAGAATTTGATGGCCTACATCCAAGGGTTCTAAAAGAGGTAGCTGCAGAGATAGTGGATGTGCTGGTTATAATTTTCCAAAAGTCCCTAGATTCTATAATGGTTGCAGTGGATTGGAAGTTAGCAAATGTAACACTGCTATTCAATAAAGGAAGGAGTGAGTGAACAGACCAGTTAACCTGATATCAGTTATCAGGAAAATGCTGGAATCTATTATTAAGGAATTTTTAACAATGCACTTAGAAAATTCTAGTGTGGTCAGACAGAATCAATATGGAAATGGTGTTTGACAAATGTATTAGAATCTTTTGAGAATGTAACTCGTAGGATAGATAAAGGGTAACCAGTGGATGTAATATATTTGGATTTCCAAAGTACATTTGATCAGGTGGTACACAAAAGGTTTATAATCAAGATAAGGGATTTGAGAGTAATATATTAGCATGGATGGAGGATTGGTTAACAGACAGGAAACAGAGAGTAGGGATAAACAGGACATTTTCAAGTTGACAGGCTGTAACTAGTGGAGTGTTGCAAGGATCAATGCTGGGACCTCCTATTTGCAATCTATATTAATGACTTAGACAAAGAGACCGAGAGTAATCTATCCAAATCTGCTGACAATACAAAACTAGTTGGGAATATAAGCTGTGAGGAGGACAGAAAGTGGCTGCAAAGAGATATTGACAGGTTAAGTGAATGGGCAACAAATTGGCAGATGGAGTAAAATATAGGGAAGTGTGAGGTTATTCACTTCGGTAATAAGAATATAAAAGCAGAGTATTTTTTTAAAAGGCATTGAAACTTTAAAGTATTGATGTTCAGAGAGACCTGAGTGTACTAGTGCAGGATCACAGAAAGTTAATATGCAGGTACATCAAACAATTAGGAAGGTAAATGGCATGTTGCCCTTTATTGTAAGGGGACTGGAGTACAAGAATAAGAAAGTCTTGCTAAAATAGTATGTAGCTTTAGTGAGGCCACTCCTGGAGTACTGTGTGCAGTTTTGATCTCCATATCTAAGGAAGGATATTCTTGTCTTGAAGCAAAGGTTCACGAGATTAGTTCCTGGGATGAAAGGGCTGTCCTATGATGAGAGGCTAAGTAAATTGGGCCTATACTCTCTTAGGAGAATGAGAGGTGATCTCAGTGAAACATACACAATTCTGAAGGGGCTTGACAGGGTGGATACTGAGGTTGTTTCCCCTGGCCGGGGAATCTAGAACACTGGGGCACAGTCTCAGGATAAGGCATTAATTGTTTGGGACTGAGATGAGGAAGTATTTCTTCACTCAGAGGTTTGTGAATCTTTGAAATCCTCTACCCCAGAGAGTTGTGGATGCTCCATCATTAAGTTGATTCAAGGCCGGGATAGACAGATGTTTGATCTCAGGGAATTAAGTGATATGGAAAACAGGCAGGAAAGTGGAATTGAGGCAGAAGAACAGACATGATCGTATTGAATAGTGGAGCAGGCTCGTTCGGCCACATGGTCTACTCCTGCTCCTATTTCTTATGTTCCATTGTATTGACGCCTGCTTCCAGATTCAGGAGTATTTTGAAATAGGTAATCATTGAGTCTTCTATTCTTTGTTTCACCACAGAATGGCTCATTTGCTCCATGAAGGCTGAAAAAAAATGACTGTTTCCCCAGGATCTTTTTAAGGGCAGCAGACATTTGATAAAACAGGGTCTCCCTCTCAGAGAACTGAACAGAAATTAGAACCAGGAGCCTGTCCATATGAGACACCTTAGTACAATCCAGTAACTTAAATGCGAGTACCAATCCAGCGATTTCCAAATTGAATTTCACCTAGCCTTTTATCTTCTTTGGCCTCCTTATCTCGAGAGACAATGGGTAAGCGCCTGGAGGTGGTCAGTGGTGAGTGGAGCAGCGCCTGGAGTGGCTATAAAGGCCAATTCTAGAGTGACAGACTCTTCCACAGGTGCTGCAGAACAATTTGTTTGTCGGGGCTGTTACACAGTTGGCTCTCTCCTTGCGCCTCTGTCTTTTTTCCTGCCAACTGCTAAGTCTCTTCGACTCGCCACACTTTAGCCCCGCCTTTATGGCTGTCCGCCAGCTCTGGCGAACGCTGGCAACTGACTCCCACAACTTGTGATCAATGTCACAGGACTTCATGTCGCGTTTGCAGACGTCTTTAAAGCGGAGACATGGACGGCCGGTGGGTCTGATACCAGTGGCGAGCTCGCTGTACAATGTGTCTTTGGGGAACCTGCCATCTTCCATGCGGCTCACATGACCAAGCCATCTCAAGCGCCGCTGACTCAGTAGTGTGTATAAGCTGGGGATGTTGGCCGCCTCGAGGACTTCTGTGTTGGAGATACGATCCTGCCACCTGATGCCAAGTATTCTCCGGAGGCAGCGAAGATGGAATGAATTGAGACGTCGCTATTGGCTGACATACGTTGTCCAGGCCTCGCTACCATAGAGCAAGGTACTGAGGACACAGGCTTGATACACTCGGACTTTTGTGTTCCGTGTCAGTGCGCCATTTTCCCACACTCTCTTGGCCAGTCTGGACATAGCAGTGGAAGCCTTTCCCATGCGCCTGTTGATTTCTGCATCTAGAGATGGTGATAATTGAGCCTAGGTAGGTGAACTCTTGAGCGTGGTCGCCAATATTGATGGATGGAGCATTTCTGACGTCCTGCCCCATGATGTTCGTTTTCTTGAGGCTGATGGTTAGGCCAAATTCATTGCAGGCAGCCGCAAACCTGTCGATGAGACTCTGCAGGCACTCTTCAGTGTGAGATGTTAAAGCAGCATCGTCAGCAAAGAGGAGTTCCCTGATGAGAACTTTCCGTACTTTGGACTTCGCTCTTAGACGGGCAAGGTTGAACAACCTGTCTCCTGATCTTGTGTGGAGGAAAATTCCTTCTTCAGAGGACTTGAATGCATGTGAAAGCGGCAGGGAGAAGAAAATCCCAAAAAGTGTGGGTGCGAGAACACAGCCCTGTTTCACGCCACTCAGGATAGGAAAGGGGTCTGATGAGGAGCCACCATGTTGAATTGTGCCTTTCATATTGTCATGGAATGACGTGATGATACTTAGTAGCTTTGGTGGACATCCAATCTTTTCTAGTAGTCTGAAGAGACCACGTCTGCTGACGAGGTCAAAGGCTTTGGTGAGATCAATGAAAGCAATGTAGAGGGGCATCTGTTGTTTGCGGCATTTCTCCTGTATCTGACAAAGGGAGAACAGCATGTCAACGGTCGATCTCTCTGCACGAAAGCCACACTGTGCCTCAGGGTAGACGCGCTCGGCCAGCTTCTGGAGCCTGTTTAGAGCGACTCGAGCAAAGACTTTCCCCACTATGCTGAGCAGGGAGATTCCACGGTAGTTGTTGCACTCACCGCGGTCACCTTTGTTTTTATAGAGGGTGATGATTTATACCATCTGTTAAAGGACATGATATGTTCTTCTATGGAATGCCCATCTATTTTCTGAAATCTATCAAAATCTTAAGCATTGAACAGATCATCTTTCTTGTAAATTTCATCCAAGAACTCGAATAGAAGTTCCATACCTTCATCACTATCCAATCGATGGGCATCCATCTCACAAAATACTTTACTCTGATTTTACTTCTTATAGGATGTGACCATGCCAAGCCCATACCTTGTTTGCTCTTTGGTAGGAGCGTAACCTGTGCCCATATATCCACTTCATTCTTCCACTGGTCATATAGATCAGACTCCAAGAAGATTGGAGGACAATCATACCCCAACAATTGCTTTCTGCCATTTCCACAGTGGCCATGAGGATTTTAGTTTTCTTTCTGAATAATGTTTTCCTAGTTTCTGATTTTCACCTTTAGGCACCCATCCTTTGCTACCATGTTATACTCCAGAAAGTCAGGTGGTGAAGGATAGAACTTTATAAGCATTTATTTACAGAGATGCACATTACAAACATGCACCTCCTCACTCAACAACTACAGTTTCAGTCTATTCCTTTCTATAGGGACACAAGTGAATCCCCAGTTAATGCCCACCACCTTCATACAATTAAATACAATTAATATACAAATAACACCTACCACCACTGCCACAATATGTTAAAACCTCTTTAAATAGTAGGTGTAGCCATGAGTTTTTAGAAAGAGTATCAATGTTTTATTAAGCATATTGCAAATGAATTTAGAGGAGTTGCAGGATCTGAGTAACATCCACCCACCCAGGAAGAGAGAACAATGGAGTTACCTGATGAATCACATAACAATGACTTAATTGAAAAAAGTACAAGTAAATCACTGTTTCACTTGGATGGAGTGTTTAGGGTCTTGGATGGTGAGGAGAGAGGAGGTAAAAGGGCAGGTGTTGCATTTCCTGCGCTTGCATGGAAAAGTGCCGTAGGAAAGCAGGGATGTGTTGGGGGTAACTGAGGAGTGGACCAGGGTGTTGTGGAGGGGATGGCCCATTTGGAATGCTGAAAGGGGAGGGGTGGTGAAGATGTGGTGGCATCACGCTGGAGGTGGCAGAAATGGTGGAGGATGATCCATTGAATACGGAGGCTGGTGGGGTGGAAGGTGAGGACAAGGAGAATGCGATCATTGTTCTGGGAGATTAAACACAGACTGGGTGACCGCTTTGTAGAACAATTCCGTTCAATCCGCAAGCGCACAACCCTGAACTTCCTGTGGTTTGTCATTTTAATTCTCTACCTTGCTCCCACTCTGACCTTTCTGTCCTTGGCCTGGTGCAATGTTCCAATGAAGCTCAACGCAAACTCGAGGAACAGCTGTGATGTTGCTCAATTTAGTATATGTACTAGTTGTGAAGTAGGGCTTTGTGAAATGACAATGACCTTATGATGCTAGCTATCAGCTTAGCAGAGGTCTGTAGCTTTGCTGCTCCACTCCTTCTATCTTCTCCCTGCCAAATGATTTCCAGGGTGGGTATTAAGGGATCTGTACCCTTTGTTTCTACTCCCAGTGTAAAACGATGCATGCCAATTGAAGGAAATCTTGCTTGCAAGTGGAAGAGAGTCAATGGCCAGAATTTTTCACTCTGTGGGGGAGCCTGGTCCACTGGCCGAAAAGTTGTTTGCGAGCCTGCCTCCGCCCGGCCTGGGGAGCCAGACCTGATTTTACGCTCCCTAGGCCCTTAATTGGTCTTGGGTGGGACTTCCACCTCCTTGTAGCAGGAAGTCCCGCCTAATGGAGCTGCTGGCCAATCAGCTGGCCAGCAGCTCTTAGTCCCAGCAGCGCCACCCGGAGCGGTGGCCACTGCTGGGGCTGCACCGAGCCATCTGAAGAAGATGAAGGACGGCCCCGGAATAAAGGTAAGTTTTTAGGGCCTCACCGGGGACAATCAGTTGGGCCCTGGCGAGGCAAGGGGGTTGGTTAGGGGGTGCATGGGGAGTGTTGTGCATTGAGGACGGTTGAGGCTTTAGGGGGGCTCTATGTGGTGCACAGGGTTCCCGATCAGGAGGGCCCCACCCACAGCCCGCAAGAAGGCCGCCTAGTTTCATCAGGTGCGCTTTTTGAGGCCTCAGCCGCCTGGCAGCCAAGGGTAAAATACCTGCGGTAGCAGGCGGAGGCCCTTAAGTGCCAGTTAACTGGCCATTTTAGGGTTTTGATTGGCCTGGGGTGGGCGGGCCATTTCTCGCTGTTGCCGCCCCGTGTAAATTGGCAACGGGGATGGGTGAGGGTTGGGAACACCTTCCGCCTTCCACTCAATTTTACGCCCCCCCACCACCAGCCCACTCATTTGGGGGGCGTAAAGTTCTGGCTGATACATTGAAAGGACATACAGCACTGGGAACATCAGAGAGAATCATGGTTTGTTTGACATAGTGAACTGTCTGGTTTCTAGATGTCCTGACAAACATGTAGTTTAAACTGACATTCTGAATTTTTATTATCGTTTTTTTCCTTAGAGCTAATTGTAGTAACCTGCTCATCTAGTTCACTGTCGCATCTTATAACTCTTCCTATTCCTTTCCTTATTAATTTCATGCTAGAACTCTGTGGTGTGCTTAATGGACAAGGTTTACCAGACCTGAATTAATTTCATGTTGGACTATGACAAAAGTGTGTCATGCATTTTAAGGTTTCTGCAATGATTTTCCTTAGGAGGTTTATTCAAGTTGGACATCTTGCAAACACCCTCCCAAGATTAGGCAGATCCAAGCCACAATTGCTTGCTGTGCAGCATGCTTCTGACATGCATGGTGCTTCTTTATCCCATAGTTGGTATCTCAGCTGTCCCTCAGTCCCCGACTACAGACTCAATATTCTGATCATCAAAACAGCACCACCAACAGTCCATTGCCATAGGAAACAGCTGCACCATAGCATGAAAGGAACATGAGTAGGCCATTCCACTTCTTAAGCCTGTTCCGCTATTCATTTAGCTCATGGCTAATCTGTACCTTAACTCCATCTACCAACCTTGGTTCCATAACCCTAAATACACTTGCCTAACAAAAGTCTAGCAATCTCAGTTTTCAATTGATCTAGTCTCAACAGATTTTTGGGGGCGAGATTTCCAGATTTTCACTACCCTTTATGCTTCCTGACATCACCCCTTAACAGCCTGACTTTAATTTTCAGGTTATGCCCCTTGTTCTGGACTCCCCCACCAGAGGAAATAGTTTCTCTTTAGCCTGTCAATGGAGGTCAGTTAGCTCAGTTGGCTGGACAGCTAGAGTGTGATACAGGAAGGTGCCAACAGACTCGGTTCAATCCCAGTACTGGCTGTGGTAGTTCGTGGAGGCCTACATCCTTGCCTTATCCCACATTTGTGGAGTGGTAACCCTGAAGCTATATGTTACCAACTGTCACTCTCCAATGGGGAGAGATTCCTTTGGGACTACAGCAATCTACCCTATCATGTATATCGCAAAGGTAGAGTGGTTTTGATGGGAGATTTCATCTTTTATATAGATTGACATAAGCAGACTAGCTCATGTCAGAAAGGTAGTAAATTTCTAAAGGCAGAGAGATCTGGGTGTACAGGTCCACAGGTCACTGAAAGTGGCAACACAGGTGGATAAGGTAGTCAAGAAGGCATACGGCATGCTTGCCTTCATCGGTTGGGGCATAGAGTATAAAAATTGGCAAGTCATGCTGCAGCTGGACAGAACTTTAGTTAGGCCACACTTAGAATATTGCATGCGATTCTGGTCGCCACACTACCAGAAGGACATGGAGGCTTTGGAGAGGGTGCAGAAGAGGTTTACCAGGATGTTGCCTGGTCTGGAGGGCATTAGCTATGAGGAGAGGTTGGATAAACTTGGATTGTTTTCACTGGAACGACGGAGGTGGAGGGGCGACATGATAGAGGTTTACAAAGTTATGAGCGGCATGGACAGAGTGGATAGTCAGAAGCTTTTTCCCAGGGTGGAAGAGTCAGTTACTAGGGGACATAGGTTTAAGGTGAGAGGGGCAAAGTTTAGAGGGGATGTGCGAGGCAAGTTCTTTACACAGAGGGTGGTGAGTGCCTGGAACTTGCTGCTGGGGGAGGGGGTGGAAGCAGATACAATAGCGACGTTTAAGAGGCATCTTGACAAATACATGAATAGGATGGGAATAGAGGGATACGGTCCCCGGAAGTGCAGAAGGTTTTAGTTTAGGCAGGCATCAAGATCGGCGCAGGCTTGGAGGGCCGAATGGCCTGTTCCTGTGTTGTACTGTTCTTTGTTCTTTGTTCTTGAATGTGTTCAGGATAGTTTTCTGCAACAATATGTTTTGGAACCAAAAAGGGGAATGCCATATTAGATTTAGTAGTGAGTAATGAGTCAGATTTAGTTAACAGTCCAACAGTGTGTGAACATTTATGTAATAGCAATCATAATATGATTCAGTTCAACATGTTGTTTGAATGGATGAAATGCAAAACAGCTACTAAGATTCAACCAATATTCACTATAGGCTCATGGACTCCCACAGCTACCTTGACTACACTTCTTCACACCCCACTTCCTGTAAGGACTCCCTTAATTTTCCCAGTTTGTCCGTCTCTGTCACGTCTGCTCAGATGATGCAACCTTCCATACTAGCGCTTCCGCTATGCCTTCCTTTTTTCTCAACTGAAGATTCTCCTACCATGGTTAACAGGGCCCTTGACACCTTTGTTCAGTCCACAAGCATGACCTTGAGCTTCCTGCCGCTTGTCATTTCCGTTCTCTACTTTGCTCCCACTCTGACCTTTCTGTCCTTGGCCTGTACACTGTTCCAATGAAGCTCAACACATGCTTGAGGAACAGCACCTCATCTTTCGACTGGGCACTTTACAGCCTTCTGGGCTCAATATTAAGTTCAACAATTTTAGATCATAACCTCTGACCCCATTTTGTTTTTTTTTTGCTGGTTCACTTTTTTTTCTGTTGTTTCTTTCTTTATCCCTTTACTTTGTGTTCAGATGGCTGCCATTCACACTTCATCTAGACATATCTTTTGTTTCCTCACTTGTCCCATTACCACTCCCTTTGGCTTTGTCCCGTGAAACCTTCTGTCATGTAATCTGTCCTGCCCGTAACCCTATCACTGACCTTCCCTTTTGTTCCTCCCTGCCCCTCCCATCTTTCACTTGGTCAAAACTTTTCTCTGTTCCAATGAAAGATCACAGATCTGTGACATTGGCCAGGCTTTTATGAGTTTTGTGGCGTTCCTGGCATCAGGACTGGAAGTTGACGTAACTTCTGCCTCTGCCAATTTTCCTGTATCCCATGCATTTTATATGTAAATGAACAGTGCGGCGATGGGCACGGGAGACACATGCGATCATGTGGTGATGACGGCCTTTCATTGGAGGAACCCTCCATCACTCAGTCAAGCACCATAAGTGTCACGACTATAAAGCACTCTGTGTTTCAAGCCTCAAGAAGCAGCAGCCTTCGTGTTATGTAAGTATCTTCAGAGTTACCAAAATTAAATCTTTTACTTATTTGTAACTGCTTTTTCCTTCCTTAATTTTTCAAACTGAGCACCAACACCCCCCTCACTATTTTTTTCCCCTGGTTTTGGCGAAGCTGTTCATTGTTTTCCTCGCTCGCTACATGCCTTAAAGACAGAGGGTACATATGAACATATAAATTAGGAACAGGAGTAGGCCACTCAGCCTCTCGAGCTTGCTCTGCCATTCAATTAGATCATGGCTGATCTGATAGTAACCTCAACTCCACATTCCCGCCTACCCCCGATAACCTTTCACTCCCTTGCTTATCATGAATCTATTTACCTCTGCCTTAATAATATTTCATGACTCTGCTTCCATTGCCTTTTGAGAGAATTCCAAAGACTCACGACCTGCTGAAAGAAAAAAAATTCTCCTCACCTATGTCTTAAATGGGCGACCCCTTATTTTTAAATAGTGACCCCTAGTTCTAGATTCTCCCACAAAGGGAAACATCCTTTCCACATCCACCCTGTCAAGACCCCTCATGATCTTATATGTTTCAGTTAAGTCGCCTCTTACTCGCCTAAACACCAGTGGATACAAGCCTAGCCTGTCCAACCTTTCCTCATAAGACAACCCAGCCATTCTAGGTATTAGTCTAGTAAACCCTTCACTGAACTGCTTTCAATGCATTTACATCCTTCCTTAAATAAAGAGACCAATACTGTGCACAGTACTCCAGATGTGGTCTCACCAATGCTCTGTATAACTGAAGCGTAGCGTCCCTACTTTTGTATTCAATTCCCCTCACAATAAATGATAACATTCTATTAGCTTTCCTAATTACTTGCTGAACCTGCATACTAATCTTTTGCAATTCATGCACTAGGACACCCAGATCCCTCTGCATCTCAGAGCACTGCAATCTCTCGCCATTTAGATAATATGCTTCTTTTTTTATTCTTCCTGCCAAAATGGACAATTTTACATTTTCCTACATTATACTCTATTTACCAGATCTTTGCCCACTGACTTAACCTATCTATATCCCTTTGTAGCCTCCTTATGTCCTCTTCACAAGTTACTTTCCTACCTATCGTTGTGTCATCAGCAAATTTAGCAACCATCCCTTCATCCAAATCATTTATATAAATTGTAATAAGTTGAGGCCCCAGCACTCATCCCTGGGGCACATCGCTTGTTACATCTTGCCAACCAGTAAATGATCCATTCATGACTACTCTTTGTTTCCTGTTAGCTAGTCAATTTTGTATCCATGCCAATATGTTACCCTCTACACCGAGTTTTTGTTTTCTGCAATAACCTTTGATGGGGTAACTTATCAAATGCCTTCTGGAAATCTAAGTACAGTACATCCACTGGTTCCCCTTTATTCACAGCACATGTTACTTCTTCAAAGAACTCCAATAAATTAGTTAAACATGATTTCCCTTTCACTAAACCATGTTGACTCTGCCTCATTACCATCAATTTTTCCAAATGCCCTGCTGTAACATCTTTAATAATAGCTTCTAACATTTTCCCTATGACAGATGTTAAGCTAACTGGCCTGTAGTTTCCTGCTTTCTGTTTCCCTCTCTTTTTGAATAAAGGGTAGGTAAGGCATGCAGTGGAATGCGTGAGCAACCTTGGTGCCATACAGTACATGATTGTGTGCAACGATGACGATTGGCATTGTTTAAGTCCTTGGATGTGTCGTGCGAAAGCCACTCTGGAGTGAGTGATGTCGATGCATGTTTACAATGGTCGTGATGTATCTTTTGCCATATCCTTAAATCTGCATTGTCTCCTGCAGGATAAATGCACCCACAACCAGCGCGAGCAAGCTAAGACAGGTGGAGGTGTCCCAGACATCAGGGTGCTGACACCATTTGAGGAAGAGGTGTCAGAAACTGCAAAAGAGGAGGGAGGCAGGGCAATCACAGATGGCAAGGCAGGTTCCTCAAGGCGTAAGCATGAAGTGTCATCTTCAGTCTTGCAGTCGTATGTGCCCACCGAAGGAAAGTGTGTGAACTCATGTTCACCTGATGGTTAATGTGCCTCTGATAGTGTTTCCACTGCAGGTGCCCACACGAGTCTCAGAATTCCGCGAGGCCCAAGAATCCTCCTCTGGGGAGGAATATGAAGCTAATGCCCCAGAGAGTGCACCGTCATCTGCCTCTTCTTCCACCCCCGCCAGCGCAGATACATCCACATGGTCTGCGGGGGGTTTAAGATTAGAATCTGGGTCTGAAGCTGGTAGTCATGATGCAGACACGTCCCAGAAGCTGAGGGAGCATGTGACGCCAGTCCTCTGACAATGGGAGGACTGCTGGGGACCAGGTCCCTGCTGCAGCCACACACTCTTGATGATCCTCTGTTTGTTTCTGTGAGAAGTCTTCTGGATGTGCAACAAAGCCATGTGGAATATATGTCGGAGATGCCTGAGGTCATGTGTGGCTTTGCGCGTGCCATGGAGGAGTCCATACATGCCATGTCCCAGGCATTTGAGCATATGGCTTCCTCAGTTGAGAGTTTGGCGAGCTCTGTGGCAAGTCTGGTTGAGCACTCGAGCCATATGCGATCTGACTTGCATTCCATCACTGTTGCCGTGGGCTCCATGCAGCAGAATCTCAGCAAGAGAGGGACGAGGAACCTGGACTTCCCTCTAGGCGCTCCTTCCCCTTAGGGAGACAGGTAGGTGCCATCATGCACCCACATGGAGGACGAGTGCGTGCCAGCTGCCCCAGGGCCTTCCTCTCAGGACATCCCCAGGGTTAAATGGTATCTCGTCCTCCCCAGGACATTGACCCCCCTTACCGCCAGCAGGCGAGCACATGGAGGATACTTAGTCATCATTGCTGCCAACCTCTAGTAGGATGGAGCCATCAAGGCCCTGTTCCTCTAACGGACGCCGGCCATGATTATCCACAGCAATGGGGCAGCGTACTGAGCAGTCTGCCTCCACATCAGCTCCTAATGTCAGAGTTGCACCTGGACGTAATGGTAGAAAATGTAAAAAGAAACAGTTTTGAACATGAAGGTGCATGGGTGCTGTAAATATTGTGCACATATTGCTGAAGTTTCAATACATATTTATTTACACTATTATTTGATGCACTCTGAATCATTTGTGTTGTTTCATTTGAAAAGGAAAATGGCAGGATCACATTGACGCATGCACTGCATTTCAGAAAGTGTTCAATGTCCACTTTTCATTTTGATTTTAGCCTTCAGTCCTCAATGATAGCTGTTTGTCGTTGGCATATTTTTCAATTTTTTCACGACCAACTTTCGTGATTCTGCGGTCACCCCCTTACTTTCCATGCATTGGTGTGTTCTCGGTTCCATCATAGTCCAGCGAAGATTTGATCTGCCGGTCACATCAAAGTGCTGCAACATTGTAGCTTCCTGTGTGTGTGGGTTAATGCCTTGATGCAGTACAATATTTTCAATGGAGATGCAGGTCGCTTTCAATGAAGTGGATGGCATACAGGCCGTTTGCCATATCTCCACTGCAGGTTTGAGTGCGGTTGTCAGAAGAGCCATTCTTTTGGATTACAGCAATGATTAAGACCTCAGGCGTATGTGAACATATTTGGAGAATATTTGTTTTCTCCTCCCAACGTTCCTTTGTGAACTGGCTTATTGTTGCCTGAAACATGCAAATATGAGGTTTTCCCAGATATCCCTTGCATGTCTCTTCATTGCCCTCATATCTATAATGACATCGTTTGCATTGTTGTCCTCCTCACCCTCTTCGTAGTCATCCTCATCTGAGGAGGACTGGTGTTCCTCCTGTGCCTCTTCCTGCACAATGTTGCTGCATCTGATTGTGCAAGGTACAGCAGACAGCGATTATTCATGACACCCTCTGTGGCGCCTACTGAAGAGCCCCTCCAGACCGGTCAAGGCAGCGGAAGTGCATTTTCAGCATGTCAATGATGTGTTCGATAATGGCTCTGGTGAATGCGTGGGCAGCATATATCTCTCTTCAGCAGTGCTTTGGAGATACCACACTGGTATCATCAACCATGTACAAAGGGGTACGCCTTGTCACCCAGGATCCAGTCGTCAACTTCGGCTGGTTCATCAAAAACTCCTGGTAGCTGTGAGTTTCTCAAAATGTCTGAGTCGTGACAGCTCCCTGGGAAACATGCGCAAACCTGCATCATTCCTCTCCTGTGTCAAAAACCAGTTGTACATTCAAAGAGTGGAAGCCTTTGCAATTCACAAATGTAGCAGGCTGGTACCAGGGAGCTCTAATGGCCACATGAGTGCAGTTGATCACCCCTTGCACTCAAGGGAAGCCAGCGATGGCGCTGCAGGCCGCAGACCTTGTTCCCTGGCTCTCCTCATCTTCAGGTAAGTGGATGAAATGATTGGCACTACAAAATAAAACATTGGTCACCTCTTTGATACACCTATGGTTCGCAGACTGTGATATGCAACATATGTCGCCCGTTGATCCCTGGAAATCCCTGCAAAACAATTGAGTGCAGCAGTCACTTTGAGGGCAACTGGTATGGGATTCCCACCGAAGTCGAGCGGCTGCAATTGATGCTGTAGGATCCTACAAATTTCTGTGATTATTTCACGTAACATCCTTCAGCATCTCTGGCATTGTCTCTCTGACATTTGAAGGTAATTTGTCCCTGTCCTGAGAATGCAAGACGTGCCAGTTACCGTCTTCGATAAGGCCGTTCCTCTATGTTATCATTTGGAGCATCCTCACCTTCTTGCTGTGTCTGTTGCTGGCATTCAGGCATCAGGAGTTAAGGGAAAGGAGTTCTGCTTAGTCGCTCCCTCTGCTCTTCTTCCCATGGTATTCGACAAATTGGGTATTTTTTTTATTCGTTCATGGGATGTGGGCATCGCTGGCTAGGCCAGCATTCATTGCCCATCCCTAATTGCCCTCGAGAAGGTGGTGGTGAGCTGCCTTCTTGAACCGCCGCAGTCCTTGGGGTGTAGGTACACCAATAGTGCTCTTAGGAAGGGAGTTCCAGGATTTTGACCCATTTCGCTGTAGCTTTTCTAATAATGAAACGAGCAGAAAGTTACAATTCATCCTTCTGTTGCCAGTCAGCTGAACCATCGAGGCAATGAGCAGTTCTCTTTTCTGAGACTTAAAATTGAAGCTAGGTGGAAATCCCACCCACCATCATTTGTCTCCTCCCACTTGCCTTGCAATCCTTGAGTGGCCACATGGTTTGTATTATCGTTGGAGAAAATGGTGCATGTACAATTTAAGGCAAGTCTCCCCACCTTCCAACTTCCTTCTGCCACCTTCCAGGCTGCACCCATCACCCTTGACCCACCCAATGTAACCTCAACCCTTCCCTCCATTACCATTGAACCTTCCCCCATTGCCTTGGATAGTGTCACAATCAATTTATTCATGCCATCCCTCTCCCAGTTCCCACTCCCATTACCATTGAAATGCTGACTCTGACCCTTCATCCTCCTCAAATCCACCTTAATATTATGGCCGAGTCCCATTCCCCTCCTTATGATGCCATAGAATGCCCAACCCTAAGTCTTGATCTTCCCCCTACAAAATCCATTTGCCCCACATTGACTGTGACCTTTTCCTCTGCCAGCTAGTACCCTGAATTTGCCTCACAGGTCCCCAACACTGACAGCACTCATCCCTCCCTTTAGGCCCCTCATGATCATCTGTTGACTGTAATGCTCAAATCAACTCACCACCTCCGCAGCCGCCCACATCCAGCGTCAGTAGCAATAACAACCACTACACATCCTGGGCACTCTGCTCCTCCCTCCCCTGCTCTTCCATGCACCCGATCATCCAACCCTTTGTCCTCCCCTCCACCCTCCCCTGCTCCTCCATGCACCCTGTCCTACCTGAGTACCCCCCCCGCTCCTCCGTGTGCACCCACCATGCCTTCGCCGCCATCCCCTGAGAAGAGCTGCCCTTGCTGGTGCTGGGCCTGGAGCCAAGCAACCATTCCAATGTTGGCGTTCCTTGTGCCGATGAGTTCAAGAAAGAAAAACACTGACCTCAGACACAACTGCCACGTTCAAACAAATGTGAACTGGGTGGCACGGGAACACCGTTCACAGCTAACTTTATCTGGCAGGTAGGACTTAATTTGAACTAAGTGTATGGTAATCAGTACTCATGGTAGGGAAATGAATGCAAAGCTGCAGTCTGCCACCGTGCGGGGGGAGCCCTGGACCACCACAAACACACCGCTCACTTAATTTCTCTAAAAAAAATCCTGCCGTTGGAAATCCGAAAAAACATCTCACGCCTGATTAAATCACCCCGCATGCCACCAAACCGCTCATGCAGGGCCCATAAAATTTCATCTGGTAACTCTGTTTCTCTCTCCAAAGATTCTGCCAGACCTGCTGAGTAGTTCCAGCATTTTCTGTTTTTAGTTCACATTTCCAGTATCTGCAGTATTTTGCTTCTGTACTAAGATTCTAGATTTGGGGAAGGCTGATTCGAGACAGTCCACAGTAAAATGGGCAAATCTGTTAAAAGCAAAATATTGCAGATGCTGGAAATCTGAAATAAGAGCAAGAAATGCTGGAAATACTCAGCAGGTCTGGCAGCATCTGTGGACAGAGAAGCAGAGTTAACATTTCAGGTCAGTGACCTTTCTTCAGAACTATGGGCCCCTTGAAAACAAATAATGGTGATATTGTAAATGAAAATAAGGAAATGGGGGATATATTGAATAATGACTCTGTGTCACTATTTACAGTACAGGAAGAGGCTAGCGTGCTGGACATCCCAAGAAAAGTAATATTGAATCATGGACAGGAACTCACCAAAATTAACATAAGCTAAATAATAGTACTGAAGAAAATTATGGCACTAAAAAGTGACAAGTCCCCAGGACCAGATGATTTTCATCCGAGGAAGTAGGTGAGAACATTGCAGATGCCCTATTGTAATCTTCCAAAGTCAGGAACCATTCCTTTAAATGGGAAAATTGCGCATGTCACTGTACTATTTGAGAATGATGAGAGGGAAAACATGAAATTATAGACCAGTTAGCCTAACATCTGTTGTCGGGAAATTACTAGAGTTTATAATTAAAGATACGGGGCTGAATTTTACACCGCCCCAGGGGGTCGGATGATGGCGTGGGGGCAGCATTAAATTGAGCGGGAGGTTCTGGGAGGCCTACCCGCTCCACTCCCACCTCCGGTCAACTTTACGGCGGTCGGGCAGGGGGTGTGGGGAGCCGCCTGCCCGCCTGAGGCCAACCAAGGCCCTTAAGTAGCCATTTAACGGTCACTTAAGGGCCCTCGCCCACCTCCACGGGTACTTTACCCGTGGCAAGCGGGCGTGTTGGGGATGTGAACGGCTGCCCAGTGATAGCTACCGGCCTTTCTGCACGCTTGGGGGTCCATGGCAGTCGGTCACAGGGTGCCCGATTGAGTGCCGACCATGCCTCCCACCCCACCCCCCGGGACCAAAGACGCCCCCTCCCCCCAAATGACCACTCCAGCCTTACCAGGAAAGGACTGATCTCCCTGGTGAGGCAAGCCCAACTTAGCTTGTCTCTTGGCTCCATCTGGTCGGCTGGGCTGCAGTCCCAGCAATGGCCAACGCTCCCGGTGGCGCTGCTGGGACTAAGAGCTGCTGGCCCACTGATTGGCTGGCAGCTCAATGAGGCAGGACTTCCTCCCTCAGGTGGGTGGAAGTCCCGCCTCGGGACAATTAAAGCTCGGGGACCTGTAAAATGTGGGATGGATCCCCGGGCTAGGCGGGAGCGGGTTCACCACCAACTTTTGCGTTGGTGGTGAATTCCCGTCCGCCTCAGGTGAAATCCAGCCCAAGTTGACTGAACGCATTGACATTTTTCAGCTGATCAGAGACAGCCAACATGGATTTGTAAAGGGTAGGTCATGCTTGACCAAATTGATTGCATTTGTTGAAGACAAATCCATAAAGGAATGGACAGGAGATGTCTATGGATGCCATTTATACAGACTTCCATAGGCGTTTATAAAGTCCTTCATAAGAGATTGTTGGTTGAAGTTGAAACTCCTGGAATTGAAGGCAAATTATTGAGTTGATTAGGAAATTAAACTGGGATGAATAGGCAGGTATTCTAATTGGCAAGATATGACTAGCAGTGTCCCACAAGGATTGGGCCCGCAACTATTCGCTATATTCATTAATGACTTAGATAATGGTATAGAAAGCTACATATCCAGATTTGTCGATGACACAAAGATAGGTGGTGTTGTAAAGCAATGTAGATAGAAGCATAAAATTAAAAAGAAATATTAATTGATTAAGTAATTGGGTGAAACTGTAGCAAATGGGATTTCAATGTAAGCAAATGTGAGGTCATCCACTTTGGACCTAAACTTGGTAAAAGAGGGTACTTTCCAAATGGTGAAAAGCTAAAAACAGCGTAAGTTCAAGGATACTTGGGAGTTCACGTAGATACATCATTAAAATGTCATGGGTGGATACAGAAAATAAAGAAAAAGGCTAATGGAATTCTGTCCTTTGTATTCGGAGGACCAGAATATCGAGTGGTAGAGGTTATTCTACAGCTATACAAAGCCTTGGTTAGACCATATCTGGAGTACTGTGAGCAGTTCTGGGCATCACACCTTAGGAATGATATATTGGCCTTGGAGGAAATGCAGCATAGGTTTACCAGAATGCTACCTGGACTCTAAATTACACGAAGAGATTACACAAACTAGGGTTGTATTCCCTGGAATTTAGAAGATTAAGGGGTGATTTGATCAAAGTTTTCAAGATATTAGGGGGAACAGATAGGGTAGCTAGAGAAATTATTTCCGCTGGTTTGTGAGCCTCGGACTAGGGGGCAGAGTCTAAAAATTAGATCCAGACCTTTCAGGAGTGAAGATTGGAAACATTTGTACACACAAAGGGTGGTAGAAGTTGAAATTCTCTTCTACATTGATGTTAGGTCAATTGTTAATTTTAAGTCTGATACTGATAGATTTCTGTTAAACAGGGGTATAAAGGGATATAGGGCAAAGGTGGGTATATAGAGTTATGTCACAGATCAGCCATGAACTCACTGAATGGCAGCAGAACAGGCTTGAGGTACT
Organism: Heterodontus francisci; assembly: GCF_036365525.1. Taxonomy (NCBI): domain Eukaryota; kingdom Metazoa; phylum Chordata; class Chondrichthyes; order Heterodontiformes; family Heterodontidae; genus Heterodontus; species Heterodontus francisci. The sequence goes on from NC_090385.1 coordinate 60,906,724, forward strand.
AAATGGGCTGGTCCTATTCCTATGTTCCTGGGCTTCTATCAACTCCTTTAATCATTTTAAACACCTCAATTAGAGCACCCCTTAATCTTCTATACTCAAGAGAATACAAGCATTCTGCTCACAACACTACTTCAAATCTATAAATGGCTGCTTTGTGGTTTAAATAGGTGCTGGATAGGATTAGTGCAGTTAGTATTTCATTGTCTGCTCCATTGGACAATTATAGCAGTGCCTGTGATCTCACACTAATCAGATAGATTAAAACTATGCGTTCATGGATATTCTGTATAATGAAGAAATAGCACAGCACTATGCAGTTCAACTTTTATTAATGCAAAAAGGTTGTTGTATATTGTAAAATAATATAGTATAACCAGGAAATTACTTTAATACATCGTAGCAGCCTAAAATAAAATATTGTAATACAAAAGCAACATCGACTGGCATACAGAAGCACTGTAATATATTGTAGCTTAAAATAACACGACACAAACTATTATTGCAGCCTCCCCTCTTCCAGTGTATATCTATGGTTGTCTCTCTTTCTGCCCTGTGTATATTTTTGGGTTTTCTCTCTTTTTGTCCCAATGCGTATCCCTCTCCGTCCCTTTATCTCCCTCTCTGTTCCAAAGTGTATCAGTAGTTCTCCCTTTCTTTGACCCTCTATATATTTGTGATATTTTTCTTTGTTCTAATGTGTATTTATAATTCCCTATCTTTCCCTTAGTGTATATCTGTGGTATCACAGCCCCTCAATTACCTCAAAATCTACCAGCTGTAAACTCTAGTCACACTTGGAGTTCATCAAGCCTAGCTATCCACTGGTACCATGGGTTGGACCACCTTAAGATGTACCATTTCTTTCTTTTCCTGGCTCATCCTGAAGAGCAGGAGTAACTAAACTATTTTCAGCTGATCAGAGAGAGCCAGCATGGATTTGTAAAGGGTAGGTCATGCCTGACTAAGCTAATTGCATTTTTTGAAGATGTGACTGAAGGAGTGGCCAGGGGAATGTCTATGGATGTTATTTATATGGACTTCCAGAAGGCAACTGATAAAGTACCCCATAAGAGACTGTTAGCGAAAGTTGAAGATCATGGAATTGGTTAAGAAATTGCCTGAGTGGAAGGATACAGGCAGTAGGGGTAATGGGCAGGTATTCTAATTGGAATGATGTGACTCATATTGTCTTGCAAGGATCGGCATTGAGTCCTCAACTATTCAGTGTATTCATTAATGACTTGGATGATGGGACAGAAAGCCACATATCCATATTTGTTGATGACATAAATGTAGGCTGCCTTGTAAACTGGGTAGAGAGCATAAAATTACAAAGAAATATTGCTAGATTAAGAGAATGAGTAAATCTGTGGCAAATGGATTTCAATGTAGGTAAGTATGAGGTCATCCATTTTGGAGCTAAAAAGAATAAAACAGGTTACTTTCTAAATGAAGAGCTAAAAACAGTGCAAGTCCAAGGAGACTTGGGGTCCAGGTACACAGATCATTAAAATGTCATGAACAGGTACAGAAAATAATCAAAATGGCAAATGGAATGTTGGCCTTTATACCTAGATGGTTAGAATACAAGGTGGGGGGGAGGGGGGGTAGAAGTCATACTTCAGCCATACAAAGCCCTGGTTAGACCACACCTGGATACTATGAGCAGTTTTGGGCACCATTGAAATGAGGGAGTGCAGTGAAGCTTTACTAGAATGATACCTAGACTCCAAGTGTTAAGCTATGAGGAGAGATTAAACAAACTAGGGTTGTACTCCCTGGAATTTAGCAGATTAAGGGCGGGATTTGATCACAATTTTCAAGATATTAAGGGGAATAGATAGGGTAGATAGAGATAAACTATTTCTGCTAGCTGGGGCATCTAGGACTGGGGGCATAGTCAAAAAATTAAAGCCAGACCATCATATTTGCCTACATTGAAATACATTTGCCACAGATTTGCTCATTCTCTTAATCTAGCAATATTTCTTTGTAATTTTATGCTCTCTACCCAGTTTACAATGCAGCCTACATTTATGTCATCAACAAATATGGATATGTGGCTTTCTGTCCCATCATCCAAGTCATTAATGAATACAGTAAATAGTTGAGGGCCTGATGCAGATCCTTTGTGAGACAGTATGAGTCACATCATTCCAATTAGAATACCTGCTCATTACCCCTACTTTCTGTATCCTTCCACTCAGGAGTGAAATTAGGAAACACTTCTTTACGCAAAGGGTGGTAGACATTTGGAACTTTCTTTCACAAAAGGCAATTGATGCTAGATCAATTGTTAATTTAAAAACTGAGATTAATAGATTTTTGCTAGCCAAAGGTATTAAGGGATATGGGGCAAAAGCAGGTATAAGGAGTTATGTCGCTGATCAGCCATGATCTCATTGAATGGCGGAGCAAGCTCAAGGGACTAAATGGCCTCCTCCTGTTCCAATTTTCCTATATTTTTCCCATGAGAACTCAGAATTTTTGCATCCAAAATTGAGGCCATGCGCATGGCAGCCGCTGCCTTCTCTGACTACCAAATTTCCCCCAAACTCTCAACTCCCACAAGCACCTTCATCTAAACATATCTTCACCCCTCGCATTCTTCCCCATCTCATCCTCAGCTCTCTGCTTACTTATCTCATTAGTAAAGCCTTTGTTCGTGTTCCTTCCCAGTTCCTGACCACCCAACTTCATCTCCTCACTCTCATGCTGGTTGACATCATCAATGTCATTTTCTCATTCGGCTGTTCTCAGTTCCTTCAAAACTACATTCGTCCCTCCATCTCAAGAAATCCACCCTAATTCCACCACTCCCACCAACTACTGCCCTATAGCAAATTTTCCATTTCCTTTCAAAACCCTGGAGCACACTGTTCCTTGCAAACTATGCTCCACATTTCTCATCAGATCTTATTTTAGCTCTCAAATTTGGTTTCTGAACAATTTGCATTGATCAAAGTCACTAAAATCAACCCGTGCAACTGTGAATGTGGCTCCCTATCTCTCATGATCCTCCTCCAATTTCTCTTATCTACAGTCCACCACTGGGGCACTGGTCTCTCCTGGCTCTGCTCTTACTTGATCTAACAGCATTACATCGCTGCCAACAACTGTTCCTCTTCTGTTCAAATGGTCACCTCTAGTGTATCCTAGAGATTCATCCAGGCCCAGCCCTCATTCTACCTCTTCACTATCCACATGAACCGTTTGGCAAGATTATGCAGTAGTATGGAGTATGCATCTTGATGACACCCGGATCTACTCTGCTACCTCCTCCATTGATCCAAAACTTGTTACCACACTCTCAATTTTCTATCTACTGTCTTGGTCCCAACCAGCTAAAACCTTTTCCAGCTGAATATTGTCTTCAGATCTCATCAACACATCTGAGCCCCAGGCCTCAAATCCATTAACCAGAAAATCTGAGCCGTTGTATGTGCATGAACATTCAGGCAGAATTCATACCAATTCTAAACCTTTTAGAGACTGTTTGTACAAGTGAAAATTTGCTTTCCTTATGTCTTGTGATTTAGTCAAAGGGATCACTATGACGCTATGATGCTAAAAATAGACAAACATGACTTATTTTTGTCACCTCATGAAAACCACATGGTATTATCACTTTCGCCATTCTTCTTAAAGGAGAAATCCACAGTTGTCGAGAGAGAGAGCGGCTTCAGGTGGTGATATCCCAATTTCTGACCTCTCCCCCTCTATGAGAACAAACTCTTGGAGCTTCTGAGGAGGCAATTAAGTGAGTTAGTTGGAGATGGGGAAGTTGGTGGACAGGTGCCAGCAGCAGAGGTGCAGGTTTGGCATGGCATTTTGCTTCTCTTCCTTTTCATTGTATTGGAACCTCAGTTAAAAAACATTTTTATTAATGATTTTGATGAAGGAACATTAGGTTTTCAGATGAGGCAAAGTTAGGCAACACAGTAAGTTGTACAGTTGGGAGAAGGAAGTTACAATGAGACGTGGAGTTTATTAAGTGGGTGGCCAAAATTGTGGCAAGTGGAGTTCAATGTGGAGAAATGTGAGGTCATCTACTTTGGATCTAAGAAAGACAAATTGAAATATTTTCTTATATTTGGTGGTTGAGGGATAAATATTGGCCAGGACATGGAGGTGAACTCCCCTGATCTTCTTTGATTAGTGTTGTGGGATTTTTTTTATGTCCAGCTAAGAGGGTCGACAGGGCTTCAGTTTAATGTCTCATCTGAAAGACTGCACTTCGACAATGTCACACTTCCTTAGTGCTGTGCTGAAGTGTCAGCCTTGATTATGTGTTCAAGTCTCTGGACTGGGGCTTGAACCTACAATCTCTGACTTAGAAGAGAGAATGCTACCATGCTATGGCTGACACCAAATGTTGGCCAGGACACCGGAAGAACTCCCCTATCCTCTTCGAAAGTGCTATGGGATCTTTTATACCTGAGAGGGCAGAGTTTAATATCTCCTCCGAATCTTAAGACAAATGCATCTTTTTGTGGGAATATGCAAAGACTCACCACAGTTTCCAGATTACATGTGTGCTGTAATATTTAATTGTTTTTCCTTCACCTCTATCCATGCTTCATATCAATGTCTTCTGTGGCATTAGGGAAGTAATAGCACATTTCAAGGCATTATAAATGATACAGTAATGGGGAGGTGTTTTGTACAGACTGTATAAGCTTCAGCTCTATTTGCATGTTATCCACTGCAGGGATGCTCCAGGGGAGAGTGCACAAATACCTGCTTTAATGTAATTGCTTTGGAGACTTCATGTAATATTTAATATCCTGTCACCACAAATTAGGAGAACTTATTGTGTGAAAATACAAAGTTATCAAAATGTTACTCGCAATAGATGTTCTCCACTAAAGTGTAAAATTCTCATCAGACATCCATCCCTCCTTGTGTAACTCACAGCATACATAAAGGTGACTGATGGTTCAAAACAGAATAGAAATCATCAACACAGAATGTTGTGGTATCTTTTTTAATCAATGAAGTTACCATGTTAGTGTAGATTTTCTGTGCTGGTCGTGAAATGAGCTGTAATGCTTTGGAACAGGATTTGTTTTCACCAAAATGAAAGATGCCTGATGCTGCTGAATCTTCACAGGTCAGGTCTCTTTTAACATTTACAGTGAGCTGTCCAAAGTGGGGGCGGCTGTCAAAGTAAATTGGATGCAGGAGTCAGCGGCTCCAGCGTTGTTCTCCATAGCATCTGCAACACAACATGTGGCGGTAAACTGTTCCTATGGAAAGGAGGCAGGATGAACTGTTGCTGGCCATCTTGCTTTAGTATCCTCTCCATGTAACCAAAGGGTACCCTGATGTGGGATGTCCATGTGGGATGGTGGACCTTGCATCTGGGATCCTCTCAGATTAGAGGGAATGAAGGGCTCAATTTGCACTTCCACGAACAGACAAAGCATCAGGGAATCTGAGCCCACTGTCTAGTTTGGAGGTGGCAACACGTGCACATATATCCATGATTCAGTGTCCATATGAAAGTAATGCAGTTGGTGCTGAAGCTTCACATCTCCAACTGGTGGAACCATCACTTTATGGGAGATGGTATGTGTCCAAGCTGTTATCAGGAGGATGGTGGAATTGCACTCACACATTTTATAGTTGGTCACAGTGTCGTTCATGAGGAGCTCTTAGTAACTGCTGTCCACCTAGTAAGGACTTAAACCCATGCTTGTCAGTCCTTAACAGCCTAATAGTGATTGTCCTCCTTGGTGGAGGTTAGCAGGATCTCCTGGGATTCAAGGTGGCTCAAAGACAACAAGCTTGTGATGGAAAATTAAAGCCAAGGCAATCTTCTGTGGAAGATTTGGTTATCTGATATCTGAGACAGGGTGTTCAACAATAGTCTAAGGTATTGTTGATGACTAACCAGTCAGTCTGGCTCATCGATAGGAACTGGAGGGATGCACTAATCAATGGAGCCGCTTGGCTCCAAGTAACCCTGCAAGCCAATACCTAATGGATAAATTAGTCCTGGTTTGGCAAACAGCAGGAAGCATAGCAGTGCTTTTTTTGTTTTTATGCTGCAGTTTTAGCTGATTAAACACCAGCATTACCATTGCACACATGGAGGTGGGGGTAGTGGCGGGAGACTGGTTCTTGCCAACTTGTGTTTGGAATCTATATACTTAGATAAATGGGGTATGTCTCTCCAGAGAGTGTGTGCATTCCATATAAGGCTAACAGAAACATTTTCTGTGTGGATTTCTCAGTAGCTTGATTTGAAGGCTTTTAACCCCAGTGATGGGTTTCCTTGCATGTCAGACGTCCAGCTGACTAAATCAAAAACTACCACTTTACAAGGTTACAGCAAGGTTTTTCCATTTCCAGTAGGAAAGCATTTTATAGACAACAACAAATGAACCGCTGACTGCTGCCACACACACCTATTGAGATTTTGACTTGCATCTTGTTTAATTTGTTGTGAACTATTGATCACTGATGACAAGCCCTTTGGGCCTGTGGCAGCCACTTGGTGTGCAGCTGTTGTTGTAGGCAGTTCACTGAGTTCTTTTCTAGGAAAGAAATACACAACATTGACCAGATTTTTGTGGCCTTTGTTTAAATAAACATGGCAGGAATTAACTACTCTTTCATGGGTGTTAAATTAAACTTGTACAACAAGTCCATGCCTGATTCAGGTACTTCAGGCAGTATGAATGCAACAGAGGACACTTTGAGATCAGTTCAGCATTTCCGTGAACACCAGTCAGCCAGAACCATCATTTGCCTTCAAAGAATCTATGGCCAGAAGACTGGTTACTGTCAATTTTCAAATGTTTAGCCAGTTCATTAACATGAAACACAAAACCATTGTTAGCTTTAAAAAGTATTGTGCATTGTTTCACTGTAACAAGTCACTATTTAAGAGGCATGCAAAGACAATACCTTGCTTACCTCTAAACACTCAAGGATTATGGATAGTAATGCAAATATTTTACTATTCAATGGAAGATTAGGTTATACTTAGATGTGTGCTATAAAGATTCTGACACTAACACATTTTAACATACTGAGGCATGTTGCTAAACATTGTGACATGCTCAAAAACATACGGTTGAACTTTGTTGGGATAGCAATTGGCTTCTGGATGGGAAGGCCTCCACCACCTTCTCTGCCACTGATAAAATTCCATGGCTTCGAGAAAGCGATGGGCAGTCCACCCACTGCCGTTCCTTGCCATTTTATGGCCCCCCCATTTCCCAGCCCATACCTTGTGGGCTAGTAAAATTCAGCCCATAATGACAGACTATTTCTAATATTTTTGCAATTCATATAATAGTAATTACATGTAATTAAGAATATTTCTGGGCAGATCATTTATCCAGGCCTGACCGATCTGAGGCACTGGCACACCCCAGCATTGGGTTGAAATTCAGATACTGCTGCAGGCCTGTAAATCCTTAGAAACCATAGAGGCCACGATCTGCAGTGCCTTCTGGTTGCCATCCAAAAACAACTAGAGAATGTCTTCATCAACTTTGTTCAAAAAAGAGCGTAAGGATAAAGCCAGCAACCACAGGCCAGTCAGTTTAACCTTGGTGGTGGGAAAGCTTTTGGAAACAATAATCCAGGACAAAATTAACAGTCACTTGGACAAGTGTGGATTGATTAAGGAAAACCAGTGCAGATTTGTTGAAGGCATTTGGGTTTAACTAATTTGATTGAATTTTTTGATGAGGTAACAGAAAGGGTTGATGAGGGTTGATGTGGTGTATATGGACTATCAAAAGGCGTTTGGTTTGGTTAGGCTTGTCAGCAGAGTTGAAGCCCGTGGAATAAAAGGGACAGTGGCAGCATGGATACAAAGTTGGCTGACTGACAAGAGACAGAGAATAATGGTGAATGGTTGTTTTTCGGACTGGAGGATAGTATATAGTGGGGCTCCCCAGGGATCGGTACTCGGACCACTGTTTTTCTTGATATATATTAATGACCTAGACTTGGGTGTATGGGGCACAATTTCAAAATTTGCAGATGACTTGGAAGTATTGTGAACTTTGAGAAGGATAGTGATAGGGGGCATAGATTTAAAGTGATTGGTAGAAAGAGTAAAGGAAAAGTTTTTTTCACCCAGAGGGTGGTAGGGGTCTATAACTCACTGCCTGAAAGGGTAGTAGAGACAGAAACCCTCAACTCATTTAAAAGGTGTCTGGATATGCATCTCAAGTGCTTTAACCTGCAGGGCTACGGACCAAATAGTGGAAAGTGGGATCAGGCTGGGTGGCTCATTTTCCGGTCGCGCAGACACAATGGGCCAAGTGGCCTCTTTCTGAGCCATAAACTTTCTATGATTCTTTCTATAGACTTTAAGAGGATGTAGACAGGCTGGTTGAATGGGCAGCCATGTGGCAGATGGAATTTAATGCAGGAAAGTGTGAAATGATACATTTTGGTAGGAAGAATGAGGAGTGGCAATATGAACGTGCAGGAACAGAGAGACCTGGGGGTATATGAGCACAAATTGTTGAAGGTGGCAGAACAGATTGAGAAAGTGGTTAATAAGGCATACGGGTTCCTGGGTTTTATAAATAGGGGAAAAAGCAAGGAAGTTATGATGAACCTTACTAAACACTGGTTTGGCCTCAACAGGAGTATTGGCTGGAATTTTACGGTGGATGGACGGGAGCCGGACTCTGATGTCAGAGCCATTGGTGAACCTGCTTTCGCCTAGCCCGGGGATCTGTCCCATATTTTTTGGGTCCCCGAGCTTTAGTTGACCCGAGGCGGGACTTCCACCCACTTGAGAGAGGAGGTCCTGCCTCGGTGAGCTGCCAGCCAATCACCGGAAGCGGTGGCCACTGCTGGGACTGCAGCCCAGCTGACACCATGGATTGAGCAGGGAAGGTAAGTAGGGATATGCCTCACCAGGGGGATCGGTCCTTCCCTGGTGAGGCTGGAGTGGTTGTTTGGGGGGAGGGGGTGTCTTGGGTCCCGGGGGTGGGTTGGGAGGTATGGGTGGCCCTCAATTGGGCACCCTGTGCCCGACTGCCATGCTCCCCCACCGGGGCGCGGAAAGGCCGACAGCTATTGCTGGGCGGCCTTTCACGTCCCCAGCACGCCTGCTTGCCACAGGTAAAATAGCCGTGGAGGCGGGCAAGGGCCCTTAAGTGGCCGTTAAGTGGCCACTTAAGGGCCTTGATCGGCCTCAGATGGGCAGGCCGTTTCCTATCCCCTACCCGACGCTGTAAATTTGTCCAGAGGTGGAAGCAGGGTGTGTAGGCCTCTCGGAGCCTGCCGCTCAATTTTAAGCTGCCCCCACACCACCATCCGACCCGCTGGGGCAGCGTAAAATTCCGGCCATTGTGTCCAATCCTGGGCTCCAGTCTTTAGGAAAGGTGTGAAAGCTTTAGAGAGGGTGCAGAAAATATTTATAAGAATGATTCCAGGGATGAGGAACTTCATTTTATTCATTTGTGGGATGTGGGCTGGCTGGGCCAGCATTTATTGCCCATTCCTAATTGCCTTTTAGAAGGTGGTGGTGAGCTACCTTCTTGAACCGCTGCAGTCCTTGGTGTGTAGGTACAGCAACAGTGCTGTTAAAATAGATTGGAAAAGCTGGGGTTGTTCTTAGAGAAGAGAAGTTTGAGAGGAGATTTGATAGAGGTGTTCAAAATTATAAGGGGTCTGAACAGAGTAGATAGAAGCAAACTGTTCCCATTGGCTGAAAGGTTGAGAACCAAAGGACACCAATATAAGGTGAATGGCAAAAGAACCAAGGGCGACATGAGGATAAACCTTTTTATGCAATGAATGAGTGGTTAGGATCTGGAATGCGCGGCCTGAGAGTATGGTGGAGGCAGATTTAATCATGTGTTTCAAAAGGGAATTGGAAAAGCACCTGAAGAGAATAAAATTGCAGGGCTATGGGGTAAGGGCTGGGGAGTGGGACTAGCTGATTTGCTCTTGCAGAGAGCTGGCACAGATACGATGGGCCAAATGACCTCCTTGTGTGCTAGAAGCATTCTATGATGCTATGATCTGTGAGCATCCACTGTAATGCCTGTGGAAAAAAGACCTTTATTGCCTTACTGCCTGTCCCTCTCAGATCTTCTGTCTTCTTAACCAAAGGAAAATGATGCAGAAGGCAGCTTTGGGCTCTCCTCTGCATTTGCATGATTGAACTTTGTTTGCATCTGCTGCAGGTACAATCACCACCCACCAGCAACCCCACCTCCACCACCTCCTCAAACCCGTGTCGTGAGACATCCTGCAAATTTTCTGGCAATGTCAAAGAGGGTAGACGCCCGCATTACAGGCTCCATCCCATTTTACTCTCCTTAACATCTGGGAACTGAGCATAGAAGAGGAAAATTGGCACTCTAATATGTCTGCATGATGAGTTTTGCAGTGTCAGATTAGTTTTGTCCTTGTCAGAATGACATCTGCAAAAAATGTATCCAACAGGTATTTTGTAATGAATCAGGATAATTGAACCCTGGTATAAATAAATAAATTCAGCTCACTGATAAGAATGAGCTACAACAGTTCCTTTCACAAGTGTGAACAACCAACAACTCATGATCACGGTGGGATGAGAGGGCCATGTCATTTATCCAGGAGCAAAAGAATCTTGTGAATGCTTGCGTTACAGGCACAACACTGGAGCCTTGAGGTTATCCTGTGGGATACTAGTGTTCAAATGCTTAATTTGCTTGAAATTCTTTAGACTGCCATTTTGATGGAGGCACTGAGCTTTTACTTCAAACAAGCACATACCCCTGCTAAAATAAAAGACAAAGGAATTGCAAACACATGCATTGAACTCCCTTATTATCCTACAGTGTAAATTCAAGGATTTTTTTAATGCAGATAGCCAACTTGGGGTAAGATCTTTAGAGAATTCTGGAGGAAACTTCTTTCAACCACTAGTTGGTGCTTCGTAGATTCAAGTTATGGGGTTGGATTTTCACACATGTGTTAATGCAGTGTTATTACTGATAGAAGAGAAACGTATCAAGGGTTTATCTGGGGGAGGGGGCAGTTTCCTTGTGCAGTCTTACATGGATCTCTCTGTATGTATTCTTACCTGTCATCTTTGTAAGCCTGTGCTTGATGCCCCGTAGTTTACAGATGCTGTAGTGCTAATGGACCTTCTGTGTATATAATTAATCTTGGTGCAGTCCCTTGCAGTGGGGCCTTCCTTCACATTGGTGAGTTTTATCTGCTCTCAGATGACAGTACAGGGATTTGTTGATGAGGGACTCCTTCACAGGCATCACCTTCTGGCTATTCTACAAACCCCTTGGAGGTTTGCTCGCCCAATCAGTACTCTATGGCCAGATGTCTGACTCCCAATGGCCCTCCTGAGCCTGCCGCACCTCCTCACCCAGCCTCCCATAGGCTCAAAGATCAAAGGGATCAGCCGTGATAAAATAAATTTATCATCTTTCTCTTTCTTCTCATATTTGTGCTCCCTGAAGCAATGCTAAACTCTGCTTTCTGCTATACAGAGGGAATTACTGCTAGTGTCTGCTGTTTCATTCCAATTCCCTTCTGCTGCTCAGAGCTCAGACAACATCCCCAGCCTCCAGACCTGTACACACAGCTCACCATGTTCATTGATCACTAAAGCTCAGGATCCTGTGAGAATCTAAAGAGCAAAGAAAAAGAATCACTTTATACCACAGCCCTCCCAAAAAATATCAGGTACAAGAGGGTGTAAACAACAAATCTAAGTCAGGCAGAGAAATTAACTCTTTGAGAACCAAACATGTATTCCTTCAGGAAGATTTAAATTATTTTTTTTACTAGATTTTATAGTGTACTAAAAAGATTTTTCCATTCAGAAATTCCAGTAAGTCTGCCAAACAAAAACTGAAAATATATGGTGAACATTATCATTATAGGGTTCCTCTGGGGCTGTCTTTATATTTGGGTCATTTCAGGGCTACGTTTATACTGTTTTTATATTATGGTTACTCTGCAACTGTTTTCTTGGGGGTCACTCCACGGCTCTGCTTATCCTGTGTCACTCTGCAATTGTGTTTATATTGGGAATATAATGATACTAGAGGGATTGTAATTATACTGGAGAGACTGTAATTATACTTGGATGGACTGCTATACTGAAGGGACTATAATGATATTGGAGGGGCTGTAATGATACTGGAGGGGCTTTAATTATGCAGTTATAACAGTGACTTTTTATTTTGGAACTATAATACTGAGGAGCTGCAACTATGCTGTAATAACTCCGTTACTGTAATTAATGTCCTTGAGGGAAGGAAATCTGCTGTCCTTACCTGGTCTGGCCTACATGTGACTCCAGACCCACAGCAATGTGGCTAACTCTTACATGCCCTCTGATATGGCCTAGCAAGCCACTCAGTTGTACCTAACCGCTACGAAGTCAATAAAAAGGAATGAAACCGGACGGACCACCCGGTATCGACCGAGGCACCGGAAACGACAACGGCAAACCCAGCCCTGTCGACCCTGCAAAGTCCTCCTTACCAACATCTGGGGGCTTGTGCCAAAGTTGGGAGAGCTGTCCCACAGACTAGTCAAGCAACAGCCTGACATAGTCATGCTCACGGAATCATACCTTACAGACAATGTCCCAGACGCTGCCATCACCACCGGGTATGTCCTGTTCCACCGGCAGGACAGACCCACCAGAGGTGGTGGCACAGTGGTCTCCAGTAGGGAGGGATTTGCCCTGGGAGTCCTCAACATCGACTCCGGACCCCATGAAGTCTCATGGCATCAGGTCAAACATGGACAAGGTAACCTCCTACTGATTACCACCTACCGTCCTCCCTCAGCTGATGACTCAGTACTCCTCCATGTTGAACACCAGTTGGAGGAAGCACTGAGGGTGGCAAGGGCACAAAATGTACACTGGGTGGGGGACTTCAATGTTCATCACCAAGAGTGGCTTGGTAGCACCACTACTGACCGAGCTGGCTGAGTCCTAAAGGACATAGCTGCCAGACTGGGTCTGCGGCAGGTGGTGGGGGAACCAACACGAGGGAAAAACATACTTGACCTCGTCCTCACCAATCTGCCTGCCACAGATGCTTCTATCCATGACAGTATTGGTAGGAGTGACCACCGCACAGTCCTTGTGGAGACAAAGTCCCGCCTTCACATTGAGGATACCGTCCATCGTGTTGTGTGGCACTATCACCGTGCTAAATGGGATAGATTTCGAACAGATCTCGCAATGCAAAACTGGGCATCCATGAGGCGCTGTGGGCCATCAGCAGCAGCAGAATTGTACTCAACCACAATCTGTAACCTCATGGCCCGGCATATCCACCACTCTACCATTACCATCAAGCCAGGAGACCAACCCTGGTTCAATGAAGAGTGCAGGAGGGAATGCCTGGAGCAGCACCAGGCATACTTCAAAATGAGGTGTCAACCTGGTGAAGCTACAACCCAGGACTACTTGCATGCCAAACTGCGTAAGCAGCATGCGATAGACAGAGCTAAGCAATCCCATAACCAACGTATTAGATCTAAGCTCTGAAGTCCTGCCACATCCAGCCGTGAATGGTGGTGGACAATTAAACAACTAACTGGAGGAGGTGGCTGCACAAATATCCCCATCCTCACTGACCCGAAACGTTAACTCTGCTTCTCTTTTCACAGATGCTGCCAGACCTGCTGAGTGGTTCCAGCATTTCTTGTTTTTATCCCCATCCTCAATGATGGGGGAGCCCAGCACATCAGTGCGAAAGATAAGGCTGAAGCATTTGCAACAATCTTCAGCCAGAAGTGCCGAGTTGATGATCCATCTCGGCCTCCTCCTAAAGTCCCCAGCATCACAGATGCCAGACTTCAGCCAATTCGATTCACTCTGCATGATATCAAGAAACGACTGAAGGCACTGGATACTGCAAAAGCTATGGGCCTTGACAATATTCCATCAATAGTACTGAAGACCTGTGCTCCAGAACTTGCCGCGCCCCTAGCCAAGCTGTTCCAGTACAGCTACAACACTGGCATCTACCCGGCAATGTGGAAAATTGCCCATGTATGTCCTGTACACAAAAAGCAGGACAAGTCCAACCTGGCCAATTACCGCCCCATCAGCCTACTCCCAATCATCAGTAAAGTGATGAAAGGTGTCATCAACAGTGCTATCAAGTGGCACTTGCTTAGCAATAGCCTGCTCAGTGACGCTCAGTTTGGGTTCCGCCAGGGCCACTCAGCTCCTGACCTCATTACAGCCTTGGTTCGAACATGGACAAAAGAGCTGAACTCAAGAGGTGAGGTGAGAGTGACTGCCCTTGACATCAAGGCAGCAGCTGACAGAGTATGGCATCAAGGAGCCCTAACAAAACTGAGGTCAATGGGAATCAGGGGGAAAACCCTCTGCTGGCTAGAATCATACCTAGCGCAAAGGAAGATGGTTGTGGTTGTTGGAGGTCAATCATCTGAGCTCCAGGATATCACTGCAGGAATTCCTCAGGGTAGTGTCCTAGGCCCAACCATCTTCAGCTGCTTCATCAATGACCTTCCTTCAATTATAAGGTCAGAAGTGGGGATGTTCGCTGATGATTGCACAATGTTCAGCACCATTCGTGACTCTTGATACTGAAGCAGTCCGTGTAGAAATGCAGCAAGACCTGGACAATATCCAGGCTTGAGCTGATAAGTGGCAAGTAACATTCGCGCCACACAAGTGCCAGGCAATGACCATCTCCAACAAGAGAGAATCTAACCATCTCCCCTTGACATTCAACGGCATTACCATCACTGAATCCCGTGAATACCGTGGCTACAAGAGCAGGTCAGAGGCTAGGAATCCTGAGCCGAGTAACTCACCTCCTGACTCCCCAAAGCCTGTCCACCATCGACAAGGCACAAGTCAGGAGTGTGATGGAATACTCTCCACTTGCCTGGATGGGTGCAGCTCCAACAACACTCAAGAAGCCCGACACCATCCAGGACAAAGCAGCCCGCTTGATTGGCACCCCATCTACAAACATTCACTCCCTCCACTACCGACGCACAGTGGCAGCAGTGTGTACCATCTACAAGATGCACTGCAGCAATGCACCAAGGCTCCTTAGACAGCACCTTCCAAACCCGCGAACTCTACCAAATAGAAGGACAAGGGCAGCAAATACATGGGAACACCACCACCTGCAAGTTCCCCTCCAAGTCACACACCATCCTGACTTGGAACTATATCGCCGTTCCTTCACTGTCGCTGGGTCAAAATCCTGGAACTCCCTTCCTAACAGCACTGTGGGTATACCTACCCCAAATGGACTGCAGCGGTTCAAGAAGGCAGCTCACCACCACCTTCTCAAGGGCAATTAGGGATGGGCAATAAATGCTGGCCTGGCCAGTGATGCCCACATCCCATGAATGAATTAAAAAAAAATATTGGGGGCTGTAATTATACTGAAATAACTCAGTGACTGTAATAATATTGGTGCTGTAATTATACTGGAGGGACAGCAGTTAAACTGGAGTAACTTGATTGTGTTTGTATGCCTGGAAGCAAAATAAAAATGCCATTAATAAACAGCAGACCAATCAGCAAGTGAAAGAGAAAAACAAGTTTGTAGTTTGGATGGTAGCATTCATCAAAATTTGCAAAGTCACATAGGAGGTGATATCCCTTTACAGTAATGAGCAAAACAAAAAGGTGAGGAGGAATAGGTCGAAATCAAGAGTCCAGATATGCTAAATACTTTCAAAAAGAGTTGTCTAATTGACTTTGTAGCCATAAGTAAATGATAAAATGCTGTTAAGAGGTGTATGTGTCGTGCTGTACATAAAGGTTGTCCAGGGCTCCCAACACTCTTAAACTTGAGACTGACTTACATGTACCTGCTCCAATCTTGGCTATTGGATTTACTGCTAATGATGCAGAACACACAATGTTGGGAAGACAGACGCAAGCTGAATAATTGGTTTGCCAAACACATCCATTTTCTCCATTAGCATGATGCTGACCTCCCTGTGCCTTACCTCTTCTAATTTCCTTCTTGTTCTCATTCTTACTTTTCCATCTTTGGGCTCTTACTTTACTCCAACCAAGCTTGAAGCACACTTCAAACAACAGTAGAGTTACTTTTCATCTCTGGAACTCCTGGAAGCACATACTATCAATTTGGATGCATGTCCGATTCACAGCTCAACAATTTTCCATTCCTTTACTTTTAATGAACAGAAAGATACGGGGTAAGCAAATTTGGTAGGGGCCTGAAAACCCACTCCCGGCATGTGGAGTTCTGGATGGGGCAAAGATAGGAATGAAAATTTACCCCAGTATTTCATGTTCTTCCTGAGCACTCTGGGGGTGTAGGAGGCTGTAGATCAGTATTGGGAATAGTCATTCGATACACAGAAATCACCAGTTAGGTCTAAGAGTGAACTCTAGTGGCACGTCTGTGGATGCAAAAGTAGGCAGACAGCTCTACCAGGTGATCATTTTTGCTGTACATCGGCCAACCCAGTTCTCTAGGCATGCTTGCTCTTCACAATACCCTGATGTTTATATTGGGAGGACATTGAACTGTGCACAATATTACATTAATATGTATTGTTCTCCTTCTATAGCTCAGTTTATTTGCACAGTGGTCGGAAATCCATAGAAATAGAAGAGCCCAGGTTAGGCTCCCAGTTTGTATTAATATCATCAGGTCTATAGTAGGGGTGCTATTGTTGGCCTGAGTTAGGGAAGGGAAAACTGGACACAGTTGTCGTTTCTGAATTAGTATCCAGTGGCTCCTGATTGGAAGTGTTCATGTGTGAGCCTCTGGTGTGTACCAGATTGGATTCGGCTCTGGTACTCCTGTAGTTGAACAGCCAGATAACACACACTATAAGGGGTTAATCGTGAATAATGGCTTATTGGGTGTGGTACAGGAGGGCACCCAGTGCTCTTGCTATGAGGAAAAAAAGGGAGGGGAGTTAATTTCTGTGTGGGTGTGGGGATCTTGCTGTGCAATTAACCTGTGCTCGTTGATGGAAATGCAGGGAGCATGCCAACTTCATACTGCCTGCTCATTAGAATGATTTATACATGCGGCCAGTAGTAACCATGCTGTTCATTGGCTACATGCATTAGCATGCAGCCCAAAATTGTTACTTCCTAGCACCACTTAAAGCTAGCTTGCACCTCTTAAGGGGAAGGTTTATTGTGGCAGCAGCAGGTGCTGAGAGTCATGCAGGAAGTGAATCCGTCCTGGGAAAAAGGGAGGAATGACACAATATGGGAGAGTGTGGGCTCTAAGGTTTCGGACACTGCACTGCAGTTGTTGGTGGAAGAGGTGAAGAGGAGGAGAGATGCCTTGTATCCATGAGAGGCCAGGAAGCCCTTTAGACACATGATGAAAAGACAGTGGGAGCAGATAGCCATGGCGGGAAATGCCATGAGTCGAGCCCCAAGGACTTGGATGCAGGAAGTTCAATGACCACACACAAGTGGTCAAGGTCATCGAATTCATTCCTCAAATGCCATATCCTACCAATTGCATCACTAGCCTCACATACTGCTCCATTCATCCCACTCTGATCACTCACCTACTAACAATCTCTATCAATCAGGACTCATGCCGAACATTCATAGCTTTGTCACACCTGCACACACTTAGCACTGCTGGAAACCTCACACCGATATCTCACAGATAGCAGACACTGCCATTTGTTAACTATGACAGGCACATCATCCTCTCTCTTGCAGAACCAAAGGCAGTAGGAGCTAACCAGCAGGGGAAAGACAAGCCTGCATGTCCCTATCTCCATGGAGGAGATGGTGCTGGCCATTGTTGAGATGCCCATTACTGAGACTGTGGCCAGTGATGGGGCAAAAATCATCCTCATACGTAATCCTCCTTCTCACATCCCACTACCCTCTCATCTCACAAGCTGGAGATGGTGTAAGCAAACACCTCTTGCTTTCCACCTCTCCCCTCACTAGCGATGTCGAGAAAGAGTAGGTGAGTGGGACTAATTGGATTCCTCTTTGAAAGAGCCAGTGCAGACTTGATGGGCCGAATGGACTTCTGTGCTGTACTATTCTATGATTCTATGTCAACTATCACTCATCGTCATCAACTTTCACAGGCTCCCTGTTTTCTAACACTGCATCAATTGACAAACTGATGAGTTGCAATGTGCTAGCCAATGAGTTGGAGGCAGAACAGGACTTACAGCAAATAGTCAATTACTCATCAAATGGATTGTATTTAAAAAGAGTCTCTATGAACTACAGTAAACAGAAGTCATGACCAAAGCTACAGCAAAATCTCCTGATAAAAAGCAGGGTTATTTCAACAGCAAAATGCAGGAATAGAGGATAGTTACATACAAATTTTGTGTATAAAATCTATCCCAGGCTGTTATGGTCCCCAGGTGTAATTGATGGGGAAATTAAACGTCTCCATTTTGACCTGGAATAGCGGTGTAATTATGTGCAGCTGTCTCCCAATACATTGAATTGAAAATCTTCGTCCTTATGTACCAATTCATCTATGGCTTAGTCCTACCCTACCTCTGCATCCTCTTCCAAATCTATGATCCAACCCATGTCCTCCACTCTTTTGCACTTCTATCTGTGGCATTTTTGTAAAATCTTCTTCCCACATCCTGGCAGAGGTGGCAAAGCCTTCAGAAATCTGGTCCTTAGACTTAGAGTAATATTAATGTAACCCACTTGTGGGGAATTGATGGGATTGGGTCAGCTGCCTAATTTACATCCTGCCCTGAAGTCAATCATGAGAAAAATCTGATGGGGTGTATAACAGACATCCAACCCGATCCTGTTAGTTTCCTGCCAGGTGGGCCAGGTTCAAAGTAGCCCCTAGAACTCTCTCCTCAAATCCCTCAATCTTGCCCATTGTCTTCCCAACTTCAGCCGCCTCCTCAAGCCTACTTCTTGGACCATGTTTCCAATCACCTCCTCCAATTATTCCAATGCCACAGCTTGGCACCTGTTTCACCTCTTTGAAGTAGCTTGGGACAGTTATTTCATGAAGGCACTATAAAAATTCAAACAGTTTTTATTGAGCAGAATATGAAGCAATGCTCAAGATGGGGACTTTCTTCCTTCCAATAGTCAGCAGCAGCCTGAGCCTACTGGGTTTCTAGCACCACTCACCATAATTGAAGCATGCTGGATGTGAGCAATCACCCAAGCTAGCAGCAGAGAAATAAGAACTCTTAAAATATAAGAGCTCCCCAGTGCAAAGGGTGAAATAAATACTGAAATCAGAGCCGAGCCTTTGCGCTGAAATGATGTTTCTGGGACCCTACTTCATTTTCATTCATAAAAGTTGGATGTGTTCTGTGACAGCAGGAATAAATAAGAAGACCTCCATAAGTACAAAATTATGGTTTCCATTTTCTTCTTAGGAATGCCACACAACAACACAACAATTGGTTAAATCCCTCAAGTCAAAAGATGCCAATACTCTTTGAAGCCCACAAATGGAGGGATTGGGTTTGGCAAGCAGGACTAATCAATATTCAGATACAATGATTATTATTCATCTTTCTTTGCTCTTATTAAGAAATAAGCTCAGGGACAAAGTTCAGGTATAGGGGCCACCATCAGGCTTGAAAAGATTAAAAGAGAAGACAAAGTCAATTAAAAAATAGTGTTTACATGTTGGCAAAATAGGCTTTTAAAAGCCTGTAGATTATTGGGAGAAAGACAGAGAGGAATTTCACAGTCTTGGTAAAAAAATATTAGTGTAGGAGCTAGTACAACATATCTTGATTTCAACATAGTGAGGGTGCAGGAAGGTGAAATGACATGTAAAACATATTGTAGGAAGAAGTAAGCAAAGTACAGATTAGTGTCAATGAAATAGAGACAAGAAAAGCTGTGATTGACAGGAAGCAGTTGAAAGTGAAAAATGAGGGAAAAGTTTCCTATCTGATGACAAGTTTTTACTTGTATTCTGTTCAAGGTTGTGGGTAAGATTTTAAAAGAGCCTGTCAGTTATAGGAACAGTAAACATGTCTCAGACAGTCCCGAGTTTTATAGAAAAACAAGTTGTCAAGGGGAACTGTTTGGCACAAAAAATAAACCAAAATTCTTGGAGACATGTTTAGCAGTAAGCTGCGGGGGTTCCATTCAAGGTCAGAGGAGTTCGTGAAACCACAAGTGTTGCAAGTTGAAGAAGGACTCAAGATGGAACCATCAAAGGTAAGAGGTGAAATCTGTCATCTGGACTTTTGAGAGACAGAAGAAACTGTGCTGTAAGAATTAAATTGCCCCATCAAAGGGTACAGACAAGATCAAGGTGTAGTGATTTAGCCATTGCACTGTAAGAGGAATGGTTGATGTGAGTACTGAGAATGTGCCATGTGAACAAAGTTGATAAATGAAGAGCTGAATCATCAACAAAAGAGTGAATAGGGTTGGATGGTCACTAGAGGAGGTCATTGTTATGAAGAGCTATTAGAAGGAAAAGAGCTCTAGGGAATCATTGAGTTAATAGGAAAAAATCTAGAGGATGAGTCTTGAACTACAGTACATAGCATGATTTGAGAGAAAACAGGTTGGCGACGATATAACTATGGTTGGTTAATTATATAACAAATGGACACCAGACCCCTTCAAGTGCTTTGGATTGTCTAAGGATAAAGTACACATGATTCATTGAAGTGCTCAAGAGGAGAGTTCCAGAGGAAAATAATAAAGGCGACAGAATCATCAGTACAATGGTCATACTGAAAACAATGCAGACATTTATAGATTGGCTAAAACATTCAAACTGACATTTACTTTCAGAATTCGCAGAAACTTTATAATAACTTTATAAAGTGCTGACATAAGGGCAAAAGGATAGTAGTTAGAAGATAAATGGCATCATATTTCTCAGGGATAGGATAAACATAAGCAAATTTCTTTGTGCTTGTATGTAACCAATATTTATTCATAAAAATAGCATCTTCAAATGCCACAAATGTGAAACTGGATTGAAAATCAATTTACTATTCACCTCTTTCTACAAAATAATAATTTGTGCTATACTTGACCTGGGAGTGATTTGATTAGACTGCGTAAAGGAAAATTTATTCCCTATCTAAACTGTGCTGCACCCACCCTAACAGTTTTTGAAGGGGTAGTGTATTCCTTGTTGCTACTATATTAAGTTGCTGGCTGGAAGCACCCTGGAAGCAGCTATTTGTTGCAAAACTGCCTCTGGTGTAATTTCATGAAGTTCAACTTGATGCAATGAATAGCAACAGTAGGTTGTGGGAATTATTTCCCTTGATCAGATTCCAGCCTATAATTCACTCCCTTGTGTCCATTATTCTATATACAAATCATCTGGGTTCTCAATTAGATTACAGTCTATAACGCACTCCCAGGGTATCTATTATTTTATATATAAACTAATTGAACCCATTAATTGGTCTGCAACTTTTTGTACAATATATTCCTTAGTTTAATTGAGTGTTTAAGTGCAGATACTGTAGTCTTATACACCTTCCAGCCAATAACTTCTTGAAACTCTTAAAGGTGCCTTATCCTGAGGATTTTTCACTGACTGAGATTAAAGTGTCTCTTTTACAACACTAACTGGTCTTATTTGCATTCTCAGTTTTACAGCAGCCATAAATCTTACCATTCAGAAGATTTTGTGTTCATAGATCATACAGAAAACTATATCATATGAACAGTTACATCACAAAATGAGTTATATCATGTATACAGTTAGACCATACAGCAGGAAATATTATATGTGAGCCATACCATACACTTAAATATATGATATATTTCTATATAGAAATTGGGAATGAAATTCAACTTCAGCAGTTGTTTTGCCAAGTCTAATTTTGGTGATTTTATGCTGTCTGATGTCAAACGTGACAATGTATCACTACACCAGAATGCATTCCTAGGCAGCACAGCACACCATAGTACTCCAAGGTACAATACATCATGGTACACCAGAGCATTCTGCCATGCATCTCTGTGCTCCAAATGAAATGGAATGAAGGGATTGGAGTTGAAATTAATGGACAAGTCAGTACCTGATGAAATTTCCCAGAAAGAGTTTCCCTCATTCTTGCATGGAACAGTTATTAGAACTGTGGGGCAGTCTGTATCAGACCTGGCCTGCTATGGAACAGACTAATTTAATAAGAATTGACCAAAATGAAAAAATAGTTTCAACAGATATGAGCAGTGTTCAGAGAGATCTATAAAACAACAAGATACTAGCACCACTGAAAGAAAATCTAAGAGGTCAGTACAGACCAAGAGGTTAATCTGGGGCCGTTATATATTCTTTATTAACACACAATAATATATGTACCACCACATTGTGGGTATTTGTAAGGGAGGAATGCCATTATGAGATTTCTACAATTTCATAATAAAAGCAAATTCTGACTCAGGTCCAGAGCAATCTGTCAGCCTTGTAGAAAATAGATGGACAGCACAAACTTATGGGCACAAATAACAGGGCTTGGCCCAGGGGATACCCCAACAAGGTCTGGTACATGGCACAGTCTTACAGAGTCCGATAAATAGCATAAGACCTTGTAGGATATGGCACACAATACAATCTAATAGGGTCCGGTATGTGGCACAAACTGACTGGAACAGGTGTGGAAACACAGCAGATGTTCACAAAGACTGAAACATGGCACAACCTCACAAGAATTAACATAAATTCACAGAGTAGATACACAACTCAATCTCAGAGGAACTGGCACACAACGTAACCTCACATGGTTCAGCACATTAGCACAAACAGAGAGAGGGGGGCACTCGGGACAAAGTTACATGGCGATGCAAGACACAATCTCACCAGGATTGGCGCACAACATAAATTCATAGGAAGAGACACAGCACATACTCATAGGACAGGTATATGCAGAGAGCAAATTCACATTACCAGGCATAGATACATGGCACAAACTCACAAGGATGGGCAGAAGTAGAAAGGCACAAACACCAATTTACTGTTGTTTCTTGGGTAAATATACGCATGAAACTGACTAAAAGCTTGAAGCATTGACAATGTCCTACATTTTTAACTGAGTATAAAATGCTAACTGCATTTACCTTTGATCACCTCATTGCTACACATGATCTGTGATCAAACCCCTCTATCTGTACGAGGAGCACTATCTTATTAGTACCAAAACATGAAAGCAAACTTTTCAGGATGCGACCCCAGCCAGGTGATTGTTATTAATGAGTACAGTGAGGAATTACAATGTTAAAAAAAATCACAGATGTGTTTCAGTATTTAGCCCCAGGCCCACATTATTCATCGAGATCATATCATAAAAAACATAATCAAGGCTACTGCAGTGGAGATGAAACGCATTGTGACTTTGTGAAGTTGTCTGTTTGTTTGACATCACTCAAGCTGAAAGTGGGACAGGTAGAATTCCTCTAGGATGTGTGTTCTGTTTGTAGTACCTGTCCCGGGGATGAGTGTGGCTTGTTTTTTTTAGTACGAAGCTATGAGATGCAGAATAAATGCACACCTTGTTTGTCACTGCTGTGGCATGCCTAGCACTGAGCTTCAGGCTGCTAGCTGTATAGCTGCTGTTTTAACACGCAAACATGCCTTTTTTTTACATTCTTGGACTTCTCATTTGAATGAGTTCTGCTGAAGCTACTCTTAGATAATGTGTAGAGTAAGTAGAACAATTATTTTGACAGATTTACGACTTGGGTTCAGTAGTCAGTAGTCAACCTGTTTCCTCCCTGTTGATTGAGAAACATTCACCAGAAGCAGATCCCTCCCCACCACCTCCAAACCCCCCTCCTGTTGATGGGAACCTGGATCCCATATTGAAAGCACATTTCAGCCTGAGGGCAAGTAGCTGCTGCTAAAAGGAAAGTGAGTGCCCCTTTAAGGCTGCTGTCATCTGAATAACTGCTTCATCTGGGAGAGTAGGGCTTTTAATGTCAGCCTGATTCCCGGCACCCAGTCTACAGCTGGTGTAGCAGCAGGCTTCCCTACTGGACCATATGCTGTATGTACTGCTACAATTAACCTCCCAGTAAAAACCTGCACTTGCAAGTCTGTTGGCTCTTGTTTCACTGAGGTGAAAGGAATGAGCTGCCGCTATTCGTTGGCATTGTTACCATAACAAAAAGTATGAAGACTGAGGAGTTTAACCTCTGTGTAATGTGGCAGCCTGCAACTCTTTCTTTATTGACAGCTGTCTGAGCAACAGATTAGAGCTGGCCATATTAACCCATGAGGTTCCAGTTAGCCTGACAGCATTTTATACAGTGACACTGAGCATCTGGTCTAACTCCCTCACACCCCAGATCAACTGTGATTGCACTAAGATAGACAAACTGAAAGGGAACCCTTTTCACTTATATGACGATATGAGTTAGTAGCAGAATTTGACCCGTTGAGCCTGCTGCGCCATTCAATAAGATCATAGCTGACCTGTTTGTGTCTCAAATTCCACACTCCCATCTACCCCCAATAATCTTTGATTCCCTTACCTAATGTTACGACCAGGTGAGAAAGGGGTCTAGCATTCCCTTTCAACCTTCATCTGGTCTTACGTAACAGGGTTTTATTTTTTAAACACACTGTTTTTAGCTCCCTCTTGGTGAATCCTTGTTTACCACTTTCCAAGGCAAAGAAACCAGCACAAACGGGCTAGAAAGAAGAAAAGTTGAAATTTATGAAACTTAAACTGAAATTCTAATTTGGTTAACGCTTATGGATACATGACGCGCCCACACTAGCATGCATACGTGATACACACATGCGAATGTTGACAGAAAAGAGCAGAAGAAAAATAAAATGGAAGGCAGCACAGTGGCGCAGTGGTTAGCACCGCAGCCTCACAGCTCCAGCGACCCGGGTTCAATTCTGGGTACTGCCTGTGTGGAGTTTGCAAGTTCTCCCTGTGTCTGCGTGGGTTTCCTCCGGGTGCTCCGGTTTCCTCCCACATGCCAAAGACTTGCAGGTTAATAGGTAAATTGGCCATTATAAATTGCCCTAGTACAGGTAGGTGGTAGGAAAATATAGGGACAGATGGGGATGTGGTAGGAATATGGAATTAGTATAGGATTAGTATAAATGGGTGGTTGATAGTCGGCACAGACTCGGTGGGCCGAAGGGCCTGTTTCAGTGCTGCATCTCTAAATAAATAAATAATAAATAAAAGTTTGAGGCAATATCTGAAGAGTTGTTGTTACGGTTCTTCACGCTTACTGTAGAGTCCTTGATTGTAGGTTGATCTTGCTTTTCGTTGGGGTCCAGTTTTCTTCTTAAACCTTGCTCGCTGTAGGAGTCTTTCTGTCTTGGGGTTCACGTGTCTTCAGTGGATTCAGAGGCTTGTGAGAAAGAGATGGGAGCAGACAGGAGAGATCTTCTCAGTCCAGGAGCAAACAGTCTTTCTGTTCAAACTGTTTGTACAATTCAGAAAAAACCCAGGTTGCCAAGCAGGTTAGTCATGTGACTAATGAGTCTGACCATATCTTGGATTGTATCACCTCTGGAATGCTCCTTTTAGACACAATACCTGGTCCATTGTGGGTTGAATGTGTCAGGGAATTGTCCTTTGTCCTTCCAATCACTGTCTGCTAATATGCAAATGTATTTTCCAGCCACGGCTGATCTGTTTAACAAGTCCTTTCTTCACTCCAGTAACAGCTTAAGATCAATGTTCATGACAAAATTAATGTGCCTCATTCTTGACAGGTTGGGCCTAGCATGACACCTCCACACCCACTGGAATGAAATGCGATTTGAGAAAAGGCACATTTCATTAAAAGGGTCGAGAGAAAATATAAAATACGTTTCTCTCATTCATTCACAAATCCTAAAACTTATTAAAATCATCCCTTTTTGGGCATCCCAATAAACATGTGGTTCTTTTTTGGGGGATGTTTCTTTTCCGGTTGCTCATTTCCATGGCTGCCTAGGGTCTTTGTTCCTGCTGAGGTAATTTTTTTTTCAAGAGAGTCAGTAGTGGGTGAGATTATCCTGAACTCTCTTTGTGCTTTGTTGAGTCATGCAAAGGCTTTTGACTTTGGGGGACAACTGGTTCCCTTTTTTTCTAACTGCAGGGGAGGATTCTTTGCTAATCTCCCCTTTGTCCCAGAGGACACTCCTGCCTGCAGGTATTTGTGCAGACTCTACTGCACCCCCCCTGTGGCACTTCAACTGGGTGAGGCATCACCCTCACGGTTTCTCTGCCCCAGAGGTCTTTTTTTGTCTCTATAGGTTCTTGTAAATGCCGTTAGCAACTCTGGTGGGTGCTGCTAGAGTCTGCATTTACGTAGGAGGATGTGGGGTCAAACTTTTCACATTTTGCAGAGTTGACCAGATAGTAAGGGTTTTCATTCGGGATTCCTCCCGGACTTCCTTTTCCCCTTCTCTTTCTAAACTTTTGCCAGACGTGTGCCTGCATGTCCCTTTTTGTTCTTGGCGGGGGTCCCTTACAGTTCACCAGACCTCTGCTGGAGGGTCCTCCTAACACCGGTACAGGACTTAGGGGTGCAGGTTTCACTGTAGGTTGGGGTTTCCCCTCTACCTGGCACATGTGGCAACTCCTGCAGTACTCCACCACATCTTTGTGGAGTTTGGGCTAGTCAAACTGCTGTCTTATGAGGGCTTTGGTCTTTTGTATACCGGCATATCCAGCCACTGTTGTCTCGTGGGCCCTTCTTAATATTTCTCTCCAGTACCTATGCGGCACCACTAACCTTGCTCTCAGGTCTGTGAGGAGAACTCCATTTCTTCATCAGTACCTCATTCTTTAAATATTAGCAATCAGGGACTCCCTCTGCTTCACTTTCAGACTGGACAGCCTGTGCTAACTCTTGCAATACTGGGTCAACTCGCTGAGCCTCACCTAGGGAAATTCCATATAATTCATTCCCTGGGTCTCCCAACTTTCCAAAGAAAGTCTCAGACAGACAGGCCTGGTCATCTGCCTGCAGTGCTAATTCAGTCTCCTCTGGGGGAGCTGGATTGATCATGGCCTGACTCACTGCTTATTCAGGGAAACTGCAGGGGTCCATCTCCTTCCACAGTCCTGTGTCTCTGACCTCCTGCGGTCTCTGTTTCACTTCTCGGGGGGCTACCATCTTCACCCAGCCAGATCATTATCTAGGAGCAGGTCAACCCCGTTCACAGGCAAACTAGGGACAATCCCTACGGTTACTGGTCCCAAAATAAGTTGCACTCCCGGTGTACAGATACAGGCATACACTGCCCTTCAATACCATTCACCACCATTCTGGTGTTCACTGCACTCTGTGAGGGAAAGGTCAGGCCTTTTTCCAGTAAAAGGGATCTAGTGGTCCCCGTGGGCTTGCTTTCCCCACTCGAGGGGTATCAGGTTACTTTCCCTTCAAACACAAAACCCTGATAACCCTCAGGAATCCTATTAAATTTTCCTGTACTTGCAGTGATAGACTTCCTGGGTCACACTTTTACTGCAGTTAAAGCCACAGCTTGTTCTGCTGTGCTTTGCATCAGGTCCCTGTCTTCACTGAGCGGGTGTGCCCTGATTAACCCTATTGGTTTTCCCTTTAGTTTCCAACAGTCAGCTTTTGCATGACCTGCCTTATTACAATGGAAGCACACAGGTCTCCGGGTCTCACTCCTGCTCACCCCAGCTTCCTTTTTGGCTAGAGAAGGGCCTCCTGTGTCTCCTGCTTTCCTTTCTCTCCCAGGACTGCTTGGGCTCCTATCACCTTCCAACCTTTGTCCATTTTGGATTTGTGGGGGTGACTAGGAAGGATTCTCCCTTGGGAAACCGACTAATAAATTAAAGCAAACTCATCGGCCAGAACGGCCGCTTGCCGGGCTCTCTGGATCCGCTGCTCCTCTACATGGGTCTTTATGGAGAATGGGAGAGAGTGTTTAAATTCCTCTAACAGAATTACTTCTCTGAGATTCTCATAGCTGAGCTGTACTTTAAGAGCCCTCAGCCACTGGCCAAAAGCGAGCTGCTTACTTCTTTCAAACTCCAGATACGTTTGATTAGCTTGCTTCTTGAGGGTTCTAAACTTTTGCGATAGGTTTCCGGTACTAATTCCTATGCCCCGAGGATAGCATTTTTGGTCAGTTCATAATTTGATGAACTCTCATCTGGCAACAGGGAATAAACCTCATGGGCTTTTCCATTTAGCTTGCTTTGTAATAAAAGAGGCCAGGTCTCAGCTGGCCATTTTAGCTGCCTTGCCAGTTTCTCAAAGGACACAAAACTTCTTCTACATGCTCCTCATTGAATTTTGGAATTAGTTGAGCTACTTTTAACAATTTTGTTCCCAGCCCTGAAATACGCTCATCCATATAGGCCATGCTTTCACTGGGGTTACTCTGTTGCACCTCCCCCCCCCCACCCCCACCCCCCACAACCCCTCGTTGACTCAGGCGCTTCAGCTCTCTTTCTTTTCGTTCTTTCTGGAATATTCTTTCTCTCTCTCTATTTGAGATGTGGTCTCACCAATGCCCTGTATAACTGAAGCATAACATCCTTACTTTTATTTTCAATTCCTCTCGTAATAAAGGATAGCATTCCATTAGCCTTCTTTATTACTTGCTGTACCTGCATACTAACCTTTTGTGACTCATGCATTAGAACACCTAGATCCCTCTGCACCTCGGAATTCTGCAGTAGTTCCTTGATTGTGCTTTTTTATCCTTCCTGCCAAAGTGAACAACTTCACATTTTCTCACAATGTACTCTATCTGCTATATTTTTGCGCACTCACTCAACCTATCTATATCGGTCTGCAAGCTCCTTATGTTCTCTTCACAGCATACTTTCCTACCTATCTTTGTGTCATCTGCAAATTTAGCTACCATGTCATTGCTCCCCTTGTCTAAGTCATTGATATGAATTGTAAAAAGTTGAGGCCTCAGCATAGACCCCTGCGGGACTCCACTCATCACATCCTGCCAATCAGAAAAGGACCCATTTGTGCATACTCTCTGTTTTCTGCCAGCCAGCCAATCTTCTATCCATGCTAATATGTTACCCCCTACACCATGAGCTTCTACTTTGCGCAATAACCTTTTATAGGGCACCTTGTCAAATGCCTTCTGGAAATCCAAGTACAGTACGTCAACGGGCTCCCATTTAGCCAACGCACATGTTGCTCCTTCAAAGAACTCCAATAAGTTGGTTAAACATGATTTCCCTTTCACAAAACCATGCTGACTATTCCTGATTACCTTGAGTTTTTCTAAGTGCCCAGCTATAGCCTCTTTAATGATCGATTCTAACACCTTCCTCATGATAGACGTCAAGCTAACTGGCCTATAGTTATCTGTTTTCTGCTTCCCCCACTTCTTGAATAGAGGGGTTATATTTGCTACTTTCCAGACTGATGGAACCTTTCCAGAATCCAGCAAATGTTGAAATATTAACACCAACGCATCTACTACCTCATTAGCCACCTCTTTTAAGACCCGAGGATGAAGCCACTTGTGGACAGATAGCCCTGTTACTGCAGGTCAACATTAATATTTCAGCTGTGGTAGGTTTCTCCCTATCCACTTCACACTGCACTCCACCAGCTGCCTGTTCCCTAATGCATCGAATTCAAAACCCTTATCCTAGTTTATAAATTCCTCCATGACCTTGCCACGCCCCTGCTCTGCAACCTTTCCCACTTCTACATCTCAGCCTATGCTCAAACTTTGATCTCCTATGTATTTCTGCCCCTCCACCCTGCCGTCCTCACTGGGTGACAGTGCTTTCAGCTGTCAACGCTTCCCCTTGGAACTCTTTCCCTCGCCTCTTTGCCTTGCTAAGGCCCTTCCTGCCTTACAAAACCTCCTCAAAAGCCATACTTTCAACCATATGCTCAATCAACTTTCCTAATTATTCTCCTAACCATCAGTCCATTCTTTTTTTCAAAAATATACTTTATTCATAAAATTTGTAAAAATACATTACGAAACAATTCAAATTTGACATTACATAAAGTGCAATAAGGATCAGTTTCTTTCAATACAGTACATGATGTGCCTCACTACCCTTGCCATTTCAAATTATATTGACAAAGTACATTTGCGTTACATACTAAAAACATTCTCTGGTGCATCCAGCCCAAGGGGTTTTACATGGGTTCCAGCCCCTCGGTATACTATGACAGGAGGGCCTCACACTGTGGCCTTTCCCACTTGAGCCTTTGTAGTGGCTGCCCCAAGCTTTAGTGCGTCCCTCAGCACATAGTCCTGGACCTTGGAATGTGCCAGTCTGCAACACTCAGTCATGGACAGCTCTTTGCACTGGAAGCCCAGCAAGTTTCGGGCAGACCAAAGTGCGTCTTTCACCAAGTTGATTGTCCTCCAGCAGCAGTTGATGCTTATCTCTGGAAACAGCATGTAGAGCACACAGTCCTGCATTATGTAGCTGTTCAGCAAAAATCACTGTGTCTCTTTCCAGACTTGTTCTGCAAAGGCACATTCCAGAAGGAGGTGGGCAACAATCTCTTCCCAACTGCAGCTGTATCGTGGACAGCGTGTGGAGGCGGTGAGACTCCAGGCTTGCAGGAAGGATCTGTTTGGAAGGGCTCTTCACACCACCAGCCAAGCTATGTCTTGGTGCTTGTTTGAAAGTTCTGGTGATGAGGCATTCTGCCAAATGAGTTTGACAGTTTGCTCGGGGAACCATCTGACAGGATCCACCATCTCCTTTCCTCGCAGGACCTTGAGGACGTTACATGCGGATCACTGCCTGATGGACTTTGGTCAAAGGTATTCTTCTGTACAAACCTTGCCACGAGGGACAGGTGGTACAAGATGGTCCAACTGAAAGGAATATTCCACGGCAATGTGGCCAGACCCATCATTTGTAACACCGGGGACAGATAGAACCTCAGCATGTAGTGACACTTACTGTTTGCGTACCAGGGGTCTACGCACAGCTTGATGCAACCACAAACAAAGGTGGCCATCAGGATGAGGGTGATGTTGGGTACATTTTTTCCCCATTTATCTAGAGGTTTGAACATTGTGGCCCTGGTGAGGTGAGGTGAGAGTGACTGCCCTTGACATCAAGGCAACATTTGACCGAGTATGGCATCAAGGACTGTAGCAAAACTGGAGTCAATTGGAATCAGGAGGAAAACTCTCCACTGGTTGGAGTCATACCTAACACAAAGGAAGATGTTTGTGGCTGTTGGAGATCAACCATCTCAGTCCCAGGACATCACTGCAGGAGTTCCTCATGGTAGTGTCCGAGGCTCAACCATCTTCAGCTACTTCATCAATGACCTTCCCTCAGTCATAAGATCAGAAGTGGGGATGTTCGCTGATGATTTCACAATGTTCAGCACCATTCGCAACTCCTCAGATACTGAAGCAGTCCGTGTCCATATGGAACAAGACCTGGACAATATTCAGGCTTGGGCTGATAAGTGGCAAGTTACATTCATGTCACATAAGTGCCAGGCAATGACCATCTCCAACAAGAGAGAATCCAGCCATCTCAGTGTGGCATTCAATGGCATTACCATAACTGAATCCCCACTATCAACATCCTGGGGGTAAGCATTGACCAGAAATTGAACTGGACTGGCTATATATGTACTGTGAGTACAAGAGCAGGTCAGAGGCTGGGAATTCAGCAGTGACTAACTCACCTCCTGATTCCCCAAAGCTTGTCCTCTATCTACAAGGCACAAGTCAGGAATATGATGGAGTACTCTCCATTTGCCTGGAGGACTGCAGCTCCAACAACACTGAAGAAGCTTGACACTATCAAGTCAAAGCAGCCCGCTTGATTGGCACCCCATCTACAAACATTCAACACAGTGGCAGCAGTGTGTACCATCTACAAGATGCACTGCAGCAATGCACCAAGGCTCCTTCTACGGCACCTTGCAAATCCACGACGTCTACCACCTAGAAGCACAGGGCAGCAGATGCATAGGAACACCACCATCTGCAAGTTCACCTAGAAGCCACACACCATCCTGACTTGGAACTATATTGCAGTTCCTTCACTGTCGCTTGGTCAAAATTCTAGAACTCCCTCCCTAACAGCACTGTGGGTGTACCTACACCACATAAAATCATAGAATCATAGAAAGTTTAAGGCACAGAAAGAGGCCACTTGACCCATTGTGTCTATGCCGGCCGAAATGTGATCCACCTATTCTAATCCCACCTTCCAGCATTTGGTCTGTAGCCTTGCAGATTACGGCACTTGAGGTGCATATTCAGACTCCTTTTAAATGAGTTGAGGGTTTCTGCCTCAACTACACTTTCAGGCAGTGAGTTCCAGGCCCCCACCATCTTCTAGGTGAAAAAGTCTATCCTCATTTCCCCTCTAATTTTTCTATCAATCACTTTAAATCTATGTCCCCTTGTCACTGACCTCCCTGCTAAGGTGAATAGACCCTTCACCTCCACTCTATCCAGGCCCCTCAAAATTTTGTACATTTCAATCAGATCTCCCCTCAGACTTCTCTGTTCCAAGGAGAACAACCCCAGCATATCCAATCTTTCCTCATAGCTGCATTTTTCTAGTCCTGGCAACATATTTGTAAATCTCCTCTGTGCCCTCTCTAGTGCAATTACATCCTTTCTGTAATGAGGTGATCAGAACTGCACACAGTCCTCAAGTTGTGGCCTAGCCAATGAGTTATACAGTTCCAGCATAACCTTCCTGCTCTTATGTTCTATACTTCGGCTAATTAAGGAAAGGATTCCATATCCCTTCTTAACCAACTTATGAACCTGTTCTGCTACCTTCAGGGGTCTGTGGACATTTACTCCAAGGTCCCTCACTTCCTCTACACGTCTCAGTATTTTCCCATTAATCGTGTATTCCTTTGCCTTGTTTGTCCTACCCAAATTCATCACCTCACATTTTTCCAGGTTGAATTCTATTTGCCACTTTTCTGCCCTTCTGACCAGTCCATCAATATCTTCCTGCAGCCTACAGCTATCCTCCTTGCTGTCTACCACACGGCCAATCTTTGTGTCATCTGCAAATTTCTTGATCATGCCCCCTACAATTTACGTCCAAATTGTTAATATATACCACAAAAAGCAGGGGACCCAGTACTGAGCCCTGCGGAACACTACTGGAAACAGCCCTCCAGTCACTAAAACACCCATCAACAATTACTCTTTGTTTCCTGCCACTGAGCCAATGGACTGCAGCAGTTTAAGAAGGCAGCTCACCACTACCTTCTTAGGGGCAATTAGGGATGGGCAATAAATGCTGGCCTGGCCAGCAATGGCCACATCCCGTGAAAGAATTAAAAAAAACAGTTCATTTTTGATCTCCAGATAAAGTGGAAGATTGCTCGGGTGACCACCGCGCCACAGGAGTGGGATATGGGACAGACCTGCACCATGTACAGCAACACCGACAGTGCCTCGCACCTTATGACCAGGTTTTTATTCACAATGGAGAGGCAGCATCGCTCCCACTTGCCCAATTTCTGTTTCACCATGGTTATATGCTCTTTCCAATTTTGGTACATGCACCAGCCCTCTGAACCATATCTTCAGCACCTTCTGTTGATCTGACCTGACAGTGAAGGTGACAAGAAATTGCTTGCCCCAGTTCCCAAAGAACATGGCCTTGCTCTTGCTGCGATTAACTTTGGCTCCCAAGGCCAGTCTGAACTGGTCGCAGATGCTCATCAGTCTGCGAACTGACAGCGGATCCAAGCAGAAGACGGTGAAGTCGTTCATGTACAGGGAGACTTTGACCTGAGTGCCTCCACTGCCTGGGATCGTCACCCCTTTTATTCTCGCATCCTTCCTGATAGACTCAGCAAAGGGTTCGATACAGCAAATGAACAGGACAGGGGAGAGAAGACAGCCCCGCCTGACTCCAGTTTTGATTGGAAAACATACTGATTCCCATCCATTGATTGAAACCGTGCTACTGATGTTTGTGTAGAGCAGTTAGATCCAATTGCGGATTCCCTCGCCAAAGCACATTTTGAAGATTACCTCCATCATGTAGGCGTGTGATATTCTATCAAAGGCCTTCTCCTGGTCCAAGCTGATGGGGCAGACATTCACATTCCTGTCCTGTACATAGCTTTGTGCGACTCAGGAATACAATTGCCTATCAGAGATCTTCCTGCCAGGTACAGTGCTGGTTTGATTAGGGTAAATCACAAACTCCAAAGCAAACCTGATCTGATTAGAGATGACCTTGGACAGTATTTTGTAGTCCACATTAAGCAGTGAAATGGGCCACCAATTCCTGATTTCATCCCTCTCCCACTATTGCAGGTAGATGAAGGTGATGATGCCTTTCCGCATGGATTCTGACATGCTGCTAGCCAGAAGCATACTCTCGTTTACTTCCAGCAGGTCCAGTCCCACAGAGTTGAATACAACTTGACTGGTAAGCCATCGCTTCCAGGAGTTTTATGCATATCGAAGGACCTGATAGCCTTTGTCATCTTGTCCAGAGTTAGCGGTTTGTCCAGACTTTACCGCGTACTGTCAGCTAAGACGTCCTAGTCATCAGTCCATTCTGTTTTATGTGAAGCTTCTAGGAGTGTTTTATTCTCTTAAAGGCACAATGTAAATGCAAGTTAATGTAGTTGGACAGATCATTATTTGAATGATGTGTCTGAAATTTTATAAAATGTAACCTCATTCAAAAAGTCTGATACTTTAAAAAAAAATCAGTTTTTACACTTTCTTCTGTGTCAAGAGTTTGCAGTATTTGTTATTAATGTCATTAATAAGATTTAGAATAGATCAGCACCAAAGCAACTATCAAAACTCAAGCCCCCTTATTTCAATCCCTGTCCTGACTTGGATCTAGGAATAGCTATTGACTGCTCATACTGAACCTTACAATACCTGTAAAAAAGATGACAAGCAGGAAGTGATGAAGAAATAGTGACACTAGGGGTTGCATTTTCAAAGCCCATGAGGGCATGGTCAGGTGCTGGCAGGCTTTGAAAATTGCAATTTCAGATAGCGTCACTAGATCATGATGCCTCCGGAACATGATGTGATTTTCAAAGGTGGGATGGGAGCTGGCAACCCACACGCCTCCAATTAATGTGGAGCTCATTAACAGTCATTGGAGCATCAGTTTTAGATTTTCAATCCAGAGGCACAGGGAAAACAGAGGGTCTGGGACATGTTAGGGAGCAGCCAATCGTGAATACAGCGGGAAGCCATGAGTGCTAATGGTCAACATTTGTGAGAGATGGGAGATAAACTCAGCTGCTCAACCAGTGGCACAGAGTTGCCAACGCCAGTGCTGAGAGGCTTGTATTTGTGAACAGTGAGTGGTTGGACTCTTGAGAGGGATGTGAAGCTCCTGGAAGCACTTGGGCATTAGAGTTGGATAGAGGAAGCCCTGGTGAACCAATGAGTAGCAGGTGATGGAGTTGAGATGGGAGCAGGCAACTCTGATATTGGACAGAGTAGCAAGGAGGAGCTTCAGCTCATGCATCCACCTGGTCAAAAGGAGGCCAGAGGAGCAGTGAGGGGCTGCAAGGGGAAGAAGGTGCTACCCAAGACATCAGGTGTACCGCCCAAGAGTTAGCTACCTGCAAATGACAGAGCGCCAGGGCCGTAGGAGACTGCATCTATCCAGGCACTTTGTCTTGGATATTTATGCTCTGGTCCAAAATGACCCGATGACTCGTGGCCTCTGTGGCAATCCCTTACCTGCAGCTGTCAAAGTCACCGTCGCCCTGAATTTTTATGCATCCAGGTTGTCCTAGGGATCATCTGTGGACCTGGCTGGAATCTCACAGTTGGCAGCTCATCATGCCATCAAGCAGTTCATGGATGCCCTATTCCAGAGGGCAGGGGAGCTACCTCCGTTTTGAGTCAGATGGACCATCGGAGGCAAAAAGGGCATTGGGCTTTGCTGCCATTGATGGTTTCCCTCAGGTCCAGGGAATCATCGATTGCACCAATGTAGCCATCAAGGCACCGACAAACCAGCTACCTGAACAGGAAAGGCTTCTACTCATTGAATATCCAGCTGGTGTGTGACCGCAGGAAGTGCATCTTGCAGGTCTGCGCTCGATTTCCAGGCAGCTGTCATGATGCCCTTATCCTTGGAGAGTCCCTGGTGCTACACCTCTACTGGCCAATGTCCAGCCTCTATGCATTGCTGCTGGAAGATAAATGACTCCTGACACCCGTCTGGTACCCAGGCATGGAAGCTGAGAGGCATTACAATTAGAACCATCTACTAACAGGGACCTGCATTGAACAGACCATTGGCATCTTAAAGATGCACTTCCGATGCCTTGACCGATCGGATGGTGCCCTCCAGTATGAGCCAACCAGGTTGTCTCATATTCTGGTCATTTGCTGCACGCTGCACAACATGACAACTTAAAGAGGTCTGGAGCTGGACAAAGAGGAGGACCTGGACTGCCACTCTTCCTCGGAGGAGGACAGGGAGGAGAAAGAATCAGTGGAAGAGGAGGATGAAAGTGGTGCTCCAGAGCCTGGTGCCCAGACATTGAAGGAAGTCTGCCGAGGCCGTCCCAGGGCTCATGGCGATTGGCAGGCTGGCATGGCTGCAACGGCCACATTAATTCAGCAATGTTCACTTGACCAGCTCCCAGCCATAATGACAGGTGACTCTGTCACTCTCCTTCTGTCAGAGAGGGGAAATTATCCAACAAACACACCAATCTGAATAATCCCTTCTCCACCCAAATTGATTAGGACTGGGGTCTCCACTGCCAACAGTCTCATCCAACTCAGATCTGGACTCTGCATGAAACCTAGCCCCCTATGCCCCCGCACCCCGCACTCCCCCTCACCAGCCCCTGGCTCTTAATTCCAAGTCCCTTTTGACATCAAGCAATGATAACACACAAGTCTGCTCATAGGCATAATGAACAAAATAGAAGAGGAGAATTCAGTGGACACACAAACTGAGAAAACATCACCCAAGTGACCCATAAAATGCATCTAACAACCTGGCACCTTCCGTTCCCACCTTGTTCTATGGGATGCTTCCCCTGTAGCTGAG
Organism: Heterodontus francisci; assembly: GCF_036365525.1. Taxonomy (NCBI): domain Eukaryota; kingdom Metazoa; phylum Chordata; class Chondrichthyes; order Heterodontiformes; family Heterodontidae; genus Heterodontus; species Heterodontus francisci. The sequence continues at coordinate 60,943,633 of NC_090385.1, forward strand.
GGTGAGGTGGAGGCATCCTGATCCCTTGTCTCTGCTCATGGCTTAGATGATAGTGGCTTCCATCCTCATCGTGGAGGTCTCCATGAGGGCTCCTCCACAGGCTACTGTGCTTGCATCATTGCAGGGGCTGCCTCTGTCAAAGGAACTTGCTGCATGGATGGTTCCTCAGTCAGAGTGACAGAGGACAGGAAAGATGATACCAGTGCCCCCTGAGGGGTAGACCCCTCATCAGCCTCTTCAGCTGTCTCAGTCCTTTCTTGGTGGATGAGGGCACCAGCTGGGAGGCAGTTGGCATCCACTCCACGCATCTCTGTGCCATAGTGGCACTGAACAGTCTATGTTACAGACTGTCACTCTTTCTGTGCATATCAGCACACTGCTCCTCCATCCACTCAGATCGGTGCTGCACATGGCTCTCCAAGAGGTTGGCCACTCTCTCAATGGAGGAGCTCATGTGCTCAACCCCTAAGTCATCACAGAGCACATGCACTGCGTGGACACCTCCATTGTCTGCCCACGGCTCCACAATGCCTCAGGGATCTCCAACATAAGGCAAATCATCCGCCTCTGATGCTCCAGGAAGACCCTCCTTCTGTGACATCTGAGGCCCAGCATCTCCACCCAACAGAGTATGGCTGTGTGTGTCCTCCGTCCTCCAAAGGGGACTGCCCACAGCTGACTCTGCCTCACCCTCCTCCTCCTGCTAACTCTCGAGGTGCAGTTCACCCAGAACACCCCGTTCGAAGTGAGATTGAAGCCCAACCGAGGTGAACGTGTCTGCGATGGTGGAAGGTACAGAGGAATGATGTGATGGTGCTGCCTCAGGAATTTCCTACGCGCCGAGGAGGCTGGCAATGACTGGGCTGGTACATTCTGCTCCCCCTCTGTGACTGATTCTGTGGGAAACACAAGAATGTGGTAGTGAGAACTTAGCCTACTTTGCAGGTGCTTTAGCACAGCCAACCCAAAAGATGACAGTGGTTGTATAGCAACAGCGCATATTGGGCAGGAGTGACCTCCATGCCCTTCCACATAGATTGAACTATCAAATGACCCTGCTCTGGATGACCTCCCATCTTGCCATCACTCATGGCTTGATGCAATGGCACCATTGCCGTCTCCAGCGTTGCCTTCTCTATGAGGGTCAGTGTGGATCTGCGGCACACACCAGCAGCCCAAGACATCTCTTTGGAATTATATGCTCTCTTCTCCTACATGATGAAGAGAGACAGATTTATGGGAAGACATACACATGAGATGTTGTGCTGCTCAGTGCTGTCCCCTGCTCAACTGTGCTCCACGTGTGAGGGTTGCTGACGTCTCAGTGATGCAACTGGCCATTTGATCTGACAATGTTAAGGAGAGCTACAGGCACTCAGTCTACTAGCTCATGTATATGCTAGTTTATACAGAGTTAGAAGCCTGTCACCTGGGTGTTGCTTGCCACTCACCTTTCCAGAACTTATCAGATCATTGAAGCACTTTCTGCATTGCACTCACATTCTCCTTGTGACTCCCCTGCTGCTAACCTCTGTGGCCACCTCTGTCCATGCCCTCTTGGTCTCTCTTGGAAGATTTCTTCTTCCAGACTGAGGAACAGCACGTCTCTTCTTTCAGAGATTGCATCCATCAAAGCCACAAGGGAGACATCTGAAAAGCTTGGGGCCACCTGGGGATGTCTGCCCAGGCCAGCATTGGTTCTCTGATCTCCCTGCTGCTCCATACCTTCAGGCAACAGCAAACTCAGTCATAGCTGCTGCTTGCCTTTTAAAATTTCCCTCCATTCCTAGGTCCCACCTCCATGCCACTCTTGGTGCCTCTAAACGGGCGCTGAGCTTGCCTCTTGACCAATTAGGGGCTTTACATTTGAAAATTATGTTGCGTCACTGGTGCTGATGCAGCACAGGGTTGGGACCTGAAAATGAGCTGGGTGTCAGGTTCCCGACCCCGGATTGAAAATCCAGCCGTAGAAGTCTCAAAGAGATGGGTGGGCTCACTTCAGCTTTTCGGAGATTGATCTTTCTGTCACTGAAACATGAATAAAACTTTGTGGGCAATTTTAACCTGACTACAGGATAACTTCCACTGAGCTTCCCGAGCAGGAAACAGCTGTGAGTTTCCCACCAGATCCACCCAACAGTGAAGTGGATTGGGACCCGAAGAGGCCAAAAAAGGTATGTTTTGAAATTTCCTTTTGTATTCCTTGTAGGGCCTGGAGCAGTAAGACTCCTTAACCCTCCCCTTCTGCAAAGACTGACCCCCTGCAATCACGGGACCGCTGCAGAGCACCCCTGGTGCTGATCTTGCCATTTACCTGCTGTCACCGAGTTGCACGGCGCAAATTTCTGCAGCTTTCTGTCAACCTCCTATCCTGAATGGGTGGCAAGTCAGCTGGATGGATTTAAATGAAGCCTGGGAGTTATAATACCTTGGACTTCATTTCTGGTGTAGTGGGTGAGTTTCTACCTGGCCTGCAGTTCATTCCTTTTCACAGCATGCTCTAGTATGTAAATTCATATTTACCCTCCTTTAGATGTTCAACAGTGATGCATTATATTGCTTGACTGAGCATGCAGGCAGGCTGGAAAGTGTCCTTTACCCAAGTCACGGCCAACAATCCACCAGTGTTGGCCACTTGGAAGTGTGTCAGAGAGTATTTGTTCACCTCATGTTGTTTAATTCTTTTTTTCTAAAAGGAAGTTCCTCACACTATCAACATCCTGGGGGTTACCATGGACCAGAAACTGAACTGGAGTAGCCATATAAATACCACGGCTACAAGCGCAGGTCAGAGGCTAGGAATTCTGCGGCAAGTCACTCAATTCCTGACTCCCCAAAGCCCGTCCACCATCTACAAGGCACAAGTCAGGAGTGTGTGGAATACTCTCCACTTTCCTGGATGAAAGCAGCTCCAACAACACTCAAGAAGCTCGACACCATCCAGGACAAAGCAGCCCGCTTGATTGGCACCCCATCCACAAACATTCACTCCCTCCACCATCGACGCACAGTGGCAGCAGTGTGTACCATCTACAAGATGCACCACAGCAACACACCAAGGCTCCTTCGACAGCACCTTCCAAACCCCTGACCTCTACCACCTAGAAGGACAAGGGCAGTAGATGCATGGGAACACCACCACCTGCAAGTTCCCCTCCAACCCTTACACCATCCTGACTTGGAACTATATCGCTGTTCCTTCACTGTCGCTGGGTCAAAATTCTGGAACTCTCTTCCTAACAGCAATGTGGGTGTATCTACACCCCAAGGACTGCATCAGTTCAAGAAGGCATCTCACCACCACCTTCTCAGGGGCAATTAGAGATGGGCAATAAATGCTGATCTTGTCAGCGACGCCCACATCCCTATAAACAAATAAAAAACACCTGCTTGCTTCTGCTCCATGAAACTCCAATTAGGAACCTGCTGCATGGAGAATCAATTACTACAACTCTGCAGTGCATTGTGATTGAAATCCACAATTTTATTAGGAGGAGCCTTTCCTTTGAAGCCCTAAAGCACGCAGCCACATTGGTGGGCACACTTCCCAATCTGTAAAGTTAGACGGTTTATATCACATGCCCATCAGTAACAGCACAAAATCAACCGAATTCTTAAGAATGGAAAAGCTACTGGGGCCTAAATTCATTAGCCTGTGAACCCGGACACAATTTGTGTGGTGTGCAGCCAAGACATGCCAGAGTAAAGAGGCCCAACGACCATCCTAAATTGTTCATTGGGCCTCAAAAAAGTCATAGAATCATGGAATGATACAGCACAGAAGGAGGCCATTTAGCCCATCCTGCCTGTCTTGGCAGTTTGAATGAACTATCCAATTAACCTCACTCCCCTGCTCTTACTCCACAGCCCAGAAAATTATTCCTCCAAGTATTTATCCAATTCCCTTTTGAAAGTCACAATTGAATCTGCTCCCACCAGCCTTTCACCAGATCACAAGAATTTGCTGCATAAAAAATGTTTTCTCATGTCGCTTCAGGTTCATTTGCCATCATAATAATTGTGGTGAGCTGCGGGCGCTGCTCATAATTGTGCTCAGGCCCACTGTGGAAGGTGGTGGGGTGGTTGGTGCAGGGTGGGGGGGGGGAGGGGGTGTGGTTTGTGGTGGGGGTGCACGAATGTTGGCAGTCAGCAGCTGCAACCTTAATGTGAAGGCAGGAGGAACAATCTTGCTCCTCCTGGCTCCACAGCCAGGTAAGTTAAATGAAGTCAACTTGCAGACGTCTTCTGTGTTCTCCAGCGGTCCCTTTAAGGACTACTGGTTAGGCCACTGTACAACCTGAAAAGGTAGTCAATGTGCAACCTCTGATTAGTTTACGTAAATTTTGTAAAATGACCACATGTAAAATAGCCACCATGGTCACCTAAAAAAATGTCCCTGCCAAATGTAGCAGTAGGCCAAGTACAGATGCAAATCAGTCTTCCCACTGTTGAATTTGTCATTCTTGTTGCTGTTTTCTGCCTGTTAAATGGGCACAGTTTTGTAGAAGTTAAACTCCATTAGATCCAACAAGCTCATAATTTTTATGTAATCTTTACCTACTGAATTTATCTCAACTTTTTTTCTCTTTAGGGGTACATTCTCTAATGTTATAAAGTTAAGAAACCTAGATGAAGGTGCCATCAAGGTTGAAAAGCAGAGAAAGGAAAGGTGTGGTGGATCAGGGCTTTGATTTAAAAGCCTGATAGTTGTAAGAAGAAGGAACGTCTGAACGAATACCTTGACTATTGAAATCATTTATATTTTCCATTTCTTGGGCTTTCCCTGGTAACCATTCAACAAGTCTATTATTTGTGTGAAAAGGTTTTGTTTAGGTCCCCTGATATTGAATCCTGTGTGAGCAATTGGCTTCAATTGACTCTGTTAATCCCCTTCATAATCTTAAAAACTCAAGTTAAGTCACCTCAAAAGTCATAGCTTTTTCAAAAAAAAAACTTGCTTAACCTTTCTTTATAATTTAAAATTCCTAATGCCCGGAATCGCCTTCAATTGTGGAAACTATATGTCATTGATTTTCAGTTTCTAAATCTTGATCTGCTCCAAGTTTTTTGTGTCTTTAAACACTGTTCTGACAATGAATGGGAAGCTGAATGATTCAAAATCCTCCCTCTTATATTTCAGTCCTTCTCTTCCTGACTGCCCACTGCCCTTGGCCCTCCTTAACCCTGACCCATCACTATATACAGATAGACTGAAACAATAGGAAAATGGCAAGTTGAAGTGCACAAAATGTCTGTAAAGAAAATAATGACAGAGGTCAGAAATAAAGGGGAACGATCCAACAAGCATTGAACGGAGGTCTACTCAGCACTCCTGGGACCTGAGGATTGGTGGTTCCGACAGCTTTAGCTCAGTACATAAGAGGAAGCTTCACAGTTTACGATTATTATTAACCTGCTATATGTTGCATGTATAGTCAGTAGGGACTGTCTTTTTGAATGACAATATTGGGGATTATGGAGATTACACACCAACAGAGGGAATGGCGAAGGTTAACACCCTTCTTGCTCAAGGCTTTTTTTCGTCCGTATTTTCTACTTTTCTCATTTCTATCCTACTTTGACATTATATTCTCCATCTTCTGCTACAGATGTTAAAAAGCCTCTATATCTGTCAGATATATTTGCCTCCATTTATGATACAGGATTGCTTCAAGTAGAAGCATTTCTGCAACATTCTGGAACTCGTGGTGCAAGAGCAATCATCCCATTTTCATTATGGGGCAGATTTCTTAGCACAGGCAACAACAGATGTGAGCAGTTTGAAGGTTGTAATTTCCTTCATTTATGGTGATTATCTGTACAGGCCCGTAAAAGGAATACTTGCTTTCGACCCACAGAAGCATACTGATTTTTATTTGTAAATCTTGGTTTCCCTGCTGGGGGCTTTTGTGACCCAGGCTAAGTTTCAACTTATCTGCTTAGTTGCTGCTACAATTTAGACAATGGCACAATGAGTTGACTGCCCATAATTTTGAGATGTCAACTCCTTTGATCATTTATTTGTAATTGTGGTCTAGTCCAGGGAGAGATAGGAATGTACAAAACTTGACCATCAGTTTGGTTTAAAGGGATCTGAGCGCTAAAAGGTATAAAAGGCTGTATATAGAGATATATTGAGTTAGATTTGCCTATTTATTTGTCAGGGCATATTGGACCACCTGGGCACAGCATATAGAGAAGATAAGATGGGCAGGATCATTCCCTGCAAGTGACCCAGCCTTATTTTCCATCCATTCATTCCCATTGAACACATCCTCACCCTCAGACTCCCAGAGAGTAAGAGGAGTTTCCAGGGAAATGCCCATTTTCCACAGTTAGGATGCTAAAAGAAAGAGTTGGCACCTGAAAATTCACAGGCTGTGATCTCAGAAGTGATTCCTGCCAGTGCATCCACTTTTGACCCTGCCAAAGCTTTTGGGGTCAATGGTCAGATACCAAATTTGCATGAGGCAGGAGGCCACCATCCGAGTGCAGGCACATCTCTGGTATGCACTTGTCCCATGCAGCTGGATAATCTGGTGCCTGCCTGATGTTTGAAGGGATGGTTTTCTAGATTCCCCTTCTCAGACCCAATCAAGCCATGTCCCTTTCAGTTTCTAAGGTAAAGGGACAGTAAAAATTAATATATAAAAAAAATCTTCAAATCTTTGAGCTTCCAGGACACTTACCTCCCCTGTAATCAACTTCCCTCTTCCCCTGGTGGGGTCCACATGCCCTTCTATGGGCTGGGATGTCTCATATCAATGGGAACACTGGCCTCTAGTACTAGGCTGGATTCCGAATTAGCCGAGAAGTGGGAAATTCTCTGGAGCTAGAGTTATCCAACTCCTCTGTGGATAGTGAGTTCAAGTTAGTATAAATGTAAGACTGACTTGTCTTATGAATAGTGAGTATAGACTTACGAGGTTAGGTTGGAAAAGCTGGGGTTGTTCTTCTTAGAATAAAGAGGATTGAGGGGAGACTTAATAGAGGTGTACAAGATTATGACAGGCTTAGAAAAGTTAGACAAGGAAAAGCTGTTCCCACTAACTATGAGGACCAGGGGACACAGATTGAAGGTTTTGGGCAAGAAAGGCAGGGGGAATGTGTGTAAAAACATTTTTTACACAGCGAGTGGTAATGACCAGGAACTCGCTGCCCACAAGGGTGGATGGAGGCAGAGACAATCAATTATTTGAAAAGGAAGTTGGATGGCCACGTGAAGGAAATAAACTTGCAAGGCTATGGGGATCGAGTGGGGGAGTGGGACTGATTTGATAGCTCCGTGCAGAGCTGGCATGGACTCGATAGGCTGAATGGCCTCCTATGCCATAAATGACCCTCTCTCTCTATGACTTGTGTGATTAAGTTCGGCATGGATAGTAAGAACATGCTGACATGAGTATCAGACTGGATAGTGAATGGTAGCTCATACAAATGTGAAACTCTGAATGGTGAATGCATGGTTATATGATTGAGTACTGAGCTCACTATGTGAATAGTGAATGAAGGCTTGTATGAGTGTGAGTCTGAGTTCATCATGTGGGTTGTGAGTGCAGACTCATGCGCAGGTGACTCTGAGCACATTGCATGGATGCTGAGGGCAGGCTTGTACAGAGTGACTGGGTTTATAGTCTGAATAGCGAGTGCAGACGTGTATCAATGTGAGACCCAATCACTATGTGGATATTAAGTGCAAACTTTTGTAAGATTGAGGTGGAGTTCCAAAGTGAGTCCTTTGTCATTTTCTGATGAGAAGTGAAACTTGCATGGCTCTTTGTGTGTATGTGCCCCAGGGCGTGTGCCAGCCTGTATGCTCTGATACTATTTTTTTGGTTCTGCTCTGCTAAGGTTTCTGGTCTCTGAGGTATGACAGAGGATCAAAGCCATCCCAGCAGCAGAGGCAGCTGATATTTATTATGAGAAAACCCTGGAGAGCTGGAAACTGTCATCATTGAAAACAGATGCACAAAAACACAAATATTTCCTCCATGTGGCAGGAATATGCACAGCAAACTTCAGGAGGGTTCACGTATTAGGAGTAGAAGTTGTGGCTTTTGGTATTTATTTTTGTCAAATTATATTGCTTGTTTTGGCTTTTTTTTAGTTGGTTTGTCTTCCATCAAAAAAAAATAGAGTAAATATTTTATTTTTATTCACCTCACTGGCCTGGAGGCATTCAGTACAAAGACACACACACGTTGGCAGCATTTAAAGCTGTCATAAATATCAATTCATCCCACTCCCACTCTGACCTCTCTGTCCTCGACCTCCTACATGTTTCAATAAAGCTCAAAGCAAGCTCAAAGAACCGCACCTCATCTTCTATTAGGCACTTTACAGCCTTCCAGCCTCAACATTGAGTTCAATTACTTTAGATCATAACCACTGCTTTCATTTTCTCAGACAGCAGGTTGTGGTAATGGTTTTACTGTAAATATTTACATCTCCTCTGGACCCATGCTTTGTTTCTATACTTATCCATTACCATCCCCTTTTGCCTTGCACCATCATCCCTTTAGCTTTTAATCGCTTCTGCCTTTCACCCGATCACAGACCTTCCCCCTTGTTCTTTCCTCCCCCCTGCCCAATCCACAACATTTTCTCTGGCTCTCCACTTGCTTAACAACTGTTAAATCTCCAACTTCTTCCATATTGAGGAAAGGTCCTCGACCTGAAACATTAACATTGTTTATCTCTCCGCAGATGCTACCTGGCCAGCTGAATATTTCGAGAAATCTTCGGTCTCGTTACAGTAATTTTCTCCTTCTATTGCTTTACATTATTAGAAGTACCATCAAAGAAGTTATTATAAAATGATCACGATTAAAGAATGTATTTTATGCTGAAATGCTGAACGGTTTATTAATAGGGAAACATTTCATATTGGTGGATCACGAAGGCCCATTGCGTCCTCGGTTGACGGTACCACAGTACTGAAGCTGGGACATTTCTGGTATACCTGTCTCAATACCACATGATGTAGTGTTATTACCTACGGATTCATTGGATCAGCCTCTAATAGAACGTTTAGATTTATTCATGGAGATTATCTGGTACAATGGTGCAAGATGATAGATATTTGTATAAAATGTAGCAATTAAAGGAAACGAAATCTCCTGCATGAGTGGTGTGCGACTTCTGTACGAGGTACACATCTGCTGTACAGAGATATTGCCTTTTGTATGAGAGGTGTGTGCCTCCTGTATGAAAGTTGTGTGTCTCCTGTATGAAAGGTGTGTGTCTCCTGTATGAAAGTTGTGCATCTCCTGTGTGTAAGGTGTGTGCCTTCTGTATGAAAGGTGTGTGTCTCCTGTATGAAAGATGTGTGTCTCCTGTATGAAAGTTGTGCATCTCCTGTGTGTAAGGTGTGTGCCTTCTGTATGAAAGGTGTGTGTCTCCTGTATGAAAGGTGTGTGTCTCCTGTATGAAAGTTGTGCATCTCCTGTGTGTAAGGTGTGTGCCTTCTGTATGAAAGGTGTGTGTCTCCTGTATGAAAGGTGTGTGTCTCCTGTATGAAAGTTGTGCATCTCCTGTGTGTAAGGTGTGTGCCTTCTGTATGAAAGTTGTGTGTCTCCTGTATGAAAGGTGTGTGTCTCCTGTATGAAAGTTGTGCATCTCCTGTGTGTAAGGTGTGTGCCTTCTGTATGAAAGGTGTGTGTCTCCTGTATGAAAGGTGTGTGTCTCCTGTATGAAAGTTGTGCATCTCCTGTGTGTAAGGTGTGTGCCTTCTGTATGAAAGGTGTGTGTCTCCTGTATGAAAGATGTGTGTCTCCTGTATGAAAGGTGTGTGTCTCCTGTATGAAATATGTGTGTCTCCGACATGAAAGGTTTGTGCCTCTTGTATGAAAGGTGTGTGATTCCTGTATGAAAGATGTGTGTCTCCTGTATGAAAGGTGTGTGTCTCCTGTATGAAATATGCGTGTCTATTATATGAAAGGTGTGTGCCTCTTGTATGAAAGGTGTGTGCCTCCTGTATGAAATGTGTGTGTCTCCTGTATGAAATATGTGTGTCTATTATATGAAAGGTGTATGCCTCTTGTATGAAAGGTGTGTGCCTCCTGTATGAAATATGTGTCGATTAAATGAAAGGTGTGTGCCTCTTGGATGAGAGGGGTGTGTCTCCTGGATGAAAGATGTGTGTCTCCAGTATGAAATCTGTGCGTCTCCTGTATGAAACATGTGCCTATTATATGAAAGGTGTGTGCCTCTTGTATGAGAGGGGTGTGTCTCTTGTATGAAATCTGTGTGTCTCCTGTACGAGAGGTGTGCAACTCCTGTACAAAAGGTGTGTGTCTCCTGTACGAGAGATTTGTGCCTCCTGTACGAGAGGTGTGTGTCTCCTGTATGAAAGGTCTGTGTCACCGCGACAGGAGGTGTGCATTGCCTGTATGAAAGGTATGTGTCTCCTGTATGAAATGTATGTGTCTCCTGTATGAAAGGTCTGTGTCTCCTGTATGAAAGGTATGTGTCTCCTCTATGAAAGGTCTGTGTCTCCTGTATGAAAGGTATGTGTCTCCTGTATGAAAGGTGTGTGTCTCCTGTATGAAAGGTATGTGTCTCCTGTATGAAAGGTCTGTGTCTCCAGTATGAAGGGTGTGTGTCTCCTGTTTGAAAGGTCTGTGTCTCCTGTATGAAAGGTCTGTGTCTCCAGTATGAAAGGTCTGTGTCTCCTGTATGAAAGGTATGTGTTTCCTGTATGAAAGGTATGTCTCTCCTGTATGAAAGGTGTGTGTCTCCAGTATGAAAGGTGTGTGTCTCCTGTATGAAAGGTGTGTGTCTCCTGTATGAAAGGTCCATGTCTCCTGTATGAAAGGTATGTCTCTCCTGCATGAAAGGTGTGTGTCTCCTGTATGAAAGGTATGTCTCTCCTGTATGAAAGGTGTGTGTCTCCTGTATGAAAGGTCTGTGTCTCCTGTATGAAAGGTATGTGTCTCCTGTACGAAAGGTCTGTCTCTCCTGTATGAAAGGTATGTGTCTCCTGTACGAAAGGTCTGTGTCTCCTTCAAGTAACGAGTGTATCACCTGTATGAAAGGTCTGTGTCTCCTGTATGAAACATCTGTTTCTCTTGTCTGAAAGGTGTGTGTCTTCTGTATGAAAGGTCTCTATCTCCTGTATGAAAGATGTGTGTCTCCTGTTTGAAAGGTCTGTCTCTGCTGCATGAAAGCTGTATGAAAGGTATGTGTCTCCTGTACGAAACGTATGTGGCTCCTGTTTGAAAGGTATGTGTCTCCTGTATGAAAAGTGTGTGTCTCCTGTATGAAAGGTATGTGTCTCCTGTATGAAACATGTGCCTATTATATGAAAGGTGTGTGCCTCTTGTATGAGAGGGGTGTGTCTCTTATATGAAAGCTGTGTGTCTCCTGTACGAGAGATTTGTGCCTCCTGTATGAAAGGTCTGTGTCACCGCGACAGGAGGTGTGCATTGCCTGTATGAAAGGTATGTGTCTCCTGTATGAAAGGTATGTGTCTCCTGTATGAAAGGTCCGTGTCTCCTGTATGAAAGGTATGTGTCTCCTCTATGAAAGGTCTGTGTCTCCTGTATGAAAGGTATGTGTCTCCTGTACAAAAGGTCTGTGTCTCCTGTATGAAAGGTGTGTGTCTCCTGTATGAAAGGTCTGTGTCTCCTGTCTGAAAGGTCTGTGTCTCCTGCATGAAAGGTGTGTGTCTCCTGTATGAAAGGTGTGTGTCTCCAGTATGAAAGGTGTGTGTCTCCTGTATGAAAGGTCCATGTCTCCTGTATGAAAGGTATGTGTTTCCTGTATGAAAGGTATGTCTCTCCTGTATGAAAGGTGTGTGTCTCCAGTATGAAAGGTGTGTGTCTCCTGTATGAAAGGTGTGTGTCTCCTGTATGAAATATGTGTGTCTCCGACATGAAAGGTTTGTGCCTCTTGTATGAAAGGTGTGTGATTCCTGTATGAAAGATGTGTGTCTCCTGTATGAAAGGTGTGTGTCTCCTGTATGAAATATGCGTGTCTATTATATGAAAGGTGTGTGCCTCTTGTATGAAAGGTGTGTGCCTCCTGTATGAAATGTGTGTGTCTCCTGTATGAAATATGTGTGTCTATTATATGAAAGGTGTATGCCTCTTGTATGAAAGGTGTGTGCCTCCTGTATGAAATATGTGTCGATTAAATGAAAGGTGTGTGCCTCTTGGATGAGAGGGGTGTGTCTCCTGGATGAAAGATGTGTGTCTCCAGTATGAAATCTGTGCGTCTCCTGTATGAAACATGTGCCTATTATATGAAAGGTGTGTGCCTCTTGTATGAGAGGGGTGTGTCTCTTGTATGAAATCTGTGTGTCTCCTGTACGAGAGGTGTGCAACTCCTGTACAAAAGGTGTGTGTCTCCTGTACGAGAGATTTGTGCCTCCTGTACGAGAGGTGTGTGTCTCCTGTATGAAAGGTCTGTGTCACCGCGACAGGAGGTGTGCATTGCCTGTATGAAAGGTATGTGTCTCCTGTATGAAATGTATGTGTCTCCTGTATGAAAGGTCTGTGTCTCCTGTATGAAAGGTATGTGTCTCCTCTATGAAAGGTCTGTGTCTCCTGTATGAAAGGTTTGTGTCTCCTGTATGAAAGGTGTGTGTCTCCTGTATGAAAGGTATGTGTCTCCTGTATGAAAGGTCTGTGTCTCCAGTATGAAGGGTGTGTGTCTCCTGTATGAAAGGTCTGTGTCTCCTGTATGAAAGGTCTGTGTCTCCAGTATGAAAGGTCTGTGTCTCCTGTATGAAAGGTATGTGTTTCCTGTATGAAAGGTATGTCTCTCCTGTATGAAAGGTGTGTGTCTCCAGTATGAAAGGTGTGTGTCTCCTGTATGAAAGGTGTGTGTCTCCTGTATGAAAGGTCCATGTCTCCTGTATGAAAGGTATGTCTCTCCTGCATGAAAGGTGTGTGTCTCCTGTATGAAAGGTATGTCTCTCCTGCATGAAAGGTGTGTGTCTCCTGTATGAAAGGTATGTCTCTCCTGCATGAAAGGTGTGTGTCTCCTGTATGAAAGGTATGTCTCTCCTGTATGAAAGGTGTGTGTCTCCTGTACGAAAGGTCTGTCTCTCCTGTATGAAAGGTATGTGTCTCCTGTACGAAAGGTCTGTGTCTCCTTCAAGTAACGAGTGTATCACCTGTATGAAAGGTCTGTGTCTCCTGTATGAAACATCTGTTTCTCTTGTCTGAAAGGTGTGTGTCTTCTGTATGAAAGGTCTCTATCTCCTGTATGAAAGATGTGTGTCTCCTGTTTGAAAGGTCTGTCTCTGCTGCATGAAAGCTGTATGAAAGGTATGTGTCTCCTGTACGAAACGTATGTGGCTCCTGTTTGAAAGGTATGTGTCTCCTGTATGAAAAGTGTGTGTCTCCTGTATGAAAAGTGTGTGTCTCCTGTATGAAAGGTATGTGTCTCCTGTATGAAACATGTGCCTATTATATGAAAGGTTTGTGCCTCTTGTATGAGAGGGGTGTGTCTCTTATATGAAAGCTGTGTGTCTCCTGTACGAGAGGTGTGCAACTCCTGTACAAAAGGTGTGTGCCTCCTGTACGAGAGGTGTGTGTCTCCTGTATGAAAGGTCTGTGTCACCGCGACAGGAGGTGTGCATTGCCTGTATGAAAGGTATGTGTCTCCTGTATGAAAGGTATGTGTCTCCTGTATGAAAGGTCCGTGTCTCCTGTATGAAAGGTATGTGTCTCCTCTATGAAAGGTCTGTGTCTCCTGTATGAAAGGTATGTGTCTCCTGTACAAAAGGTCTGTGTCTCCTGTATGAAAGGTGTGTGTCTCCTGTATGAAAGGTCTGTGTCTCCTGTCTGAAAGGTCTGTGTCTCCTGCATGAAAGGTGTGTGTCTCCTGTATGAAAGGTGTGTGTCTCCAGTATGAAAGGTGTGTGTCTCCTGTATGAAAGGTCCATGTCTCCTGTATGAAAGGTATGTGTTTCCTGTATGAAAGGTATGTCTCTCCTGTATGAAAGGTGTGTGTCTCCAGTATGAAAGGTGTGTGTCTCCTGTATGAAAGGTGTGTGTCTCCTGTATGAAAGGTCCATGTCTCCTGTATGAAAGGTATGTCTCTCCTGCATGAAAGGTGTGTGTCTCCTGTATGAAAGGTCTGTGTCTCCTGTATGAAAGGTATGTGTCCCCTGTACGAAAGGTCTGTCTCTCCTGTATGAAAGGTATGTGTCTCCTGTACGATAGGTCTGTCTCTCCTGTATGAAAGGTATGTGTCTCCTGTATGAAAGGTCTGTGTCTCCTGTATGAAACATCTGTTTCTCTTGTCTGAAAGGTGTGGGTCTTCTGTATGAAAGGTATGTGTCTCCTGTATGAAAGGTTAGTGTCTCCTGTATGAAAGGTCTGTGTCTCCTGTATGAAAGGTCTGTGACTCCTGTACGAATGGTATGTGACGCCTGTATGAAAGGTCTGTGTTTCCTGTATGAAAGGTATGTCTCTCCTGCATGAATGGTCTGTGTCTCCTGTATGAAAGGTCTGTGTCTCCTGTATGAAAGATATGTGTCTCCTGTATGAAAGGTCTGTGTCTCCTATATGAAAGGTCTGTGTTTCCTGCATGAAAGATATATGTCTCCTCTATGAAAGGTTTGTGTCTCCTGTATGAAAGGTCTGTGTCTCCTGCATGAAAGTTATGTGTCTGCAGTATGAAAGGTCTGTGTCTCCGATATGAAAGGTCTGTGTTTCCTGTATGAAAGGTATGTGTCTCCAGTATGAAAGGTCTGTGTCTCCTGTATGAAAGGTCTGTGTCTCCTGTATGAAAGGTATGTGTCTCCTGTATGAAAGGTATGTGTCTCCTGTATGAAAGGTCTGTGTCACCTGTATGAAAGATATGTGTCTTCTGTATGAAAGGTCTGTGTCTCCTGTGTGAAAGGCATGGGTCTCCTTTATGAAAGGTCTGTCTCTCCTGAATGAAAGGAAAGTGTCTCCTGTATGAAAGGTCTGTCTCCCATATGAAAGGTTTGTGTTTCCTGTATGAAAGGTATGTGTCTCCAGTATGAAAGGTCTGTGTCTCCTGTCTGAAAGGTCTGTGTTTCCTGTATGAAAGGTATGTGTCTCCTGCATGAAAGGTCTGTGTTTCCTGTATGAAAGGTATGTGTCTCCGGCCTGAAAGGTCTGTGTCTCCTGGATGAAAGGACTGTGTCTCCTGTATGAAAGGTCTGTCTCTCCTGTATGAAAGGTATGTGTCTCCTGTATGAAAGGTGTGTGTCTCCTATATGAAAGGTCTGTGTCTCCTGTATGAAAGGTCTGTGTTTCCTGTATGAAAGGTCTGTGTCTCCTGTATGAAAGGTCTGTGTTTCCTGTATGAAAGGTCTGTGTCTCCTGTATGAAAGGTCTGTGTTTCCTGTATGAAAAGTTTGTGTCTCCTGTATGAAAGGTCTGTGTCTCCTGTATGAAAGGTCTGTGTCTCCTGTATGAAAGGTCTGTGTTTCCTGTGTGAAAGGTATGTGTCTCCAGCATGAAAGGTCTGTGTCTCCTGTATGAAAGGTCTGTGTCTCCTGTATGAAAGGTCTGTGTTTCCTGAATGAAAGGTCTGTGTCTCCTTTATGAAAGGTCTGTGTTTCCTGTATGAATGGTATGTGTCTCCAGTATGAAAGGTCTGTGTCTCCTGTATGAAAGGTCTGTCTCTCCTGTATGAAAGGTATGTGTCTCCTGTATGAAAGGTGTGTGTCTCCTATATGAAAGGTGTGTGTCTCCTGTATGAAAGGTCTATCTCTCCTGTATGAAAGGTACGTGTCTCCTGTATGAAAGGTCAGTGTCTCCTGTATGAATGGTATGTGTCTCCTGTATGAAAGGTGTGTGTCTCCTGTACGAATGATCTGTCTCTCCTATATGAAAGGTGTGTCTCCGGACAGAAAGGTATGTGTCTCCTGTATGAAAGGTCTGCCTCTCCTGTATGAAAGGTCTGTGTCTCCTGTATGAAAGGTATGTGTCTCCAGTATGAATGTTCTGTGTTTCCTGTATGAAAGGACTGTGTCTCCTGTATGAAAGTTCTGTCTCTCCTGTATGAAAGGTATGTGTCTCCTGTATGAAAGGTGTGTGTCTCCTATATGAAAGGTCTGTGTCTCCTGTATGAAAGGTCTGTGTTTCCTGTATGAAAGGTCTGTGTCTCCTGTATGAAAGGTCTGTGTTTCCTGTATGAAAGGTCTGTGTCTCCTGTATGAAAGGTCTGTGTTTCCTGTATGAAAGGTTTGTGTCTCCTGTATGAAAGGTCTGTGTCTCCTGTATGAAAGGTCTGTGTCTCCTGTATGAAAGGTCTGTGTTTCCTGTGTGAAAGGTATGTGTCTCCAGTATGAAAGGTCTGTGTCTCCTGCATGAAAGGTCTGTGTCTCCTGTATGAAAGGTCTGTGTCTCCTGTATGAAAGGTCTGTGTTTCCTGTATGAAAGGTCTGTGTCTCCTTTCTGAAAGGTCTGTGTTTCCTGTATGAATGGTATGTGTCTCCAGTATGAAAGGTCTGTGTCTCCTGTATGAAAGGTCTGTGTCTCCTGTATGAAAGGTCTGTCTCTCCTGTATGAAAGGTATGTGTCTCCTGTATGAAAGGTGTGTGTCTCCTATATGAAAGGTGTGTGTCTCCTGTATGAAAGGTCTATCTCTCCTGTATGAAAGGTACGTGTCTCCTGTATGAAAAGTGTGTGTCTCCTGTATGAAAGGTGTGTGTCTCCTGTACGAATGATCTGTCTCTCCTATATGAAAGGTGTGTCTCCGGACAGAAAGGTATGTGTCTCCTGTATGAAAGGTCTGCCTCTCCTGTATGAAAGGTCTGTGTCTCCTGTATGAAAGGTATGTGTCTCCAGTATGAATGTTCTGTGTCTCCTGTATGGAAGGTCTGTGTTTCCTCTATGAAAGGTATGTGACGCCTGGATGAAAGGTCTGTGTTTCCTGTATGAATGGAATGTCTCTCCTGCATGAAACGTCTGTGTCTCCTGTATGAAGGGTATGTGTCTCCTGTATGAAAGGTCTGTGTCTCCTTTATGAAAGGTCTGTCTCTCCTGTATGAAAGGTATGTGTCTCCTGTTTGAAATGTCTTTGACTCCTGTATGAAAGGTCTGTGTCTCCTGTATGAAAGGTGTATGTCTCCTGTATGAAAGGTCTGTGTCTCCTGTACGAAAGGTCTGTGTCTCCTGTATGAAAGGTCTGTGTCTCCTTCAAGAAACAAGTGTCTCACCTAAATGAAAGGTGTGTGTCTCCTGCATGTAACGAGTGTCTCACCTTTTCTGACAGGTGTGTGTCTCCTGTATGAAAATTCTGTGTCTCCTGTATGAAAGGTGTGTGTCTCCAGCAAGAAGGGAGTGTATCACCTGCAGGAAAGGTTTGTGTCTCTTGCATGAAAGGAGTGTCTCACCTGTATGAAAGGTCTGTATCTCCTGTATGAAAGGTATGTGTCTCCTGTGTGAAAGGTTTGTGTCTCTTGCATGAAAGGAGTGTCTCACCTGTATGAAAGGTATGTGTCTCCTGTATGAAAGGTCTGTGTCTCCTGTATGAAAGGTCTGTGTTTCCTGTGTGAAAGGTATGTGTCTCCAGTATGAAAGGTCTGTGTCTCCTGCATGAAAGGTCTGTGTCTCCTGTATGAAAGGTCTGTGTCTCCTGTATGAAAGGTCTGTGTTTCCTGTATGAAAGGTCTGTGTCTCCTTTCTGAAAGGTCTGTGTTTCCTGTATGAATGGTATGTGTCTCCAGTATGAAAGGTCTGTGTCTCCTGTATGAAAGGTCTGTGTCTCCTGTATGAAAGGTCTGTCTCTCCTGTATGAAAGGTATGTGTCTCCTGTATGAAAGGTGTGTGTCTCCTATATGAAAGGTGTGTGTCTCCTGTATGAAAGGTCTATCTCTCCTGTATGAAAGGTACGTGTCTCCTGTATGAAAGGTGTGTGTCTCCTGTATGAAAGGTGTGTGTCTCCTGTACGAATGATCTGTCTCTCCTATATGAAAGGTGTGTCTCCGGACAGAAAGGTATGTGTCTCCTGTATGAAAGGTCTGCCTCTCCTGTATGAAAGGTCTGTGTCTCCTGTATGAAAGGTATGTGTCTCCAGTATGAATGTTCTGTGTCTCCTGTATGGAAGGTCTGTGTTTCCTCTATGAAAGGTATGTGACGCCTGGATGAAAGGTCTGTGTTTCCTGTATGAATGGAATGTCTCTCCTGCATGAAACGTCTGTGTCTCCTGTATGAAGGGTATGTGTCTCCTGTATGAAAGGTCTGTGTCTCCTTTATGAAAGGTCTGTCTCTCCTGTATGAAAGGTATGTGTCTCCTGTTTGAAATGTCTTTGACTCCTGTATGAAAGGTCTGTGTCTCCTGTATGAAAGGTGTATGTCTCCTGTATGAAAGGTCTGTGTCTCCTGTACGAAAGGTCTGTGTCTCCTGTATGAAAGGTCTGTGTCTCCTTCAAGAAACAAGTGTCTCACCTAAATGAAAGGTGTGTGTCTCCTGCATGTAACGAGTGTCTCACCTTTTCTGACAGGTGTGTGTCTCCTGTATGAAAATTCTGTGTCTCCTGTATGAAAGGTGTGTGTCTCCAGCAAGAAGGGAGTGTATCACCTGCAGGAAAGGTTTGTGTCTCTTGCATGAAAGGAGTGTCTCACCTGTATGAAAGGTCTGTATCTCCTGTATGAAAGGTATGTGTCTCCTGTGTGAAAGGTTTGTGTCTCTTGCATGAAAGGAGTGTCTCACCTGTATGAAAGGTATGTGTCTCCTGTATGAAAGGTCTGTGTCTCCTGTATGAAAGGTCTGTGTTTCCTGTGTGAAAGGTATGTGTCTCCAGTATGAAAGGTCTGTGTCTCCTGCATGAAAGGTCTGTGTCTCCTGTATGAAAGGTCTGTGTCTCCTGTATGAAAGGTCTGTGTTTCCTGTATGAAAGGTCTGTGTCTCCTTTCTGAAAGGTCTGTGTTTCCTGTATGAATGGTATGTGTCTCCAGTATGAAAGGTCTGTGTCTCCTGTATGAAAGGTCTGTGTCTCCTGTATGAAAGGTCTGTCTCTCCTGTATGAAAGGTATGTGTCTCCTGTATGAAAGGTGTGTGTCTCCTGTATGAAAGGTGTGTGTCTCCTATATGAAAGGTGTGTGTCTCCTGTATGAAAGGTACGTGTCTCCTGTATGAAAGGTGTGTGTCTCCTGTATGAAAGGTGTGTGTCTCCTGTACGAATGATCTGTCTCTCCTATATGAAAGGTGTGTCTCCGGACAGAAAGGTATGTGTCTCCTGTATGAAAGGTCTGCCTCTCCTGTATGAAAGGTCTGTGTCTCCTGTATGAAAGGTATGTGTCTCCAGTATGAATGTTCTGTGTCTCCTGTATGGAAGGTCTGTGTTTCCTCTATGAAAGGTATGTGACGCCTGGATGAAAGGTCTGTGTTTCCTGTATGAATGGAATGTCTCTCCTGCATGAAACGTCTGTGTCTCCTGTATGAAGGGTATGTGTCTCCTGTATGAAAGGTCTGTGTCTCCTTTATGAAAGGTCTGTCTCTCCTGTATGAAAGGTATGTGTCTCCTGTTTGAAATGTCTTTGACTCCTGTATGAAAGGTCTGTGTCTCCTGTATGAAAGGTGTATGTCTCCTGTATGAAAGGTCTGTGTCTCCTGTACGAAAGGTCTGTGTCTCCTGTATGAAAGGTCTGTGTCTCCTTCAAGAAACAAGTGTCTCACCTAAATGAAAGGTGTGTGTCTCCTGCATGTAACGAGTGTCTCACCTTTTCTGACAGGTGTGTGTCTCCTGTATGAAAATTCTGTGTCTCCTGTATGAAAGGTGTGTGTCTCCAGCAAGAAGGGAGTGTATCACCTGCAGGAAAGGTTTGTGTCTCTTGCATGAAAGGAGTGTCTCACCTGTATGAAAGGTCTGTATCTCCTGTATGAAAGGTATGTGTCTCCTGTGTGAAAGGTTTGTGTCTCTTGCATGAAAGGAGTGTCTCACCTGTATGAAAGGTATGTGTCTCCTGTATGAAAAGTATGTGTTACCTGTCTGAAAGGTAAGAGTTTCCTGCATGAAAGGTATGTGTCTCCTGTATGAAAGGTGTGTGTCTCCTGTATGAAAGGTTTGTGTTTCCAATATGAAAGGTAAGAGCTTCCTGCATGAAAGGTATGTGTCTCCTGTATGAAAGGTGTGTGTCTCCTGTATGACTTGTATGTGTCTCCTGTATGAAAGGTGTGTGTCTCCTGTATGAAAGATATGTGTTTTCTATATGAAAGGTAAGAGCTTCCTGCATGAAAGGTATGTGTCTCCTGTATGAAAGGTCTGTGTCTCCTGTATGAAAGTTATGTCTCTCCTGCATGAAAGGTCTGTGTCTCCTGTGTGAAAGATATGTGTCTCCTGTATGAAAGGTGTGTGTCTCCTGTATGAAAGATATGTGTCTCCTGTATGAAAGGTCTGTGTCTCCTGTATGAAAGATATGTGTCTTCTGTATGAAAGGTCTGTGCCTCCTGCATGAAAGGTATGTGTCTCCTGTATGAAAGATATGTGTCTCCTCTATGAAAGGTCTGTGTCTCCTGCATGAAAGGTATGTGTCTCCAGTATGAAAGTTCTGTGTCTCCTGTATGTAAGGTCTGTGTTTCCGATATGAAAGGTATGTTTCGCCTGTATGAAAGGTCTGTGTCTCCTGCATGAAAGGTCTGTGTCTGCTGTATGAAAGGTCTGTCTCTCCTGAATGAAAGGTCTGTGTCTCCTGCATGAAAGGTATGTGTCTCCAGTATGAAAGTTCTGTGTCTCCTGTATGTAAGGTCTGTGTTTCCGATATGAAAGGTATGTTTGTCCTGTATGAAAGGTCTGTGTCTCCTGTATGAAAGGTCTGTGTCTCCTGTGTGAAAGGTTTGTGTCTCCTGTATGAATATTCTGTGTCTCATGTATGAAAGGTCAGTGTTTCCTCTATGAAAGGTATGTGTCTCCAGTATGAAAGTTCTGTGTCTCCTGTGTGAAAGGTCTGTGTTTCCTGTATGAAAGGTATGTATCTCCTGTATGAAAGGTCTGTGTCTCCTGTATGAAAGGTCTGTATCTCCTGTATGAAAGATCTGTATCTCCTGGATGAAAGGTCTGTGTCTCCTGTATGAAAGGTCTGTGTCTCCTGTATGAAAGGTCTGTGTTTCCTGTATGAATGGTATGTGTCTCCAGTATGAAAGGTCTGTATCTCCTGTATGAAAGGTCTGTATCTCCTGCATGAAAGGTCTGTGTCTCCTGTATGAAAGGTCTGTGTCTCCTGTATGAAATGTCGGTATCTCCTGTATGAAAGGTCTGTATCTCCTGCATGAAAGGTCTGTGTCTCCTGTATGAAAGGTCTGTGTCTCCTGTATGAAAGGTCTGTATCTCCTGTATGAAAGGTCTGTGTCTCCTGTATGAAAGGTCTGTATCTCCTGTATGAAAGGTCTGTTTCTCCTGTATGAAAGGTCTGTGTCTCCTGTATGAAAGGTCTGTATCTCCTGTATGAAAGGTCTGTGTCTCCTGTATGAAAGGTCTGTGTCTCCTGTATGAAAGATATGTGTCTCCTGTATGAAAGGTGTGTGTCTCCTGTATGACTTGTATGTGTCTCCTGTATGAAAGGTGTGTGTCTCCAGTATGAAAGATATGTGTTTTCTATATGAAAGGTAAGAGCTTCCTGCATGAAAGGTATGTGTCTCCTTTATGAAAGGTCTGTGTCTCCTGTATGAAAGTTATGTCTCTCCTGCATGAAAGGTCTGTGTCTCCTGTATGAAAGTTATGTCTCTCCTGCATGAAAGGTCTGTGTCTCCTGTATGAAAGATATGTGTCTTCTGTATGAAAGGTCTGTGCCTCCTGCATGAAAGGTATGTGTCTCCTGTATGAAAGATATGTGTCTCCTGAATGAAAGATATGTGTCTCCTCTATGAAAGGTCTGTGTCTCCTGCATGAAAGGTATGTGTCTCCAGTATGAAAGTTCTGTGTCTCCTGTATGTAAGGTCTGTGTTTCCGATATGAAAGGTATGTTTCGCCTGTATGAAAGGTCTGTGTCTCCTGCATGAAAGGTATGTGTCTCCAGTATGAAAGTTCTGTGTCTCCTGTATGTAAGGTCTGTGTTTCCGATACGAAAGGTATGTTTGTCCTGTATGAAAGGTCTGTGTCTCCTGTATGAAAGGTATGTGTCTCCTGTGTGAAAGGTTTGTGTCTCCTGTATGAATATTCTGTGTCTCATGTATGAAAGGTCAGTGTTTCCTCTATGAAAGGTATGTGTCTCCAGTATGAAAGTTCTGTGTCTCCTGTGTGAAAGGTCTGTGTTTCCTGTATGAAAGGTATGTATCTCCTGTATGAAAGGTCTGTGTCTCCTGTATGAAAGGTCTGTATCTCCTGTATGAAAGATCTGTGTCTCCTGGATGAAAGGTCGGTGTCTCCTGTATGAAAGGTCTGTGTCTCCTGTATGAAAGGTCTGTGTTTCCTGTATGAATGGTATGTGTCTCCAGTATGAAAGGTCTGTATCTCCTGTATGAAAGGTCTGTATCTCCTGCATGAAAGGTCTGTGTCTCCTGTATGAAAGGTCTGTGTCTCCTGTCTGAAAGGTCTGTGTTTCCTGTATGAAAGGTATGTGTCTCCTGCATGAAAGGTCTGTGTTTCCTGTATGAAAGGTATGTGTCTCCGGCCTGAAAGGTCTGTGTCTCCTGGATGAAAGGACTGTGTCTCCTGTATGAAAGGTCTGTCTCTCCTGTATGAAAGGTATGTGTCTCCTGTATGAAAGGTGTGTGTCTCCTATATGAAGGGTCTGTGTCTCCTGTATGAAAGGTCTGTGTTTCCTGTATGAAAGGTCTGTGTCTCCTGTATGAAAGGTCTGTGTTTCCTGTATGAAAGGTCTGTGTCTCCTGTATGAAAGGTCTGTGTTTCCTGTATGAAAGGTTTGTGTCTCCTGTATGAAAGGTCTTTGTCTCCTGTATGAAAGGTCTGTGTCTCCTGTATGAAAGGTCTGTGTTTCCTGTGTGAAAGGTATGTGTCTCCAGCATGAAAGGTCTGTGTCTCCTGTATGAAAGATCTGTGTCTCCTGTATGAAAGGTCTGTGTCTCCTGTATGAAAGGTCTGTGTTTCCTGTGTGAAAGGTATGTGTCTCCAGCATGAAAGGTCTGTGTCTCCTGTATGAAAGATCTGTGTCTCCTGTATGAAAGGTCTGTGTCTCCTTTATGAAAGGTCTGTGTTTCCTGTATGAATGGTATGTGTCTCCAGTATGAAAAGTCTGTGTCTCCTGTATGAAAGGTCTGTCTCTCCTGTATGAAAGGTATGTGTCTCCTGTATGAAAGGTGTGTGTCTCCTATATGAAAGGTGTGTGTCTCCTGTATGAAAGGTCTATCTCTCCTGTATGAAAGGTACGTGTCTCCTGTATGAAAGGTCAGTGTCTCCTGTATGAATGGTGTGTGTCTACTGTATGAAAGGTGTGTGTCTCCTGTATGAATGATCTGTCTCTCCTATATGAAAGGTGTGTCTCCGGACAGAAAGGTATGTGTCTCCTGTGTGAAAGGTCTGCCTCTCCTGTATGAAAGGTCTGTGTCTCCTGTATGAAAGGTATGTGTCTCCAGTATGAATGTTCTGTGTCTCCTGTATGAAAGGACTGTGTCTCCTGTATGAAAGGTCTGTGTCTCCTGTATGAAAGGTCTGTGTCTCCTGTATGAAAGGTCGGTATCTCCTGTATGAAAGGTCTGTATCTCCTGCATGAAAGGTCTGTGTCTCCTGTATGAAAGGTCTGTGTCTCCTGTATGAAAGGTCTGTATCTCCTGTATGAAAGGTCTGTGTCTCCTGTATGAAAGGTCTGTATCTCCTGTATGAAAGGTCTGTTTCTCCTGTATGAAAGGTCTGTGTCTCCTGTATGAAAGGTCTGTATCTCCTGTATGAAAGGTCTGTGTCTCCTGTATGAAAGGTCTGTGTCTCCTGTATGAAAGATATGTGTCTCCTGTATGAAAGGTGTGTGTCTCCTGTATGACTTGTATGTGTCTCCTGTATGAAAGGTGTGTGTCTCCAGTATGAAAGATATGTGTTTTCTATATGAAAGGTAAGAGCTTCCTGCATGAAAGGTATGTGTCTCCTTTATGAAAGGTCTGTGTCTCCTGTATGAAAGTTATGTCTCTCCTGCATGAAAGGTCTGTGTCTCCTGTATGAAAGTTATGTCTCTCCTGCATGAAAGGTCTGTGTCTCCTGTATGAAAGATATGTGTCTTCTGTATGAAAGGTCTGTGCCTCCTGCATGAAAGGTATGTGTCTCCTGTATGAAAGATATGTGTCTCCTGAATGAAAGATATGTGTCTCCTCTATGAAAGGTCTGTGTCTCCTGCATGAAAGGTATGTGTCTCCAGTATGAAAGTTCTGTGTCTCCTGTATGTAAGGTCTGTGTTTCCGATATGAAATGTATGTTTCGCCTGTATGAAAGGTCTGTGTCTCCTGCATGAAAGGTATGTGTCTCCAGTATGAAAGTTCTGTGTCTCCTGTATGTAAGGTCTGTGTTTCCGATACGAAAGGTATGTTTGTCCTGTATGAAAGGTCTGTGTCTCCTGTATGAAAGGTATGTGTCTCCTGTGTGAAAGGTTTGTGTCTCCTGTATGAATATTCTGTGTCTCATGTATGAAAGGTCAGTGTTTCCTCTATGAAAGGTATGTGTCTCCAGTATGAAAGTTCTGTGTCTCCTGTGTGAAAGGTCTGTGTTTCCTGTATGAAAGGTATGTATCTCCTGTATGAAAGGTCTGTGTCTCCTGTATGAAAGGTCTGTATCTCCTGTATGAAAGATCTGTGTCTCCTGGATGAAAGGTCTGTGTCTCCTGTATGAAAGGTCTGTGTCTCCTGTATGAAAGGTCTGTGTTTCCTGTATGAATGGTATGTGTCTCCAGTATGAAAGGTCTGTATCTCCTGTATGAAAGGTCTGTATCTCCTGCATGAAAGGTCTGTGTCTCCTGTATGAAAGGTCTGTGTCTCCTGTCTGAAAGGTCTGTGTTTCCTGTATGAAAGGTATGTGTCTCCTGCATGAAAGGTCTGTGTTTCCTGTATGAAAGGTATGTGTCTCCGGCCTGAAAGGTCTGTGTCTCCTGGATGAAAGGACTGTGTCTCCTGTATGAAAGGTCTGTCTCTCCTGTATGAAAGGTATGTGTCTCCTGTATGAAAGGTGTGTGTCTCCTATATGAAGGGTCTGTGTCTCCTGTATGAAAGGTCTGTGTTTCCTGTATGAAAGGTCTGTGTCTCCTGTATGAAAGGTCTGTGTTTCCTGTATGAAAGGTCTGTGTCTCCTGTATGAAAGGTCTGTGTTTCCTGTATGAAAGGTTTGTGTCTCCTGTATGAAAGGTCTTTGTCTCCTGTATGAAAGGTCTGTGTCTCCTGTATGAAAGGTCTGTGTTTCCTGTGTGAAAGGTATGTGTCTCCAGCATGAAAGGTCTGTGTCTCCTGTATGAAAGATCTGTGTCTCCTGTATGAAAGGTCTGTGTTTCCTGTGTGAAAGGTATGTGTCTCCAGCATGAAAGGTCTGTGTCTCCTGTATGAAAGATCTGTGTCTCCTGTATGAAAGGTCTGTGTCTCCTTTATGAAAGGTCTGTGTTTCCTGTATGAATGGTATGTGTCTCCAGTATGAAAAGTCTGTGTCTCCTGTATGAAAGGTCTGTCTCTCCTGTATGAAAGGTATGTGTCTCCTGTATGAAAGGTGTGTGTCTCCTATATGAAAGGTGTGTGTCTCCTGTATGAAAGGTCTATCTCTCCTGTATGAAAGGTACGTGGCTCCTGTATGAAAGGTCAGTGTCTCCTGTATGAATGGTGTGTGTCTCCTGTATGAAAGGTGTGTGTCTCCTGTATGAATGATCTGTCTCTCCTATATGAAAGGTGTGTCTCCGGACAGAAAGGTATGTGTCTCCTGTGTGAAAGGTCTGCCTCTCCTGTATGAAAGGTCTGTGTCTCCTGTATGAAAGGTATGTGTCTCCAGTATGAATGTTCTGTGTCTCCTGTATGAAAGGACTGTGTCTCCTGTATGAAAGGTCTGTCTCTCCTGTATGAAAGGTATGTGTCTCCTGTATGAAAGGTGTGTGTCTCCTATATGAAAGGCCTGCGTCTCCTGTATGAAAGGTCTGTGTTTCCTGTATGAAAGGTCTGTGTCTCCTGTATGAAAGGTCTGTGTTTCCTGTATGAAAGGTCTGTGTCTCCTGTATGAACGGTCTGTGTTTCCTGTATGAAAGGTTTGTGTCTCCTGTATGAAAGGTCTGTGTCTCCTGTATGAAAGGTCTGTGTCTCCTGTATGAAAGGTCTGTGTTTCCTGTGTGAAAGGTATGTGTCTCCAGTATGAAAGGTCTGTGTCTCCTGCATGAAAGGTCTGTGTCTCCTGTATGAAAGGTCTGTGTCTCCTGTATGAAAGGTCTGTGTTTCCTGTATGAAAGGTCTGTGTCTCCTTTCTGAAAGGTCTGTGTTTCCTGGATGAATGGTATGTGTCTCCAGTATGAAAGGTCTGTGTCTCCTGTATGAAAGGTCTGTGTCTCCTGTATGAAAGGTCTGTCTCTCCTGTATGAAAGGTATGTGTCTCCTGTATGAAAGGTGTGTGTCTCCTATATGAAAGGTGTGTGTCTCCTGTATGAAAGGTCTATCTCTCCTGTATGAAAGGTACGTGTCTCCTGTATGAAAGGTGTGTGTCTCCTGTATGAAAGGTGTGTGTCTCCTGTACGAATGATCTGTCTCTCCTATATGAAAGGTGTGTCTCCGGACAGAAAGGTATGTGTCTCCTGTATGAAAGGTCTGCCTCTCCTGTATGAATGGTCTGTGTCTCCTGTATGAAAGGTATGTGTCTCCAGTATGAATGTTCTGTGTCTCCTGTATGGAAGGTCTGTGTTTCCTCGATGAAAGGTATGTGACGCCTGGATGAAAGGTCTGTGTTTCCTGTATGAATGGAATGTCTCTCCTGCATGAAACGTCTGTGTCTCCTGTATGAAGGGTATGTGTCTCCTGTATGAAAGGTCTGTGTCTCCTTTATGAAAGGTCTGTCTCTTCTGTATGAAAGGTATGTGTCTCCTGTTTGAAATGTCTTTGACTCCTGTATGAAAGGTCTGTGTCTCCTGTATGAAAGGTGTATGTCTCCTGTATGAAAGGTCTGTGTCTCCTGTATGAAAGGTCTGTGTCTCCTGTATGAAAGGTCTGTGTCTCCTTCAAGAAACAAGTGTCTCACCTGAATGAAAGGTGTGTGTCTCCTGCATGAAACGAGTGTCTCACCTTTTCTGACAGGTGTGTGTCTCCTGTATGAAAATTCTGTGTCTCCTGTATGAAAGGTGTGTGTCTCCAGCAAGAAGGGAGTGTATCACCTGCAGGAAAGGTTTGTGTCTCTTGCATGAAAGGAGTGTCTCACCTGTATGAAAGGTCTGTATCTCCTGTATGAAAGGTATGTGTCTCCTGTGTGAAAGGTTTGTGTCTCTTGCATGAAAGGAGTGTCTCACCTGTATGAAAGGTATGTGTCTCCTGTATGAAAAGTATGTGTAACCTGTCTGAAAGGTAAGAGTTTCCTGCATGAAAGGTATGTGTCTCCTGTATGAAAAGTGTGTGTCTCCTGTATGAAAGGTTTGTGTTTCCAATATGAAAGGTAAGAGCTTCCTGCATGAAAGGTATGTGTCTCCTGTATGAAAGGTGTGTGTCTCCTGTATGACTTGTATGTGTCTCCTGTATGAAAGGTGTGTGTCTCCTGTATGAAAGATATGTGTTTTCTATATGAAAGGTAAGAGCTTCCTGCATGAAAGGTATGTGTCTCCTGTATGAAAGGTCTGTGTTTCCTGTATGAATGGTATGTGTCTCCAGTATGAAAGGTCTGTATCTCCTGTATGAAAGGTCTGTATCTCCTGCATGAAAGGTCTGTGTCTCCTGTATGAAAGGTCTGTGTCTCCTGTATGAAAGGTCGGTATCTCCTGTATGAAAGGTCTGTATCTCCTGCATGAAAGGTCTGTGTCTCCTGTATGAAAGGTCTGTGTCTCCTGTATGAAAGGTCTGTATCTCCTGTATGAAAGGTCTGTGTCTCCTGTATGAAAGGTCTGTATCTCCTGTATGAAAGGTCTGTTTCTCCTGTATGAAAGGTCTGTGTCTCCTGTATGAAAGATATGTGTCTCCTGTATGAAAGGTGTGTGTCTCCTGTATGACTTGTATGTGTCTCCTGTATGAAAGGTGTGTGTCTCCTGTATGAAAGATATGTGTTTTCTATATGAAAGGTAAGAGCTTCCTGCATGAAAGGTATGTGTCTCCTGTATGAAAGGTCTGTGTCTCCTGTATGAAAGTTATGTCTCTCCTGCATGAAAGGTCTGTGTCTCCTGTATGAAAGTTATGTCTCTCCTGCATGAAAGGTCTGTGTCTCCTGTATGAAAGATATGTGTCTTCTGTATGAAAGGTCTGTGCCTCCTGCATGAAAGGTATGTGTCTCCTGTATGAAAGATATGTGTCTCCTGAATGAAAGATATGTGTCTCCTCTATGAAAGGTCTGTGTCTCCTGCATGAAAGGTATGTGTCTCCAGTATGAAAGTTCTGTGTCTCCTGTATGTAAGGTCTGCGTTTCCGATATGAAAGGTATGTTTCGCCTGTATGAAAGGTCTGTGTCTCCTGCATGAAAGGTATGTGTCTCCAGTATGAAAGTTCTGTGTCTCCTGTATGTAAGGTCTGTGTTTCCGATACGAAAGGTATGTTTGTCCTGTATGAAAGGTCTGTGTCTCCTGTATGAAAGGTATGTGTCTCCTGTGTGAAAGGTTTGTGTCTCCTGTATGAATATTCTGTGTCTCATGTATGAAAGGTCAGTGTTTCCTCTATGAAAGGTATGTGTCTCCAGTATGAAAGTTCTGTGTCTCCTGTGTGAAAGGTCTGTGTTTCCTGTATGAAAGGTATGTATCTCCTGTATGAAAGGTCTGTGTCTCCTGTATGAAAGGTCGGTATCTCCTGTATGAAAGATCTGTGTCTCCTGGATGAAAGGTCTGTGTCTCCTGTATGAAAGGTCTGTGTCTCCTGTATGAAAGGTCTGTGTTTCCTGTATGAATGGTATGTGTCTCCAGTATGAAAGGTCTGTATCTCCTGTATGAAAGGTCTGTATCTCCTGCATGAAAGGTCTGTGTCTCCTGTATGAAAGGTCTGTGTCTCCTGTCTGAAAGGTCTGTGTTTCCTGTATGAAAGGTATGTGTCTCCTGCATGAAAGGTCTGTGTTTCCTGTATGAAAGGTATGTGTCTCCGGCCTGAAAGGTCTGTGTCTCCTGGATGAAAGGACTGTGTCTCCTGTATGAAAGGTCTGTCTCTCCTGTATGAAAGGTATGTGTCTCCTGTATGAAAGGTGTGTGTCTCCTATATGAAGGGTCTGTGTCTCCTGTATGAAAGGTCTGTGTTTCCTGTATGAAAGGTCTGTGTCTCCTGTATGAAAGGTCTGTGTTTCCTGTATGAAAGGTCTGTGTCTCCTGTATGAAAGGTCTGTGTTTCCTGTATGAAAGGTTTGTGTCTCCTGTATGAAAGGTCTGTGTCTCCTGTATGAAAGGTCTGTGTCTCCTGTATGAAAGGTCTGTGTTTCCTGTGTGAAAGGTATGTGTCTCCAGCATGAAAGGTCTGTGTCTCCTGTATGAAAGATCTGTGTCTCCTGTATGAAAGGTCTGTGTCTCCTGTATGAAAGGTCTGTGTTTCCTGTGTGAAAGGTATGTGTCTCCAGCATGAAAGGTCTGTGTCTCCTGTATGAAAGATCTGTGTCTCCTGTATGAAAGGTCTGTGTCTCCTTTATGAAAGGTCTGTGTTTCCTGTATGAATGGTATGTGTCTCCAGTATGAAAAGTCTGTGTCTCCTGTATGAAAGGTCTGTCTCTCCTGTATGAAAGGTATGTGTCTCCTGTATGAAAGGTGTGTGTCTCCTATATGAAAGGTGTGTGTCTCCTGTATGAAAGGTCTATCTCTCCTGTATGAAAGGTACGTGTCTCCTGTATGAAAGGTCAGTGTCTCCTGTATGAATGGTGTGTGTCTCCTGTATGAAAGGTGTGTGTCTCCTGTATGAATGATCTGTCTCTCCTATATGAAAGGTGTGTCTCCGGACAGAAAGGTATGTGTCTCCTGTGTGAAAGGTCTGCCTCTCCTGTATGAAAGGTCTGTGTCTCCTGTATGAAAGGTATGTGTCTCCAGTATGAATGTTCTGTGTCTCCTGTATGAAAGGACTGTGTCTCCTGTATGAAAGGTCTGTCTCTCCTGTATGAAAGGTATGTGTCTCCTGTATGAAAGGTGTGTGTCTCCTATATGAAAGGCCTGCGTCTCCTGTATGAAAGGTCTGTGTTTCCTGTATGAAAGGTCTGTGTCTCCTGTATGAAAGGTCTGTGTTTCCTGTATGAAAGGTCTGTGTCTCCTGTATGAACGGTCTGTGTTTCCTGTATGAAAGGTTTGTGTCTCCTGTATGAAAGGTCTGTGTCTCCTGTATGAAAGGTCTGTGTCTCCTGTATGAAAGGTCTGTGTTTCCTGTGTGAAAGGTATGTGTCTCCAGTATGAAAGGTCTGTGTCTCCTGCATGAAAGGTCTGTGTCTCCTGTATGAAAGGTCTGTGTCTCCTGTATGAAAGGTCTGTGTTTCCTGTATGAAAGGTCTGTGTCTCCTTTCTGAAAGGTCTGTGTTTCCTGTATGAATGGTATGTGTCTCCAGTATGAAAGGTCTGTGTCTCCTGTATGAAAGGTCTGTGTCTCCTGTATGAAATGTCTGTCTCTCCTGTATGAAAGGTATGTGTCTCCTGTATGCAAGGTGTGTGTCTCCTATATGAAAGGTGTGTGTCTCCTGTATGAAAGGTCTATCTCTCCTGTATGAAAGGTACGTGTCTCCTGTATGAAAGGTGTGTGTCTCCTGTATGAAAGGTGTGTGTCTCCTGTACGAATGATCTGTCTCTCCTATATGAAAGGTGTGTCTCCGGACAGAAAGGTATGTGTCTCCTGTATGAAAGGTCTGCCTCTCCTGTATGAATGGTCTGTGTCTCCTGTATGAAAGGTATGTGTCTCCAGTATGAATATTCTGTGTCTCCTGTATGGAAGGTCTGTGTTTCCTCTATGAAAGGTATGTGACGCCTGGATGAAAGGTCTGTGTTTCCTGTATGAATGGAATGTCTCTCCTGCATGAAACGTCTGTGTCTCCTGTATGAAGGGTATGTGTCTCCTGTATGAAAGGTCTGTGTCTCCTTTATGAAAGGTCTGTCTCTCCTGTATGAAAGGTATGTGTCTCCTGTTTGAAATGTCTTTGACTCCTGTATGAAAGGTCTGTGTCTCCTGTATGAAAGGTGTATGTCTCCTGTATGAAAGGTCTGTGTCTCCTGTATGAAAGGTCTGTGTCTCCTGTATGAAAGGTCTGTGTCTCCTTCAAGAAACAAGTGTCTCACCTGAATGAAAGGTGTGTGTCTCCTGCATGAAACGAGTGTCTCACCTTTTCTGACAGGTGTGTGTCTCCTGTATGAAAATTCTGTGTCTCCTGTATGAAAGGTGTGTGTCTCCAGCAAGAAGGGAGTGTATCACCTGCAGGAAAGGTTTGTGTCTCTTGCATGAAAGGAGTGTCTCACCTGTATGAAAGGTCTGTATCTCCTGTATGAAAGGTATGTGTCTCCTGTGTGAAAGGTTTGTGTCTCTTGCATGAAAGGAGTGTCTCACCTGTATGAAAGGTATGTGTCTCCTGTATGAAAAGTATGTGTTACCTGTCTGAAAGGTAAGAGTTTCCTGCATGAAAGGTATGTGTCTCCTGTATGAAAGGTGTGTGTCTCCTGTATGAAAGGTTTGTGTTTCCAATATGAAAGGTAAGAGCTTCCTGCATGAAAGGTATGTGTCTCCTGTATGAAAGGTGTGTGTCTCCTGTATGACTTGTATGTGTCTCCTGTATGAAAGGTGTGTGTCTCCTGTATGAAAGATATGTGTTTTCTATATGAAAGGTAAGAGCTTCCTGCATGAAAGGTATGTGTCTCCTGTATGAAAGGTTTGTGTCTCCTGTATGAAAGTTATGTCTCTCCTGCATGAAAGGTCTGTGTCTCCTGTGTGAAAGATATGTGTCTCCTGTATGAAAGGTGTGTGTCTCCTGTATGAAAGATATGTGTCTCCTGTATGAAAGGTCTGTGTCTCCTGTATGAAAGATATGTGTCTTCTGTATGAAAGGTCTGTGCCTCCTGCATGAAAGGTATGTGTCTCCTGTATGAAAGGTCTGTGTCTCCTGTATGAAAGTTATGTCTCTCCTGCATGAAAGGTCTGTGTCTCCTGTGTGAAAGATATGTGTCTCCTGTATGAAAGGTGTGTGTCTCCTGTATGAAAGATATGTGTCTCCTGTATGAAAGGTCTGTGTCTCCTGTATGAAAGATATGTGTCTTCTGTATGAAAGGTCTGTGCCTCCTGCATGAAAGGTATGTGTCTCCTGTATGAAAGATATGTGTCTCCTCTATGAAAGGTCTGTGTCTCCTGCATGAAAGGTATGTGTCTCCAGTATGAAAGTTCTGTGTCTCCTGTATGTAAGGTCTGTGTTTCCGATATGAAAGGTATGTTTCGCCTGTATGAAAGGTCTGTGTCTCCTGCATGTAAGGTCTGTGTCTGCTGTATGAAAGGTCTGTCTCTCCTGAATGAAAGGTCTGTGTCTCCTGCATGAAAGGTATGTGTCTCCAGTATGAAAGTTCTGTGTCTCCTGTATGTAAGGTCTGTGTTTCCGATATGAAAGGTATGTTTGTCCTGTATGAAAGGTCTGTGTCTCCTGTATGAAAGGTATGTGTCTCCTGTGTGAAAGGTTTGTGTCTCCTGTATGAATATTCTGTGTCTCATGTATGAAAGGTCAGTGTTTCCTCTATGAAAGGTATGTGTCTCCAGTATGAAAGTTCTGTGTCTCCTGTGTGAAAGGTCTGTGTTTCCTGTATGAAAGGTATGTATCTCCTGTATGAAAGGTCTGTGTCTCCTGTATGAAAGGTCTGTATCTCCTGTATGAAAGATCTGTATCTCCTGGATGAAAGGTCTGTGTCTCCTGTATGAAAGGTCTGTGTCTCCTGTATGAAAGGTCTGTGTTTCCTGTATGAATGGTATGTGTCTCCAGTATGAAAGGTCTGTATCTCCTGTATGAAAGGTCTGTATCTCCTGCATGAAAGGTCTGTGTCTCCTGTATGAAAGGTCTGTGTCTCCTGTATGAAAGGTCGGTATCTCCTGTATGAAAGGTCTGTATCTCCTGCATGAAAGGTCTGTGTCTCCTGTATGAAAGGTCTGTGTCTCCTGTATGAAAGGTCTGTATCTCCTGTATGAAAGGTCTGTGTCTCCTGTATGAAAGGTCTGTATCTCCTGTATGAAAGGTCTGTTTCTCCTGTATGAAAGGTCTGTGTCTCCTGTATGAAAGGTCTGTATCTCCTGTATGAAAGGTCTGTGTCTCCTGTATGAAAGGTCTGTGTCTCCTGTATGAAAGATATGTGTCTCCTGTATGAAAGGTGTGTGTCTCCTGTATGACTTGTATGTGTCTCCTGTATGAAAGGTGTGTGTCTCCTGTATGAAAGATATGTGTTTTCTATATGAAAGGTAAGAGCTTCCGTCATGAAAGGTATGTGTCTCCTGTATGAAAGGTCTGTGTCTCCTGTATGAAAGTTATGTCTCTCCTGCATGAAAGGTCTGTGTCTCCTGTATGAAAGTTATGTCTCTCCTGCATGAAAGGTCTGTGTCTCCTGTATGAAAGATATGTGTCTTCTGTATGAAAGGTCTGTGCCTCCTGCATGAAAGGTATGTGTCTCCTGTATGAAAGATATGTGTCTCCTGAATGAAAGATATGTGTCTCCTCTATGAAAGGTCTGTGTCTCCTGCATGAAAGGTATGTGTCTCCAGTATGAAAGTTCTGTGTCTCCTGTATGTAAGGTCTGTGTTTCCGATATGAAAGGTATGTTTCGCCTGTATGAAAGGTCTGTGTCTCCTGCATGAAAGGTATGTGTCTCCAGTATGAAAGTTCTGTGTCTCCTGTATGTAAGGTCTGTGTTTCCGATACGAAAGGTATGTTTGTCCTGTATGAAAGGTCTGTGTCTCCTGTATGAAAGGTATGTGTCTCCTGTGTGAAAGGTTTGTGTCTCCTGTATGAATATTCTGTGTCTCATGTATGAAAGGTCAGTGTTTCCTCTATGAAAGGTATGTGTCTCCAGTATGAAAGTTCTGTGTCTCCTGTGTGAAAGGTCTGTGTTTCCTGTATGAAAGGTATGTATCTCCTGTATGAAAGGTCTGTGTCTCCTGTATGAAAGGTCGGTATCTCCTGTATGAAAGATCTGTGTCTCCTGGATGAAAGGTCTGTGTCTCCTGTATGAAAGGTCTGTGTCTCCTGTATGAAAGGTCTGTGTTTCCTGTATGAATGGTATGTGTCTCCAGTATGAAAGGTCTGTATCTCCTGTATGAAAGGTCTGTATCTCCTGCATGAAAGGTCTGTGTCTCCTGTATGAAAGGTCTGTGTCTCCTGTCTGAAAGGTCTGTGTTTCCTGTATGAAAGGTATGTGTCTCCTGCATGAAAGGTCTGTGTTTCCTGTATGAAAGGTATGTGTCTCCGGCCTGAAAGGTCTGTGTCTCCTGGATGAAAGGACTGTGTCTCCTGTATGAAAGGTCTGTCTCTCCTGTATGAAAGGTATGTGTCTCCTGTGTGAAAGGTTTGTGTCTCCTGTATGAATATTCTGTGTCTCATGTATGAAAGGTCAGTGTTTCCTCTATGAAAGGTATGTGTCTCCAGTATGAAAGTTCTGTGTCTCCTGTGTGAAAGGTCTGTGTTTCCTGTATGAAAGGTATGTATCTCCTGTATGAAAGGTCTGTGTCTCCTGTATGAAAGGTCTGTATCTCCTGTATGAAAGATCTGTATCTCCTGGATGAAAGGTCTGTGTCTCCTGTATGAAAGGTCTGTGTCTCCTGTATGAAAGGTCTGTGTTTCCTGTATGAATGGTATGTGTCTCCAGTATGAAAGGTCTGTATCTCCTGTATGAAAGGTCTGTATCTCCTGCATGAAAGGTCTGTGTCTCCTGTATGAAAGGTCGGTATCTCCTGTATGAAAGGTCTGTATCTCCTGCATGAAAGGTCTGTGTCTCCTGTATGAAAGGTCTGTGTCTCCTGTATGAAAGGTCTGTATCTCCTGCATGAAAGGTCTGTGTCTCCTGTATGAAAGGTCTGTATCTCCTGTATGAAAGGTCTGTTTCTCCTGTACGAAAGGTCTGTGTCTCCTGTATGAAAGGTCTGTATCTCCTGTATGAAAGGTCTGTGTCTCCTGTATGAAAGGTCTGTGTCTCCTGTATGAAAGATATGTGTCTCCTGTATGAAAGGTGTGTGTCTCCTGTATGACTTGTATGTGTCTCCTGTATGAAAGGTGTGTGTCTCCTGTATGAAAGATATGTGTTTTCTATATGAAAGGTAAGAGCTTCCGTCATGAAAGGTATGTGTCTCCTGTATGAAAGGTCTGTGTCTCCTGTATGAAAGTTATGTCTCTCCTGCATGAAAGGTCTGTGTCTCCTGTATGAAAGTTATGTCTCTCCTGCATGAAAGGTCTGTGTCTCCTGTATGAAAGATATGTGTCTTCTGTATGAAAGGTCTGTGCCTCCTGCATGAAAGGTATGTGTCTCCTGTATGAAAGATATGTGTCTCCTGAATGAAAGATATGTGTCTCCTCTATGAAAGGTCTGTGTCTCCTGCATGAAAGGTATGTGTCTCCAGTATGAAAGTTCTGTGTCTCCTGTATGTAAGGTCTGTGTTTCTGATATGAAAGGTATGTTTCGCCTGTATGAAAGGTCTGTGTCTCCTGCATGAAAGGTATGTGTCTCCAGTATGAAAGTTCTGTGTCTCCTGTATGTAAGGTCTGTGTTTCCGATACGAAAGGTATGTTTGTCCTGTATGAAAGGTCTGTGTCTCCTGTATGAAAGGTATGTGTCTCCTGTGTGAAAGGTTTGTGTCTCCTGTATGAATATTCTGTGTCTCATGTATGAAAGGTCAGTGTTTCCTCTATGAAAGGTATGTGTCTCCAGTATGAAAGTTCTGTGTCTCCTGTGTGAAAGGTCTGTGTTTCCTGTATGAAAGGTATGTATCTCCTGTATGAAAGGTCTGTGTCTCCTGTATGAAAGGTCGGTATCTCCTGTATGAAAGATCTGTGTCTCCTGGATGAAAGGTCTGTGTCTCCTGTATGAAAGGTCTGTGTCTCCTGTATGAAAGGTCTGTGTTTCCTGTATGAATGGTATGTGTCTCCAGTATGAAAGGTCTGTATCTCCTGTATGAAAGGTCTGTATCTCCTGCATGAAAGGTCTGTGTCTCCTGTATGAAAGGTCTGTGTCTCCTGTCTGAAAGGTCTGTGTTTCCTGTATGAAAGGTATGTGTCTCCTGCATGAAAGGTCTGTGTTTCCTGTATGAAAGGTATGTGTCTCCGGCCTGAAAGGTCTGTGTCTCCTGGATGAAAGGACTGTGTCTCCTGTATGAAAGGTCTGTCTCTCCTGTATGAAAGGTATGTGTCTCCTGTATGAAAGGTGTGTGTCTCCTATATGAAGGGTCTGTGTCTCCTGTATGAAAGGTCTGTGTTTCCTGTATGAAAGGTCTGTGTCTCCTGTATGAAAGGTCTGTGTTTCCTGTATGAAAGGTCTGTGTCTCCTGTATGAAAGGTCTGTGTTTCCTGTATGAAAGGTTTGTGTCTCCTGTATGAAAGGTCTGTGTCTCCTGTATGAAAGGTCTGTGTCTCCTGTATGAAAGGTCTGTGTTTCCTGTGTGAAAGGTATGTGTCTCCAGCATGAAAGGTCTGTGTCTCCTGTATGAAAGATCTGTGTCTCCTGTATGAAAGGTCTGTGTCTCCTGTATGAAAGGTCTGTGTTTCCTGTGTGAAAGGTATGTGTCTCCAGCATGAAAGGTCTGTGTCTCCTGTATGAAAGATCTGTGTCTCCTGTATGAAAGGTCTGTGTCTCCTTTATGAAAGGTCTGTGTTTCCTGTATGAATGGTATGTGTCTCCAGTATGAAAAGTCTGTGTCTCCTGTATGAAAGGTCTGTCTCTCCTGTATGAAAGTTATGTGTCTCCTGTATGAAAGGTGTGTGTCTCCTATATGAAAGGTGTGTGTCTCCTGTATGAAAGGTCTATCTCTCCTGTATGAAAGGTACGTGTCTCCTGTATGAAAGGTCAGTGTCTCCTGTATGAATGATGTGTGTCTCCTGTATGAAAGGTGTGTGTCTCCTGTATGAATGATCTGTCTCTCCTATATGAAAGGTGTGTCTCCGGACAGAAAGGTATGTGTCTCCTGTGTGAAAGGTCTGCCTCTCCTGTATGAAAGGTCTGTGTCTCCTGTATGAAAGGTATGTGTCTCCAGTATGAATGTTCTGTGTCTCCTGTATGAAAGGACTGTGTCTCCTGTATGAAAGGTCTGTCTCTCCTGTATGAAAGGTATGTGTCTCCTGTATGAAAGGTGTGTGTCTCCTATATGAAAGGCCTGCGTCTCCTGTATGAAAGGTCTGTGTTTCCTGTATGAAAGGTCTGTGTCTCCTGTATGAAAGGTCTGTGTTTCCTGTATGAAAGGTCTGTGTCTCCTGTATGAACGGTCTGTGTTTCCTGTATGAAAGGTTTGTGTCTCCTGTATGAAAGGTCTGTGTCTCCTGTATGAAAGGTCTGTGTCTCCTGTATGAAAGGTCTGTGTTTCCTGTGTGAAAGGTATGTGTCTCCAGTATGAAAGGTCTGTGTCTCCTGCATGAAAGGTCTGTGTCTCCTGTATGAAAGGTCTGTGTCTCCTGTATGAAAGGTCTGTGTTTCCTGTATGAAAGGTCTGTGTCTCCTTTCTGAAAGGTCTGTGTTTCTTGTATGAATGGTATGTGTCTCCAGTATGAAAGGTCTGTGTCTCCTGTATGAAAGGTCTGTGTCTCCTGTATGAAAGGTCTGTCTCTCCTGTATGAAAGGTATGTGTCTCCTGTATGAAAGGTGTGTGTCTCCTATATGAAAGGTGTGTGTCTCCTGTATGAAAGGTCTATCTCTCCTGTATGAAAGGTACGTGTCTCCTGTATGAAAGGTGTGTGTCTCCTGTATGAAAGGTGTGTGTCTCCTGTACGAATGATCTGTCTCTCCTATATGAAAGGTGTGTCTCCGGACAGAAAGGTATGTGTCTCCTGTATGAAAGGTCTGCCTCTCCTGTATGAATGGTCTGTGTCTCCTGTATGAAAGGTATGTGTCTCCAGTATGAATGTTCTGTGTCTCCTGTATGGAAGGTCTGTGTTTCCTCTATGAAAGGTATGTGACGCCTGGATGAAAGGTCTGTGTTTCCTGTATGAATGGAATGTCTCTCCTGCATGAAACGTCTGTGTCTCCTGTATGAAGGGTATGTGTCTCCTGTATGAAAGGTCTGTGTCTCCTTTATGAAAGGTCTGTCTCTCCTGTATGAAAGGTATGTGTCTCCTGTTTGAAATGTCTTTGAATCCTGTATGAAAGGTCTGTGTCTCCTGTATGAAAGGTGTATGTCTCCTGTATGAAAGGTCTGTGTCTCCTGTATGAAAGGTCTGTGTCTCCTGTATGAAAGGTCTGTGTCTCCTTCAAGAAACAAGTGTCTCACCTGAATGAAAGGTGTGTGTCTCCTGCATGAAACGAGTGTCTCACCTTTTCTGACAGGTGTGTGTCTCCTGTATGAAAATTCTGTGTCTCCTGTATGAAAGGTGTGTGTCTCCAGCAAGAAGGGAGTGTATCACCTGCAGGAAAGGTTTGTGTCTCTTGCATGAAAGGAGTGTCTCACCTGTATGAAAGGTCTGTATCTCCTGTATGAAAGGTATGTGTCTCCTGTGTGAAAGGTTTGTGTCTCTTGCATGAAAGGAGTGTCTCACCTGTATGAAAGGTATGTGTCTCCTGTATGAAAAGTATGTGTTACCTGTCTGAAAGGTAAGAGTTTCCTGCATGAAAGGTATGTGTCTCCTGTATGAAAAGTGTGTGTCTCCTGTATGAAAGGTATGTGTTTCCAATATGAAAGGTAAGAGCTTCCTGCATGAAAGGTATGTGTCTCCTGTATGAAAGGTGTGTGTCTCCTGTATGACTTGTATGTGTCTCCTGTATGAAAGGTATGTGTCTCCTGTATGACAGGTCTGTATCTCCTGTATGAAAGGTATGTGTCTCCTGTATGAAAGGTTTGTGTCTCTTGCATGAAAGGAGTGCCTCACCTGTATGAAAGGTCTGTTTCTCCTGTATTAAAGGTCTGTATGTCCTGTATGAAAGGTCTGTATCTCCTGTATGAAAGGTATGTATCTCCTGTATGAAAGGTATGTGTCTCCTGTATGACAGGTCTGTATCTCCTGTATGAAAGGTATGTATCTCCTGTATGAAAGGTATGTGTCTCCTGTATGACAGGTCTGTATCTCCTGTATTAAAGGTCTGTATCTCCTGTATGAAAGGTCTGTGTCTCCTGTATGAAAGGTATGTGTCTCCTGTATGACAGGTCTGTATCTCCTGTATGAAAGGTATGTGTCTCCTGTATGAAAGGTCTGCATCTCCTGTATGAAAGGTATGTGTCTCCTGCATGAAAGGTATGTGTCTCCTGCATGAAAGGTATGTGTCTCCTGTATGAAAGGTATGTGTCTCCTGTATGAAAGGTCTGTGTCTCCTGTATGAAAGCTATGTGTCTCCTGTATGAAAAGTATGTGTTACCTGTATGAAAGGTAAGAGTTTCCTGCATGAAAGGTATGTGTCTCCTGTATGAAAGGTGTGTGTCTCCTGTATGACTTGTATGTGTCTCCTGTATGAAAGGTGTGTGTCTCCTGTATGAAAGGTATGTGTTTCCTATATGAAAGGTAAGAGCTTCCTGCATGAAAGGGATGTGTCTCCTGTATGAAAGGTCTGTGTCTCCTGTATGAAAGTTATGTCTCTCCTGCATGAAAGGTCTGTGTCTCCTGTGTGAAAGGTATGTGTCTCCTGTATGAATGATATGTGTCTCCTGTATGAAAGGTCTGTGTCTCCTGTGTGAAAGGTCTGTGTCTCCTGTATGAAAGATATGTGTCTTCTGTATGAAAGGTATGTGTCTCCTGTATGAAAGATATGTGTCTTCTGTATGAAAGGTATGTGTCTCCTGTATGAAAGGTCTGTGTCTCCTGCATGAAAGATATGTGTCTCCTCTATGAAAGGTTTGTGTCTCCTGTATGAAATGCATGTGTCTCCTGTATGAAAGGTCTGTGTCTCCTGCATGAAAGATATGTGTCTCCTCTATGAAAGGTTTGTGTCTCCTGTATGAAAGGTCTGTGTTTCCTGTATGAAAGGTATGTGTCTCCTGTGTGAAAGGTCTGTCTCTTCTGTATGAAAGGTATGTCTCTCCTGCATGAAAGGTATGTGTCTCCTGTGTGAAAGGTATGTGTCTCCTGTGTGAAAGGTCTGTATCTCCTGTATGAAAGCTATGTGTCGCCTGTATGACAGGTCTGTATCTCCTGTATGAAACGTATGTGTCTCCTGTATGAAAGGTTTGTGTCTCTTGCATGAAAGGAGTGTCTCACCTGTATGAAAGGTCTGTATCTCCTCTATGAAAGGTATGTGTCTCCTGCATGAAAGGTATGTGTCTCCTGTATGAAAGGTATGTGTCTCCTGCATGAAAGGTATGTGTCTCCTGCATGAAAGGTCTGTGTCGCCTGTATGAAAGGTATGTGTCTCCTGTATGAAAAGTATGTGTTACCTGTATGAAAGGTAAGAGTTTCCTGCATGAAAGGTATGTGTCTCCTGTATGAAAGGTGTGTGTCTCCTGTATGACTTGTGTGTGTCTCCTGTATGAAAGGTGTGTGTCTCCTGTATGAAAGGTATGTGTTTCCTATATGAAAGGTAAGAGCTTCCTGCATGAAAGGTATGTGTCTCCTGTATGAAAGGTATGTGTCTCCTGTATGACTTGCATGTGTCTCCTGTATGAAAGGGATGTGTGTCCTGTGTGAAAGGTCTGTATCTCCTGTATGAAAGGTATGTGTCTCCTGTGTGAAAGGTTTGTGTCTCTTGCATGAAAGGAGTGTCTCACCTGTATGAAAGGTATGTGTCTCCTGTATGAAAAGTATGTGTTACCTGTCTGAAAGGTAAGAGTTTCCTGCATGAAAGGTATGTGTCTCCTGTATGAAAAGTGTGTGTCTCCTGTATGAAAGGTATGTGTTTCCAATATGAAAGGTAAGAGCTTCCTGCATGAAAGGTATGTGTCTCCTGTATGAAAGGTGTGTGTCTCCTGTATGACTTGTATGTGTCTCCTGTATGAAAGGTATGTGTCTCCTGTATGACAGGTCTGTATCTCCTGTATGAAAGGTATGTGTCTCCTGTATGAAAGGTTTGTGTCTCTTGCATGAAAGGAGTGCCTCACCTGTATGAAAGGTCTTTTTCTCCTGTATTAAAGGTCTGTATGTCCTGTATGAAAGGTCTGTATCTCCTGTATGAAAGGTATGTATCTCCTGTATGAAAGGTATGTGTCTCCTGTATGACAGGTCTGTATCTCCTGTATGAAAGGTATGTATCTCCTGTATGAAAGGTATGTGTCTCCTGTATGACAGGTCTGTATCTCCTGTATTAAAGGTCTGTATCTCCTGTATGAAAGGTCTGTGTCTCCTGTATGAAAGGTATGTGTCTCCTGTATGACAGGTCTGTATCTCCTGTATGAAAGGTATGTGTCTCCTGTATGAAAGGTCTGCATCTCCTGTATGAAAGGTATGTGTCTCCTGCATGAAAGGTATGTGTCTCCTGCATGAAAGGTATGTGTCTCCTGTATGAAAGGTATGTGTCTCCTGTATGAAAGGTCTGTGTCTCCTGTATGAAAGCTATGTGTCTCCTGTATGAAAAGTATGTGTTACCTGTATGAAAGGTAAGAGTTTCCTGCATGAAAGGTATGTGTCTCCTGTATGAAAGGTGTGTGTCTCCTGTATGACTTGTATGTGTCTCCTGTATGAAAGGTGTGTGTCTCCTGTATGAAAGGTATGTGTTTCCTATATGAAAGGTAAGAGCTTCCTGCATGAAAGGGATGTGTCTCCTGTATGAAAGGTCTGTGTCTCCTGTATGAAAGTTATGTCTCTCCTGCATGAAAGGTCTGTGTCTCCTGTGTGAAAGGTATGTGTCTCCTGTATGAATGATATGTGTCTCCTGTATGAAAGGTCTGTGTCTCCTGTGTGAAAGGTCTGTGTCTCCTGTATGAAAGATATGTGTCTTCTGTATGAAAGGTATGTGTCTCCTGTATGAAAGATATGTGTCTTCTGTATGAAAGGTATGTGTCTCCTGTATGAAAGGTCTGTGTCTCCTGCATGAAAGATATGTGTCTCCTCTATGAAAGGTTTGTGTCTCCTGTATGAAATGCATGTGTCTCCTGTATGAAAGGTCTGTGTCTCCTGCATGAAAGATATGTGTCTCCTCTATGAAAGGTTTGTGTCTCCTGTATGAAAGGTCTGTGTTTCCTGTATGAAAGGTATGTGTCTCCTGTGTGAAAGGTCTGT
Organism: Heterodontus francisci; assembly: GCF_036365525.1. Lineage (NCBI taxonomy): Eukaryota > Metazoa > Chordata > Chondrichthyes > Heterodontiformes > Heterodontidae > Heterodontus > Heterodontus francisci. The sequence continues at coordinate 60,985,889 of NC_090385.1, forward strand.
CTCTTCTGTATGAAAGGTATGTCTCTCCTGCATGAAAGGTATGTGTCTCCTGTGTGAAAGGTATGTGTCTCCTGTGTGAAAGGTCTGTATCTCCTGTATGAAAGCTATGTGTCGCCTGTATGACAGGTCTGTATCTCCTGTATGAAACGTATGTGTCTCCTGTATGAAAGGTTTGTGTCTCTTGCATGAAAGGAGTGTCTCACCTGTATGAAAGGTCTGTATCTCCTCTATGAAAGGTATGTGTCTCCTGCATGAAAGGTATGTGTCTCCTGTATGAAAGGTATGTGTCTCCTGCATGAAAGGTATGTGTCTCCTGCATGAAAGGTCTGTGTCGCCTGTATGAAAGGTATGTGTCTCCTGTATGAAAAGTATGTGTTACCTGTATGAAAGGTAAGAGTTTCCTGCATGAAAGGTATGTGTCTCCTGTATGAAAGGTGTGTGTCTCCTGTATGACTTGTGTGTGTCTCCTGTATGAAAGGTGTGTGTCTCCTGTATGAAAGGTATGTGTTTCCTATATGAAAGGTAAGAGCTTCCTGCATGAAAGGTATGTGTCTCCTGTATGAAAGGTATGTGTCTCCTGTATGACTTGCATGTGTCTCCTGTATGAAAGGGATGTGTGTCCTGTGTGAAAGGTCTGTATCTCCTGTATGAAACGTATGTGTCGCCTGTATGACAGGTCTGTATCTCCTGTATGAAAGGTATGTGTCTCCTGTATGAAAGGTTTGTGTCTCTTGCATGAAAGGAGTGTCTCACCTGTATGAAAGGTCTGTATCTCATCTATGAAAGGTATGTGTCTCCTGCATGAAAGGTATGTGTCTCCTGCATGAAAGGTATGTGTCTCCTGTATGACAGGTCTGTATCTCCTGTATTAAAGGTCTGTATCTCCTGTATGAAAGGTCTGTATCTCCTGTATGAAAGGTATGTGTCTCCTGTATGACAGGTCTGTATCTCCTGTATGAAAGGTATGTGTCTCCTGTATGAAAGGTCTGTATCTCCTGTATGAAAGGTATGTGTCTCCTGCATGAAAGGTATGTGTCTCCTGTATGACAGGTCTGTATCTCCTGTATGAAAGGTATGTATCTCCTGTATGAAAGGTATGTGTCTCCTGTATGACAGGTCTGTATCTCCTGTATTAAAGGTCTGTATCTCCTGTATGAAAGGTCTGTATCTCCTGTATGAAAGGTATGTGTCTCCTGTATGACAGGTCTGTATCTCCTGTATGAAAGGTATGTGTCTCCTGTATGAAAGGTCTGTATCTCCTGTATGAAAGGTATGTGTCTCCTGCATGAAAGGTATGTGTCTCCTGTATGAAAGGTATGTGTCTCCTGTATGAAAGGTCTGTGTCTCCTGTATGAAAGCTATGTGTCTCCTGTATGAAAGGTGTGTGTCTCCTGTATGACTTGTATGTGTCTCCTGTATGAAAGGTGTGTGTCTCCTGTATGAAAGGTATGTGTTTCCTATATGAAAGGTAAGAGCTTCCTGCATGAAAGGGATGTGTCTCCTGTATGAAAGCTGTGTGTCTCCTGTATGACTTGTATGTGTCTCCTGTATGAAAGGTGTGTGTCTCCTGTATGAAAGGTATGTGTTTCCTATATGAAAGGTAAGAGCTTCCTGCATGAAAGGGATGTGTCTCCTGTATGAAAGGTCTGTGTCTCCTGTATGAAAGTTATGTCTCTCCTGCATGAAAGGTCTGTGTCTCCTGTGTGAAAGGTCTGTGTCTCCTGTATGAAAGATATGTGTCTTCTGTATGAAAGGTCTGTGTCTCCTGTCTGAAAGGTATGTGTCTTCTGTATGAAAGGTCTGTGTCTCCTGCATGAAAGATATGTGTCTCCTCTATGAAAGGTTTGTGTCTCCTGTATGAAATGTATGTGTCTCCTGTATGAAAGGTCTGTGTCTCCTGCATGAAAGATATGTGTCTCCTCTATGAAAGGTTTGTGTCTCCTGTATGAAATGCATGTGTCTCCTGTATGAAAGGTCTGTGTCTCCTGCATGAAAGATATGTGTCTCCTCTATGAAAGGTTTGTGTCTCCTGTATGAAAGGTCTGTGTTTCCTGTATGAAAGGTATGTGTCTCCTGTGTGAAAGGTCTGTCTCTTCTGTATGAAAGGTATGTCTCTCCTGCATGAAAGGTATGTGTCTCCTGTGTGAAAGGTATGTGTCTCCTGTGTGAAAGGTCTGTATCTCCTGTATGAAAGGTATGTGTCGCCTGTATGACAGGTCTGTATCTCCTGTATGAAACGTATGTGTCTCCTGTATGAAAGGTTTGTGTCTCTTGCATGAAAGGAGTGTCTCACCTGTATGAAAGGTCTGTATCTCCTCTATGAAAGGTATGTGTCTCCTGCATGAAAGGTATGTGTCTCCTGTATGAAAGGTATGTGTCTCCTGCATGAAAGGTATGTGTCTCCTGCATGAAAGGTCTGTGTCGCCTGTATGAAAGGTATGTGTCTCCTGTATGAAAAGTATGTGTTACCTGTATGAAAGGTAAGAGTTTCCTGCATGAAAGGTATGTGTCTCCTGTATGAAAGGTGTGTGTCTCCTGTATGACTTGTGTGTGTCTCCTGTATGAAAGGTGTGTGTCTCCTGTATGAAAGGTATGTGTTTCCTATATGAAAGGTAAGAGCTTCCTGCATGAAAGGTATGTGTCTCCTGTATGAAAGGTATGTG